>NC_139024.1:24233886-24535108 GCF_964662115.1 Mustela nivalis
TGCTTAGAAGAGTATCTGGCACATAAAAAGTATCCAAGTGTTAGCAATTTTCATTATTGAAATTCATTTCAGTGGGGAGATGTGCTAATAGTGAGAGTACCTTGGGATATATGCTATAGTATGTGTGAATGATATGCTGTAGAGACAGGGATAAAAAAAAAAATCTCTACAGAAAATTGAAGACTTTCAAAGATGAGATGACCTAAGAGTTGGGTCATGTTGGATGGAAAGGAAATGACCAAGGCAGGGACATTGAGAAGAAATTGCTTAGTCAGCGGTAGAGAAGTAGTAGTTTGGTGTGGTCTGAACACGGGATGTGATGAGACATAAAGGGTAGGTTGAACATATATGTCACTTCTGCCAAGACAGAGTAATGAATGTTAAACAAATAGAAAACTGGACAAAAAATATGAAACAGTTGTATTCTTGGAGTACGAAGCAGTATAGGGTTGTGATTCTATGAAAGGGAGCACAGATGAGATGAAAACTATCACTCTGGCTTTGTGCTGGGAGGTATTTTCCAAATAGCCACACAGAGAGAGGAACAGGAGCAGAGGATGGTGGTATCGGTGAGTTTGAGACAGATCAGATTTGGGGGAAGCGAAGGCAGCAGGAAATTGTGGGTCAGAATACGGAAGAAGAGGGAGTATACAAAGAAAGGTTCCAGACAGCTGAGGGGCCCACCTGAGTTTCTTGTTGAAGTATGAGCAGCACATATGTAGGATGAAAGTCCGTGAGGCTGGGGAGCTATAAGCTGGCAGATCTCAGAGTTCTCACAGAGCTGGGAGGCATCTGAATTCTAACTGGACATTATGGAAAGACTTTGTTGAACAGCCAGGCACTCAGTGAAGACCCCAGAAAATTGTGCCTCAATAATAGGGATAAACCAGCTTTAGAGGGCAGACTGGTCGAGAACCTCCCTAATAAAACTAAACAGCAAGTCTTGCAAAGATCAGGCTAACCCAAAAGTAGTTTAACTGCCAGCCAAAGCACCGAAATTCTTTTTTTTTTTTTTTTAAGATTTATTTATTTATTTGACAGACAGAGATCACAAGCAGGCAGAGAGGCAGGCAGAGAGAGGGGGGGAAGCAGGCTCCCCGCTGAGCAGAGAGCTTGATGTGGGGCTTGATCCTAGGACCCTGGGATCATGACCTGAGCCGAAGGCAGAGACTTTAACCCACTGAGCCACCCAGGTGCCCCGCACACCGAAATTCATAAAAGGAAGATTAAAATCCAGTCACTCATCAGCACAATTTAACAATATCCAACATCCAATTAAAAATTATAGGACAGGGGCGCCTGGGTGGCTCAGTGGGTTGAGCCACTGCCTTCGGCTCAGGTCATGATCTCAGGGTCCTGGGATCGAGTCCTGCATCGGGCTTTCTGTTCAGCAGGGAGCCTGCTTCCCTCTCTCTCTCTGCCTGACTCTCTGTCTACTTGTGATCTCTCTCTGTCAAATAAATAAATAAAATCTTTAAAAAAAAATTATAGGACATTTCAAGAAGCAGGAAAATATGACATATACCAGGAGAAAAATCAGTCAGTAGAAACAGACCCATAAGACCCTGATGATGGAATCAGTAGACAAGACTTATTATAAATATGCTCAAGTTTTTATTTTTTAAATGTATTTTAATTTAAAAAACATTTTTAAATTTAAATTCAATTAATTAACATATAATGTATTATTGGTTTCAGAAGTATAGGTTGTGATTCATCAGTCTTATGTAACACCCAGTGCTTGTAACATCACATGCCCTCCTTAATGTCCCTTACCCAAGTACCCTATCCCCCACCACCTCCCCTCCAGCAACCTCAGTTTGTTTCATATGATTAAGAGTCTCTTATGGTTTGTCTCCCTCTCTGGTTTTTTCTTGTTTTATTTTTTCCTCTCTTCCCCTATGAAGCTTTGTTTTGTTTCTTAAATTCCACAAATCAGTGAGATCATATGATAATTGTCTTTCTCTGATTGACCTGTTTCACTTAGCATAATACCCTGTAGTTCCACCCACGTTGTTGCAAGTGGCAAGTTTTCTTTTTTTATGGCTGTGTAATATTCCATTGTATATATAGACCACATCTTCTTTATCCATTCATCTGTCTCTGAACATTTGGGCTCTTCCCATAGTTTGGCTGTCATGGACATTGCTGCTATAAACATTGGGGTGCAGGTGACCCTTCAAATCGCTACATTTGATTTCTGGGGTACATACCCATTAGTGCGGTTGCTGGGTTGTAGGGTAGCTGTATTTTCAACTTTTTGAGGAACCTCCATACTGGTTTCCAGAATGGTATTACCAGCCTGCATTCCCACCAACAGTGTAGGAGGGTCCCTATCCTCAAGTTTTTAAAAGAAAGCATGAATAATGATACATGTGATAGAAAAAATATGTAAAGGGTAATATCTGGGGTTCCTGGTTGGCTCAGTGGGTTTAGCCTCTACCTTCGGCTCAGGTCATGTTCTCAGAGTCCTGGGATCGAGCCCTGCATTGGGCTCTCTGCTCAGCAGGGAGCCTGCTTCTCCATCCCCCACCTGCCTCTCTGCCCTCTTGTCAAATGAATAAATAAAATCTTTTGAAAAAAGTAATATCTGTAACTGAAAGTTCAATATGTAAAAGGAAAAAATTTATCTGGATTGGCTCAACAGTAGATTAGACCCTGAAGAAGAAAAGATAAGTGAACTGAAGACATAACAATAGGTACCCTTTCCAATATGATACAGAGGCTCCATGAACAATTATAGCTAATATTCTTAATAGTGAAAGCCTGAATGTTTTCTTCAACAGGACTCAAGGATATTCTCCTTTCCTATTCTGTTAAAATTTTACCAGAAGTTCTAGCCAGTCAAGAAAAAGAATATAAAAGCATATTGGGTTAGAAAATAACAGCAAGTCTTAATTACTAAATAACATCACATGCTAGGAAAGCCCTAAGAATTTACAAAAAAGTTATTGGAGCTGTAAGCAAGTATAGCAAGCATAAGTTATATAATGTCAAAATATACAAACCAATTGTGTTTTCTTATATCAGCAATGAACAGTTGGAAAATGGATTTGCAAAATGTTCGCTGTAATATAAAAAACATGAAATGCTGAGGGATAAATTTAACAAAATACATACAAAGTCTGTACATTGAGAGCTATAAAACACTGGTGGGGAAATTAAAGATGACATAAATATACCCTGTTCATGGATTAATTTAAATTTATTAATTTTAATATTATTAAAATGTCTCTTCTTCCCCAAATTCATCTATAGATTTAACATAATCCCAATCAAAATTTCTACAGCTGATTTTTTTGTCAAAATTGATAAGCTGATCTAAAATTAATCTGATTGCAAAGAGTCACAATAGCTAAAACAATTGTGAAATATAATCGTGCAATGCTAGCATGACATGATTTCAAAACTTCTAGATAGCTACAGGAAACAAGACTCTGAAGGACTGGTGTACAGACAGGCATATACATCACTATGACTGAATATAGTTCTGAAATGGACCCACAGGTATATATGGTAATCCATTTTTGACAAAGGTAGCAAGGCAGTTAAGTGGGCAACGGATAGTATTTTCAACAAATGGTGTTGGGGGAAAACCTCATGCCATAAAGAACAGTGACCTTGAAGTGGGTCCTATACCTAAACATAAAAACTAAAATACAAAAATTCTAAAAGAAAACTCAGGGAAAAAAATTGTGACTTTGAAGTAAGTAGAGAATTTTTAGAAAACATGAAGTGTAAAAGAAAAAAAGAACTAGAGTTCATTGACATTTAAAACTGCACTTTAAAAAAATGCTGTTAGGAAAATAAAATGGCAATAGGGCGCCTGGGTGGCTTATTTGGTTGAGCATATAGCTCTTGGTTTCTGCTCAGGTCGTGATCTCATGGGTTGTGGGGTTGAGCCCCTCCTCGGGCTCTATGCTCAGCGGGGAGTCTGCTTGAAGACTCTCTCCCTCTGCCCCTCTTGCTCTTGACCGTGTGTGCTCTCTCCCTCTCAGATAGGCAGGTAGGTAGATAGATAGGTAGATAGAAAAGAGCAAGCCACAGAGTGGGATAAAATATACACATGTCTGACAAAGGGCTGGAACGTACAAAGAAGTCTTAAAACTAAAGCAGACAACCAACTCAAAAATTGGGAAAGATTTGGACATTTTACAAAAGAGGTTACCTAGCCAATTAGTAAAACTGAAAATGACAACATGCTTAACATCATCAGTCACCTCAAAATGCAAACAAAGTAAAACCAGAAAGAGATGTCACTGCATACAAACAAAAATGGCTAAATTTAGGAAGTCTGACCACGGTAAATGTTGGTGAGAATGTGGAGCAGCTGGAACTGTCCCATGCTGCTAATGGGACTATAAAATGGTACAGCCACTCTGAAGAACTATTTGGTCTTTTTTAAAAAAAAGGTTAAGCATACCCTTGTACCTTATAATCCAGCAATCCCACTGCAGGGTATTGAAATGATAGAGAATGAAACAAATGTGCAGTCTTTTTTTTTTTTTTTTTTAAGATTTTATTTATTTTTTTGTCAGAGAGAGAGAAAAAGCGAGTGAGGACAAGCAGGGAGAGCAGCAGGCAGAGAGAGAAGCAGGCTCCCTGCTGAGCTGGGAGCCCCATGTGGGACTCCATCCCAGGACCCTGGGATCATGACCTGAGCCAAAGGCAGCCGCTTAACCGACTGAGCCACCCAGGTGTCCCTGCAGTCAGAGATTTTAACACAATTATTCAGAGCAGTTTTATTTACTGTAGGCATAAACCGTAAACAGTCTAAATGTCTATCTCAGGTGAATGGAATATCCTTCAGAAAGAAAAATGAGGGGCGCCTGGGTGGCTCAGTTGTTGAGCGTCTGCCTTTGGCTCAGGTCATGATCCCAGGGTCCTGGGATCGAGCCCTGTGTTGGGCTCCCTGCTTAGTGAGAGAGGCCTGCTTCTCCCTCTCCCACATCACCTGCCTGTGTTCCTGCTCTTGCTGTCTCTCTGTCACATAAATAAATAAAATCTTTAAAAAAAAAATTTAAAAAGAAAGAAAAATGAGTTGATTAATGATTCACTCAATAACCTGGTTGGATCTCAAGAACATTATGCTGAGTGAAAGAAGCCAGATACAAAGGAATGCCTGCTGTATGATTTCATTTACATTGAAAATCTAGAATAGGTAAAATCATACTGACGGAAAGCATCCACTTTCGTTGTTTGCTTGGGGCCTTAACGGGAACAAAGGAATTTTTAGGATACTAGAAATGTACCATATCTTTGTTGTGGTGACAGTTACACAGATGTACACATTTGGCAAAACATTTTACTGTACACTTAAAATGTGTATGTTTTATTGTTAGTGACTGTTATTGAATGTGTCATTTTTATTGCTAAAGGGTGTTCCTCTGCATGGATATAAGCAAATTGTTTATCTGTTCACCTTAAATGAACATTTTGATTGCTTGTAGCTTTTGGCTATTGTGAATAAAGCTGATATGAATTAAAGTTGTTTTAAAAATAAAAAAGGAGGGGCACCTGGGTGGCTCAGTGGGTTAAAGCCTCTGCCTTCACCTCAGGTCATGATCCGAGGGTCCTAAGATCGTGTCCCGCATTGGGCTCTCTGCTCAGCAGGGAGCCTGCTTCCCTTCCTCTCTCTCTCTCTCTCTGCCTGCCTCTCTGCCTGTTTGTGATCTCTGTCTGTCAAATAAATAAATAAATAAATAAATAAATAAATAAATAAATAAATAAATAAATAAAATGAAAAAGGAAAAGTTGAGCTAGATTTTGAGGAGCTTCTTTATGTAGTGTTAAGATCTAATTTAATTTTGAGATCAGCGGAGACCACTAAGGTTAAGTGGTAGAGATATTTGAATAGATATGTCTTTTGAAAGCTGATTTTTGTAGCTATGAAAGTTGTGGGTTGCAGAAAAGATAAACTGGAGGCAGGAAGGCCTGGCTATAATCTAGGCTGGTATAATCTAGTTATTTCTATAGGTTGCTATAATCCAGTCCTTTCTCCCCCTGCACAGCTATATTGATGTGAATGGTCAAGTAAAATTATATATAGTGTACAATACGATTATTTGATATATGTATACCTTGTATGGTGATTACCTCACATAATTACCTTTGTATGTGCACTAGTGTGTGTGGTGAGAATGCTGAAGATCTATTCTCATAGTAGATTTCAAGTATACAGTTGGGTGTTACTAGCTATAGTCACCATGCTGTATATTAGATACTCAGTACTTATTTTCTTACAACTGAAAGCTTTTATCTTTTGACCAGCATCTCCCCAATTTTCCTACTCCCCTAGTACCTGGTAATCATCATTCTACTGTCTTTTTATATGGGTTGAGTTTGACCTCTGCATTTTCCCCCCTTTTTTCCAGATTCCAGATATAAGTGGGATCATACAGTATTTGTCTTTCCCTGTCTGGCTTATTTTATTTAACATAATGTCCTCCCATATACTGGCTGTCATGAATAGTGCTGAACATGGGAGTGTAGGTATTGCTTCAAGACAGTGTTTTCATTTCCTTCAGATGGATACCTAGAACTGGGATTTTCTGGATCTTGTGATAGTTCTGTTTTTAATTTTTTCAGGACCCTCCATATTGTTTTCCATAATGACTGTACCAGTTTACATTCCCACCAGTAGTGCACAAGAATTCCCTTTTGTCCTTATCCTTGCCAACACTTACTATCTCTTGTCTCTTGGTAAAAGGCATCCTAACGGGTGTGAAGCAGTATCTCCTTGTGGTTTTGATTTACATCTCCTTAATGATTAGTGTTGAGCACCTTTTCATGTACTTGATTGCCATCTCTGATTTCTTTGGAAAAATGTCTTTTCAGGTCATTTGCCCATATTTTCATTGGATTATTATTGTTATTATGATTTTGCTGCTGAGATATATGGTTTGCAAATATTTTCTCCCATTCTGTAGTTACCTTTTCATTGCGTTGATTGTTTGCTGTATAGAAGCTTTCAGTTTGATATAGTATTACTTGTTTTTTGTTTTGTTGCCTTTGTTTTTAGAGCTAAGACCAATGTCAAGGAGCTTATTCGTTATTTTCTTTTGGAGTTTTACAGTTTTAGGTTTTACATATAAGTCTTTAACCAGCTTCAAGTTGATTTTTGTGAATGGTGTAAAATAGGGATCCAGTTTCATTCTTCATTCATTTCTTCTTTCAGCAGCTGGTCAAGTGTGTCCCCTAGTGGCCAGGTACTGTGCTTATTACCAGGGGATTCAAAGAGCACAAGGCACTGAACTGCAACTCCCCTACCCCTTAACAAAAATTATATTCAAATAAGGGAAATAGATGCACAAAACAATAAGTGTAATAAAATGTTGGACTAAAAGTATTTTCAAGTAAAATGAAGATACAAAGTATAGAGGGGTCCACTAGGCAGGGGGCTAATGAATCAGGAATGCTCAATGAAATGACTTTTTTGAGTTAAATATTAAAAATTGAGAAGGTGTTTTTGGTGATAAAGGAATATGAGGGTAGGGTATGAACTTGGGCAGTGATGGTGGAATTGAATTATCAAAAATGGATTTAAGGTACGTTTGCAAAGTGGAGTTGACAGGACTTGGTAATTTTGAAAGTAAGAGAACAGAGTTGAGGCTAAGTTAAGAATGAGCTAAATAATTGACTATGTTGAGGTACCATTAATTGATAGAAGGCATACAGAAGGAGAAGCATGTTTGGGTACAGAGTATAGGGGGAGGGTTTTTTTTTTTTTTTTTTTTTAGATTTATTGAACTTGAAGTGTTTGTGGCATGTGGAGATGTCCAGAATGCAGTTAGAATGGCTCCAGTGCTCCTAATGGAAGTAGACATGAGCTAGAATTGGAGGGTAAGATTTGAAGCCATAGGGATTTATTATCTTTTAGGAAGGGGATATAGAATAATGTTAGTGTTGTTTGATTAAAAAGGAAGAAATTGATTTTGGATTACTTAAGCAAATAAAAGAAATTTATTGGAAAGACACTAGATAGATCACAGTTTCAAAGAGGGAGTTAGAAAACCAGGTCTTAGGAAGAATGGAAACTGGGGAAGCTCTAAGGGTTATCAGAAGCATGAATTTTGGGACAATTTCTCTGCAGTACAGCACTGTTTTCAGGTAGTTTTGGCTCTGGCTGCCTTTTGTCCTCATATGGCTTCTCAAAGCTCAAATTCCTGTAAGGGAAGATTAATTTGGCCTTTCTTTCATCTTGTGACTTTTGTAGATCAGTTTCTTTACTGGCAAATGTTATACTGTGAGCTGCCCTGCCTAGGTCATTGCCCTCTCCTTTGGTCAGTTAGGGGGTTACTACTGTATTTCAGACCAACTTGAACCTCACAGAATGAGGGAAAGGAATTTCCTTAAAGGAAGATGAAGTGTAATGAGACAAAGGGAAAATAGGTTCTGGGCAGGACACCCCCCCTCCCCCTTAATCCTGAGCTTAGTGGCTGCATGAAGCTATTGGTGCAGCTTGAGGGGTAGGTGGCATGTAGGAGTGTACATGATCCGATAGGCAACGTAATTGTGCATTCAGATTCTATTTAGGTCTGCGTCTGTTTTCTTTGATGATGGCCTGCTGGAATTTAGAATTAAATGCATCCAATAATGATGAATGATGAGCTACAGGACTGCATGGTCATATAACATTGTTGTATTCAGTTTTCACCAGTCTCCTAGTGAGCCAGGTGATTTTTCTCAAAAGGAAATAGTTACTTCATTTGCTTGCTGAAGGGGCCATAGCCTTGTTCCAAAACTGTTGGGGGGGGGGCTGTGCGGTATTAATTGGGTCCTTTTGACAGGTTCAACACATTATAGATGGAGGCATCTTTTGACTTGTCTATACAGTCATAATGTTGTAGGGGAGGAGGGCAGTATGTACACCTGCTATTTAAGCAAGGAGTGTCCCACCCAGAACTTGTTACCCCTTTGTCTGGTGTCAACATCTCACCTTTCCTTTAGAAATTTTAGAAATTTCCCCTAAAAATGCAGTGATTTTGATAAAGAAATGGAATTCATTCAGCTTCTCCTTTGTACTTGATACTGTAATATTCCTTCCTCCTGAGCCAGAGAGCCATTGTGGGATTCTGTCAGTTTGTGGGAATATCTGAAAAGTAGGATGTGTTAGTCTCACAATGACTACTGTGAGAAGAGGCTGAGTTGGAATCTCTCTGCATGACTCATAAGTCGTCACTCTGACCATGGGCCAGTGGGGTACTCTTAATTCCTAAGAGTTAATGTTAGCTCAGAGCTAGTAGGTAATCATCGAGGGCATTGGGTATTTCCCTTTCAACAGCTCATGATTACCTGGGTAAATGGCTAAAGATCATTTGAAAAAAAAAAAAAGGTATTCCATAAGGGAATTGGCCTCCAATTCATTTAACAACTGTGGGTCTTGGCTTTGGGTCAGAGGTCGGACTCTCTAAGTGTCTCATTCTGGTCTCTGTTCACTAATTGTAGAGCTGTTTGTTTTTAGCTATTTAAATCCAAACAGATCTTAGTGGGATGGCCCTTCATTGAATTCTTGGGTCTGATTAACGAAATATAGATAGGGATTTCTGCCTATCACAGCAAAGCCTGAGATTACTGAATATTACCCTGCTGCCTTGTTGGATCACTTGTCCACTTTGCTTCTGGCAATTAACAGCTACCACCTGGACCCACCCAACCTTCCCTGAGCTCCTCCCAGCACTTTCTGAGTTTAGGGAGTCCATGTCAGTTGCAGTTCCTCCCACCCAAATCCTTAGCCCTAGCAAGAGCTGTTGGAACGGTTAGTAATGACTGTAGTGTGCCCCTTACCAATCCTTTTCTGGTGTCAAGAGTGAAGGGAGAATCTTCTGGGCCCAGTTGGGAGACTGAGGAAGAACAGTATGTTATATGAATAAAAGTTGATAGCTTGAATAGAGGAAAAGTGGTTCGTGAATCACATCTTTACACCATGGGCTTCGCTTTTTCCAAAGAACTACCAGGACAGTCAGAACCATTTTCATACTGGGAATTGCAACTTAGTTTAGGTCAAGTACCATCATCTGTCATAGTAAACTAATGACAATTTGACCAAGTTTTGTACTCAATTTGTAATTTTATTTATTTTAGTTCTATAAGAACTATAACCATATAGTGTTCATAATTTCTATATTTGGACATATTCAAATGGTATTTTAATACAAATCATTTAAGGCAATAATGGATGACTGAATTTTTAGCCTTTAAAAATGTAACATATACCACTCAAGGATGAGGAATACTCATGAGTCTGTGTGATTTGGAGCCCAGTTAATAAGGATAAATTGATCATAGGTTTTGAAGTGCTATAATACTTAACTCTTTGTGCTTATATTTTAATGAATTAAGATTCAGATACCCATCTCTCTCTCTTTTCATATCGCTGATCACTAATGTATTGCCAGCTGCTTTTCATCAATGCTGTTATATTCTATAATTATCCCTTCTTTATCCTTTTACACAGAATTTTCCTGTGTGTGTGCATGCGTGCGTGTGCGTGTGTGTGTAACACCTTAGAGGCTCTTTAGTTACTCATCTGTGCTTGTGGTTTGAAGAGTTTAATGAATGTTTTTCTAAAAATAGCTGCCTTGGAGTAGGTTTTAAAATGGGCACTAGATGTTAACCATTCAGATAGTTGTGTCTGATTTAGTACTTATTTGAAGTTCTAGATACAAATCTTTAGTTTATGGAGTGCAGCTGCACTTGCTTTTCTTCCTGTGACTCACCAAAGCTTACTCAAAGCCTTTCATTTTTTTCTATTTCTCTATACTGAAACTTCATTTAAACAAATATTTTAAAATAGTTTTAAAAATTACCATTCTTTTGGAATCTCCTTGGAAGTTTATTTCATTTGCTCCAAAGATTTTTTTTTTTTTTTTTTTTTTTTTTTAAGCAAACTGAGTTGGTTTTATTTCCAGAGTTGTGAGGTTAGAGGTAGGTATAAGTATTATACCATACTCCCAAAATTTAACAGTAGTATTTTGAAGTTTTCAAACATTGATAATTTGCATGAACATATTCTGTATAACATAGGGGCTCTGATACAGGTACTTTCTATATCTTAAATGGTTAAAGTATCAACAAGAAAATGAAATTTAATTTATACTCGAAATTGAAAGGGCTTCACAAATCTTCACCATTTCTAACTTGATGTTCTTTTTTGTTGCTGTATATTTAAAAGGAATGTCATTTATTTTCACAGGACTAATTTATGGTATATACTAAACTTTTATTGAAAGCATTTTTAGGAGTGCCTGGGTGGCTCAGTGGGTTAAAGCCTCTGCTTTCGGCTCAGGTCATGATCCCAGGGTCCTGGGATCAAGCCCTGCATCGGGCTCTCTGCTCAGCAGGGAGCCTGCTTCCCTCCTCTCTCTCTGCCTTCCTCTCTGCCTACTTGTGATCTCTCTGTCAAATAAATAAATAAAATCTTAAAAAAAAAAAGCATTTTTATGTAGTACTACTATTTTTAAGTATTATGTATATTCTCAAATACATTTTGTTCTGTAGTACCCATGATTAAAACACAAGAGTGACAATAGAGCGTGCATGATACAATTTTGTGAGTGCATAGAAAGGAGCTCCAGAAACGAACATCTAAGAAATTGGTAGTCCTGGCCTTATAATTTTTTTTGTATAAAGCTATTTTATTTTATTTAAAGATTTATTTATTTATTTTAGGGAGAGAGAGAGAGAGGAAGAGAGAGCACGAGCAGGAGAGGGAGAAAGAATCTCAGGCAGACTGTGTGCTGAGTGCAGAGCTCGACGTGGGGCTTGATTCCAGGACCTCCACCTCAGTTGGATGCTTAACTGACTGTGCCACGTGAACGTCCCCTGTCCTTAGAACTTTAATTTCGATTTAAAAGTACTCCTGCATTTACCTGGTCAACTTAGGAAAAAACTGGGGTGGAGTTTGAAAGATACGCTGCACTGTACAAATACAAGGTAGAAGAGGAGGCCTAGGACTGTTAGCATGAGAAATAGTAGTAGTTGAAGCTGGGTGGTGTAGTAGAAAACACAGCTTTGGAAGATGACTGAACTGGAGTCAGCCTTGGCTTTTGTCATTTATTAGTTGCTGTTTGGGCATGTTAACTACTCAGACCTTCTGTTTTCTCACCAGCAAAAATGGGCATAATAGCACCTATGTTGTTGTGAGTCTTGAATGAAAGACTTAGGCAACAACATAGTTTTATTTCTCCCTCCCTAACTGGAAAATAGGAAATATCCAGGGCCAAAATAAACATCCTTTCTGGAGCAAAATGTAGATTAATTTTGCATTAGTTTATTATATTTTCATTAATGACTTGACAGTAAAATAGGATTGACTAATGGGTTAGGAATATGAAGAAAATAGTAGTTGCTGATTAACATGTGGCCCTGAGTTAGATTTTAGAACTTTTGAAATTGGTTTAATATAGAGGGTTTCAAAATATGAATACAATTGGTCACTGCGGATGGGTTACAAACCCAGACAAAGTAGAAAATAGGGAGTCGAGGGTCTCTTAGGTGGGTGAGAATAATGTCTTTCGAGAGGTTTTATAATCTCTAAGTCATTTTAACAATGATTAAGGTACTGTCACTTTTTTACCCTTGCCAGGATTAAGGGGGAACATCTGGGAGTGGTAGATCTCCCAAAACTCTCCAGTACTCCTCTCCATGGGTAAATTGGCTGCTGTGCGTTGAAGCAGTCATTGCCACTACTGGACCATGGGGCATTTAGATGTCCCAGTAGTTAGGGGCCTAAGACAAATGTTTAGATACAGTGATGCCCAGTCTAGTTTTTTAGATCATAAGCGAGGTGCCTGGCTCTTTATATGCCTATCAGATCTTGAAATCTCACTGAATGGCAGGTTGGTAAGTTTCCTGCAGATTGGTAAATTCTAACCTGTGATACAGAGTGACAGACTCGTTAGTAGCTTCCCGTGTTCTGGAGGATACAGTTTGACTTGTGCATGGCAAAACATCCGTCCTTTCTAGTCACTTCAGCCACTCTCTCCATTTTCCACCCTAAGCTGGAGCCACAGGAAGTAAACCATCTATATTCATACCTGGTAAACATTGCTTAACTTAGGACTTGAGTCAAGTATTAGCCTTTTTGATAAGTATTCCATCGTTTCTCCGATTGAAATTGCTCATTCCTCCAGCTTTCTGTCCCTTCGAAAAATCAGAAGATATGACACCTTTGAGCTTTCATTCTCCACGGTCTTGATCAGCTGGTGTCAAGTGGTGGCTCCTTCCTTTAGACTGGGCATCTGTTGTACACTTTAAATATATACAAGTACATCTCTCCGTTATTCCTCAGTAAAGCTCAGTAAAGCTGGGAGAAAAAAGATTGGGCATATGCTCTTCATTTCACCATTTGAGATGCAGTTACAGCTGACCACTTCATGGATTAATTGGCCTATTTGGATCCTTTATTTTGGACCTCTGATAGCAATATAAGTGTTTCTAAGACTATGATTTTTTGAAAGAAATAACTTTGTCTCTATATTCCTATCATCCAGAATATACTTGATACATAAAAAGCCTTTAGTAAGTAATCACAGAATTTAATCGAATGGAGTAAAACTTTTTCCAACCAGAGGACTTTGCCTTTTTCCTCACCTTTGCTTGAGTCATTACTTTAATTAGATCATGATATTTATTTTACATGTTTTTCCTCATAGTGTGGAACATCATGGTTGGAAATTGTGATCAAACTCCTCCCAAAGACAGAGAAAAAAAATGCACTTAAATTGTAGCAGGATCGATTAAAATTAGGTGGGGCAAGTTTTCTTAGCTGTAAAATTTGTTAGGGATGGATTACAGCGATACTGTTGAGTCTTTTTATTTTGAAATCTTCCCAGGACTGGCGTATACCTTCTTGAAGACACCAAGAAGAGTAGTATAAAATTCCTCATGAGGCTGTGCAATGCACTACTGAGTACTCAGAATGTTTTAGAAAATTTTGTCTATGTGTAGTATATAGTACTGCCCACAACTGCCCAGAAACAGATCTAGCTCTTTTTCCATCCTTGCTTTTTGCCACTTGCTGTGCTCCCCTGTACCCCTCGAAAATTGAAGAAATCAGGAACTTAATGGTCTTGTGAACAGACCAGGTGAACAGAATCTGTCAAGATCAGGAAACATAAGGATAATGTGAAGTTTAAAGTTTAAAGCAGCAGAAATGCCTTTATACCTTGGTCATCACAAAGAGAAGGGGGAGAAACTGAAGCAGTCCCTGCCCCCAACGTTTGGCAGTGAAGGAGCATAAATGAAACTGGCACACTGATTGGAACTGTATTAAAATTTTAAAGATTCTAATATATATATATACATATATATATATTAGCTCTCATATTATGGATTAAGAATTTGAGAACAAATTCTAATCAGCAGGTGTACAACTTCTGCAAAAAAGGTAGAGTTTCTTACTCCATCATTTGCTCCTTTATCAAAAACAGCTGTCTACAAATAGTGCCTCATACTGTTGGCAAATTCATTACAAATGCAGGAAGCAATTCCTGTTTCATATGATTGTGATTTGTAAAAATAATTTAGGTGTAAGCTATCCATGAGCTTTTTTTTTTTTTTTTTTTTAGTAGTAGTCCTATCAAAGTCCTCATATTTTGGCATTACACATGAGTGTCATAAATTTAAATTCTGGAACATCCAGGCAGAAATATAAGAAAGGGCTCGTTTAGGATGGAATGGCAAACATTCTAATTGGGAGGGCCCTCATTTTGATTTCTGCCCTCCTGCCCCCACCCTTTAACCAAAAACCAAAGCAAAACATCTGGAGTTATTTAGGCAGTATAAATATTCTTAAAAGAATGGACCCCTAATCATAAAGCCATTCTGGCACTGAAAAATGTTCTTTGAATAGATAGAATTTGCATGATCAGTTAAAATATCTTTGAATTCATAAAGGCTCCCACAAGTCGTGAGTGGAGTTTGGGAGTATGGCGGACTGAGGCTGATGGAATTCATCATAGGCTTTTATCGAAAAGCTATCTGGTAGTGCACAGGGGTTACTCTTTCAGTTTTCCCCTTTAAGAATAGTTTCCAAGAAAGGTAGCTTGTTTCCTGTTAAATGGTGGCTATTTCACTTTGAACAATGGGTATACATTTAGTCTTATTCTCTTTTCCCATGTTTAAACAAGTTTCACCGTGGGGAGACAAGGAGAAAACAATTCCCTTCAAAGCCCCTTTCTTCAGTTTCTGCTTTATAGTTCTGTCCATAAGACAGAAAGTAGGGAGGAGGGATAATAGCTAAGCATTGGGGAAAAAACCACACACACATTAGTGTCAACTCAGGAGAGGAAATGGAAGGGATAGCTATGTTGCAGTTAGTCAACCAATATTTATGACCATCAACTGTGTATTAAAGCACAATGTCAGATTTGTTGACATAAAAAGGGTTTCCATACTCCAAGGACATAAAGTATTCTTGAGGAACCTAGATATAAATCTGTGAAGCTCGGGTGATAATGTAAAATAAAAATAATTTCATCATAGTTGTTAGAGATTGCCAAATGGAAGATTTAGTTAAGTGTTACAGGAGTTAGGTCAGGGATAGACCACCATGGGCTGACTAAACCAGACAGTCCTGTGGAAGAATTTTGAGCAGCTGCTTGAAGAATGGGTACAATTTGGATTGATGGAAAATAGGAAGAATATATTTCTGCCCTTCCCTTTCACTGGAATACCATGTGTGAAATTCAGAAAGAGTAGAGTTAGCAACATGTTGATTTTGGGTAAAAATCAGCAGTTAACCGTGTGGGAGAACTTGAAGGAGCCTGAGAAAACCTCTTGATTATTTCTGTATAGTGTAACTTTCCTTAATTCAGGCCTATAAATCAAAAACAAAACATTTTTAAAATGTTGGAAGGCATAGAGAAAGTGATGCCATCCAGGATATTCACTGTAAAAGCAGCAGTGTTTATATTATTAAACTTGGACATTTCAGGCAGTTTCAGTGAGGGAAAGAACACACACAAAGGAGCCATGTGTCTCCACTTGAGAAACCTTGACTTTCAACTGCACAGAAAGCTCTGGTAAATCCAAAGCATCAGTAAGCTTTCACAGATTCTGATCGTCAGACAAATTACATATAAAGAGGAAACGGTTTCCTGTATGCCTTCTTTCTTACCCTCAGAACTAAAGTGATTATATTTTTCTCAAGATCAAGTTAAGGAAGATACCACTCTTTCCCTTCTATTTTCTTTTCCCTTTTTCTAGTCCATCTTTCCTTTACTATATATTTTTTGTAGAATACACGTCTGAGTATATTTTAATAAATTATCTGTTTAAAAATATCTAAATCCAGGGGCGCCTGGATTAAGCCTCTGCCTTTGGCTCAGGTCATGATCTCAGGGTCCTGAGATCGAGCCACGCATCTGGCTCTCTGCTCAGCAGCGAGCATCCTTCCTCCTCTCTCTCTGCCTACTTGTGATCTCTCTCTCTCTCTGTCAAATAAATAAATAAAATCTTTAAAAAAAAATTAAATCTGTACTCATTTCTGTTTATACCTAGGTAAAATAGAGATGTAGAGTTTATCAAATTTATGGTGAATAGGCATACACAGCCCTTGGGTTGCATGGATTTTTTTTAAAGCAAATTTGGTCACATTTTGTTTGTTTTTAGAAATGAATGGCATTTTTTCAGGAACCTGGAGGAATCATAAAGAAAAAGCAAATGTTTCCGGATAAGAGGAGGTAGTTTTTTATTTTTTCTTTGGGAGATAAAGCAATCAAGTAGGTTGTTGTGTTTTTTTTTTTTTTAAGATTTTATTTGTTGGGCGCCTGGGTGGCTCAGTGGGTTAAGCCGCTGCCTTCGGCTCAGGTCATGATCTCAGGGTCCTGGGATCGAGTCCCGCGTCGGGCTCTCTGCTCAGCAGGGAGCCTGCTTCCTCCTCTCTCTCTGCCTGCCTCTCTGTCTGCTTGTGATCTCTCTCTGTCAAATAAATAAATAAAATCTTAAAAAAAAAAAAGATTTTATTTGTTTATTTGACAGAGAGAGTGATCACAAGTGGGCAGAGAGGCAGACAGAGAGAGGGGGGAAGCAGGCTCCCCGCCGAGCAGAGAGCCCGATGCGGGGCTTGATTCCAGGAACCTGAGCTAATGACCTGGGCCAAAGGCAGAGGCTTAACCCCTGAGCCACCCAGGCGCCCCCCTCAAGTAGGTTTTTAACCTTCTTTATTCTTTAGTATGTGTTACTTGAGTTTAATAATTTAATCTCATTTTTATATAAAACATTTCATTGTTAGACAGCATAGAAATTTATTTTTAAAAAGTACCCATAATCTTACTGTCTAGAGATGGCTAGTATTACTAATATGATGTATAACCTATAAGACTATAAAACTGAGTTTCTCCATGTATGTATTTTTGTTCATATAGTAGAATATAGAGAATTGCTTTTAATGTTAAATGAACTTAATTTTTAAATTATTTTTATTAACATATAATGTATTATTTGCCCCAGGGGTACAGGTCTGTGAATCATCAGGCTTACACACTTCACAGCATTCACCATAGCCCATACCCTCCCCAATGTCCATAACCCAACCACCCTCTCCATAACTCCCTCTCCCCCCAGAAACCCTCAGTTTGTTTTGTGAGATTAAGACTCTCTTATGGTTTGTCTCCCTTCCGATCCCATCTTGTTTGATTTTTTCCTTCCCTAGCTCCCAAGCCCCCCACTTTGCCTCTCAAATTCCTCATATCAGGGAAATCATATAATATTTTTCTTTCTCTGATTGACTTATTTTGCTCAGCATAATACCCTCTAATTCTATCCATGTTGTTGTAAATGGCAAGATTTCATATCTTTTGATGGCTGCCTAGTATTCCATTGTATATATATACCACATCTTCTTTATCCCTTCACGTGTTGATGGACATCTAGGTTCTTTCCATAGTTTGTTTATTGTGACATTGCTGCAATAAACATTTGGGTACACATGCCCCTTCAGGTCACTACATTTGTACCTTTTGGGTAAATACCCACTAGTGCATGCGATTGCTGGGTCATAGGGTAGCTCTATTTTAAACTTTTTGAGGAACCTCCATAATGTTTTCCAGAGTGGCTGCACCAGCTTGCATTCCCTCCAATAGTGTAGGAGGGTTCCCCTTTCTCCGCATCATCTCCAACATCTGTTGCTTCCTGACTTGTTAATTTTAGCCATTCTGACTGGTATGAGTTGGTATCTCATTGTGATTTTGATTTGTATTTCCCTGATGCCAAGTGATGTTGAGCACCTTTTCATGTGTCTGTTGGCTATTTGGACATCTTCTTTGCAGAAATGTCTGTTCACGGCTTCTGCCCATTTCTTGATTGGATTATTCTTTAGGTGTTGAGTTTGATTAGTTCTTTATAGATTTTGGATACCAGCCCTTTATCTGATATATTGTTTGCAAATATCTTCTCCCATTTTGTCCACTGTGTTTCGGTTTTCTTGACTGTTTCCTTTGCTGTGCAAGAGCTTTTGATCTTGATGAAGTCCCAATAGTTCAGTGTTGCCTTTGCTTCCCTTGCCTTTGGCAATGTATCTAGGAAGAAGTTGCTGTGGCTGAGGTCAAAGAGGTTGCTGCCTGTGTTCTCCTCAAGGATTTTGATGGGTTCCTATCTCATGTTGAGGTCTTTCATCCATTTTGAGTCTATTTTTGTGTGTGGTGTAAGGAAGTGGTCCAGTTTCATTTTTCTGCATGTGGCTGTCCAATTTTCTCAAGTCTCTTGTTGAAGAGACCTTTTTCCATTGGACATTCTTTCCTGCTTTGTCAAAGATTAGTTGACCATAGAGTTGAGGGTCTATTTCTGGGCTCTCTATTCTGTTCCATTGATCTGTCTTTTTTTGTGCCAGTACCAGTACCATACTGTCTTGATGATGACAGCTTTGTAATAAAGCTTGAAGTCTGAAATTGTGATGCCACCAACTTCAGCTTCTTTTTTCAACATTCCTCTGACTATTCAGGTTCTTTTCTGGTTCCTTTTAAATTTTAGGATTATTTGTTCCATCTCTTTGAAAAAAATTGATGGTATTTTGATAGGGCTTGCATTAAATGTGTAGATTGCTTTAGGTAGCACATTTTCACAATATTTGTTCTTCCAGTTCATGAGCAAGGAGTGTTTTTCCATTTCTTTGTGTCTTCCTCAATTTCTTTCATGAGTACTTTATAGTTTTCTGAGTACAAATTCTTTGCCTCTTTGGTTAGGTTTATTCCTAGGTATCTTAAGGTTTTGGGTGCAATTATAAATGGGATCGACTCCTTAATTTCTCTTTCTTCTGTCTTTTTTTTTGGTGTATAGAAATGCAACTGACTTCTGTGCCTTGATTTTATATCCTGACACTTAACTGAATTCCTATATGAGTTCAAGCAGTTTTGGAGTGGATTCTTTTGTTTTTCCACATAAAGTATCATATCATCTGCAGAGAGTGAGAGTTTGACTCCTTCTTTGCTGATTCAGATGCCTTTAATTTCTTTTTGTTGTCTGATTGCTGAGGCTAGGACTTCTAGTACTATGTTGAATAGCAGTGGTGATAGTGAACATCCCTGCCATGTTCCTGACCCTAGTGGAAAAGCCCTCCATTTGTCCCCATTGAGAATGATATTTGCTGTGGGTTTTTCATAGGTGGCTTTGGTGATATTGAGCAATGTGCCCTCTATCCCTACATTCTGAAGAGTTTTGATCAAGAAAGGATGTTGTACTTTGTCAAATGCTTTTTCAGCATCTATTGAGGGTATCATATGGTTCTTGTTCTTTCTTTTATTAATGTATTGTATCACATTGACTGATTTGCAGATATTGAACCAACCTTGCAGCTCCGGAATAAACCCCACTTGGTCATGATGAGTGATCCTTTTAATGTACTGTTGGATCCTATTGGCTAGTATTTTGGTGAGAATAAGGATAATGGTCTGTAATTCTCTTTTTTGATGGGATCTTTATCTGGTTTTGGGATCAAGGTAATGCTGGCCTCTTAAAATGAGTTTGGAAGTTTTCCTTCCATTTTTGTTTTCAGTTTCAGGAGAAAAGGTATGAATTCTTCTTTAAATGCTTGGTAGAACCCCTGGGAAGCCATCTGGCCCTGGGCTCTTGTTTGTTGGGGAGATTTTTGATGACTGTTTGAATCTCCTTACTGGTTATGAGTGTGTTCAGGTTTTCTTTTTCTTCCTAGTTCAGTTTTGGTAGTTTATATGTCTCTAGGAATGCATCCATTTCTTCCAGATTGTCAAATTTGCTGGCGTATAGTTGCTCATAATATGTTCTTATAAATGGGGGCACCTGGGTGGCTCAGTGGGTTAAGGCCTCCGCCTTTGGCCCATGTCATGATCTCAGGGTCCTGGGATCGAGCTTCGCATTGGACTCTCCACTCAGAAGAAAGCCTGCTTCCTCCTCTCTCTCTGCCTGCCTCTCTGACTATGTGTGACCTCTCTCTATCTCTCTCTCTGTCAAATAAATAAAAAATATCTTTAAAAAAATATGTTCTTATAAATGTTTGTATTTCTTTGGTGTTGGTTGTGAGCTCTCTTCTTTCATTCATGATTTTATTATTTGGGTCCTTTCTCTTTTCTTTTTGATAAATCTGGCCAGGGATTTATCAATCTTATTAATTCTTTCAGAGAACCACCTCCCAGTTTCGTTGATTTGTTCTACTGTTCTTTTGGTTTCTATTTCATTATTTCTGCTCTGATCTTTAGTAGTATTTCTCTTCTCCTGCTGGGTTTAGGCTTTCTTTGCTGTTCTTTCTCCAGCTCTGTTAGGTGTAGGGTTAGGTTGAGTACTTGAGATCTTTCCTGTTTCTTGAGAAAGGCTTGTATGGCTATATACTTTCCTCTCAGGACAGCCTTTGCTGTGTCCTACAGATCTGGAACAGTTGTGTTTTCATTATCATTTGTTTCCATGATTTTTTTCAGTCCTTCTTTAATTTCCTGGTTGACCCATTCATTCTTTAGTAGGATGCTCTTTAGCCTCCATGCATTTGGGTTCTTTCCAACTTTCCTCTTGTGATTGAGTTCTAGCTTCAGAGCATTGTGTTCTGAAAATATGCAGGGAATGATCGCAGTCTTTTGGTACCATTTGAGACCTGATTTGTGACCCAGGATGTGATCTATTCCAGAGAATGTTCCATGTGCACTAAAGAAGAATGTGTATTCTGTTGCTTTGGGATGGAATGTTCTGACCATATCTGTGATATCCATCTGATCCACTCTGTCATGTAAGGCCTTTATTTCCATGTTGATCTTTTGCTTAGATGATCTGTCCATTGCAGTGAGGGGGTGTTTAAGTCCCCTACTATTATTATATTATTGTTAATGTGTTTCTTTGATTTTGTTATTAATTGGTTTATATAGTTGGCTGCTCCCATGTTAGGGGCATAAATACTTAAAATTGTTAGATCTTCCTGTTGGACAGACCCTTTAAGTATGATATAGTGTCCTTCCTCATCTCTTATTTAGTCTTTGGCTTAAAATCCAATTTATCTGATATAAGGATTGCCACCCCAGCTTTCTTTTGATGTTCATTAGCATGGTAAATGGTTTTCCACCCCCTCACTTTAAATCTGGAGGTGTCTTTGGGTCTAAAATGAGTTTCTTGTAGACAGTATATTGATGGGTTTTTTAAATCCATTCTGATACCCTGTGTCTATTGATTGGGGCATTTAGCCCATTTACATTCAGGGTTACTATTGAAAGATATGAATTTAGTGCCATTGTATTGCCTGTAAGGTGACCGTTACTGTATAGTGTCTCTGTTAATTTCTGGTCTGCTACTCTTAGGCTGTCTCTTTGCTTAGAGGACCCCTTTCAATATTTCCTGTAGAGCTGGTTCATTGTTTACAAATTCTTTTAGCTTTTGTTTGTCCTTGAAGCTTTTTATCTCTCCTTCTATTTTCAGTGATAGCCTAGCTGGATGTAGTATTCTTGGCGGCATGTTTTTCTCATTTAGTGCTCTGAATATATTATGCCAGTTTTTTCTGGCCTGCCAGGTTTCTGTGGATAAGTCTGCTGCCAATCTAATATTTTTACCATTGTATGTTACAGACTTCTTGTTCTGAGCTGCTTTCAAGATTTTCTCTTCGTCACTAAGACTGTAAGTTTTACTATTAGATGATGGGGTGTAGACCTATTTTTATTGATTTTGAGGAGGATTCTCTGTGCCTCCTGGATTTTGATGCTTGTTCCCTTTGCCATTAGGTTAATTCTCTACAATAATTCGCTCCAGTATACCTTCTGCCCCCCTCTCTCTTTCTTCTTCTTCTGGAATTCCAATTATTCTAATATTGTTTCATCTTACGGTATCACTTATCTCTCCAAATCTTCCCTCGTGGTCCAGTAATTGTTTGTCTCTCTTTTGCTCAGCTTCTTTATTTTCCATCATTTGGTCTTCTATATCACTAATTCTCTCTTCTGCCTATATAGTGTTTATCCCCAATAAGATATCCCCAATAAGAGCTTCCGGTTTTGATTGCACCTCATTAATAGCTTTTTTATTTCAGCTTGGTTAGATTTTAGCTCTTTTATTTCTCCAGAATGGGATTCTATTTCTCCATACAGGGTTTCTCTAATATCTTCCATGCCTTTTTCGAGCCCAACCAGCACCTTGATAATCATCATTCTGGACTCTAGATTTGACATATTACAGTGTCCATATTGATTAGGTCCCTAGCTGTTGGTACTGCCTCTTGTTCTTTTTTTGTGTGGTGAGTTTTTCCACCTTGTCATTTTATCCAGATAATAATATATGAATGAGAGAACAAAATACTAAAACGGTGGCAAAGACCCAGAAAAATGTATGCTAACCATGTCAGAAGAGACCCCAAATTGGGGGGAGAAGAAAGGGGTTTTTAAAGGAAAAAAAATATATATATATATATATACACACACACATACACAAACACACACATATATGTGTGTGTGTATATATATATATTCATTTATTTATTTAATTTAGACTGGTGAATAGAACAGAGCCACCCACTTGATTTGGGGTGTATTTTGGTCTCTTAGAAGAAACTGCCTCCCAATATTTTAAAGAAAGAAAAACATATATACAAAAATAAGGGTAAACGTGATGCAAGAATGGAATTTGAGTGTAAAGATGAAAATTAAAAAAAAATTCTATAAAAAGAATTGATAAGATAAGTTGGTTATAAAAAGAAAGAAAAAAAGAAGTGGAGAGAATGTGTACAGGCTGGAGACTAGAACAAAACCCTTTGCTAGATTTAGGATATATTTTGATGTATTAGAGGAAATTGTATCCCAAAATTTTTTAGAAAAAAAAGAAAAAAACCTTATATGTACACAAAAAATAAGGTTAAATACAATGAAGGATAAAATATGACTATAATAACAAAGGGTTAAAAAGGATTATTTTTTAGAAAGGTATTGTTAAGATAAGCTAATTAAAAAATGTTCAATGAGGAAAGGTTAAAAAAAATTAGAATAAGAAAAAAAATAAAATTAAAAAAATTTAATTTCAGTTTCAAGACTAAGGGATCAAGGGGAGAAAGCCATGAATTTCATGCATTGCTTTCTCCTAGCTCTGAAGTTCCAAGTTTTCCTTGATCAGTGAGCTTGGTCTTGGCTGGATGTTCTTGTTGATCTTCTGGGGAGGGGCCTGTTGTAGTGACTCTCAAATGTCTTTGCCCAATGAGGAATTGTACCACCCATGCCAGGGATGGGGCTAAGTAATCTGCTCGGGTTCGCTCTCACAGTTTTTGTTACCTGAATGCTTTTTGTAGAGCTCTGGAGGACAGGAATGAAAATGGCGGCCTCCCAATTTCCAGCCTGGAGGTGCCAAGAGCTCGGGGCCCCACTCCTCAGTGTGCCCTCAGAGAAAAGTGGTCAATCACTGCCGCTCCCTGGTCCCCTCCCCGTCAGCTAACCCAACATGACCCAGCGTTTCTGTCCCTGGCATACAGCCCCATTTGGGGTCTCCAAACCCAGCAGATTCCTGCCCCGCTGCTCCTCTGAAGGAGAAAGGTGAGTCTCCCCAGATCTGCCACTTATGGGGTCCCTTCTTGAAGAGCAGTGGCCCAGCTGTGTCACGGATCATAGCTTAAGATAACCTCTAGCTGAGAGCTCACTCCTTGGCTCTGTCTCTGTAGTTGGCTTCCTCTCTCTCATACCTGTGAGCTCTGCCACACTCAGACACCCCCAATCCTTCTGTGACCCCGCAGGACCTGCGACCACACTGTCCCCACAAGGGATCCACCCCCTGCTTAGCCTCTGGAGCGAAGTCTCTCAGTGGAGCAGACTTCTAAAAGTTCTGATTTTGTGCTCCGTTGCTCCACTGCTTGCTGGGAGCTGGCCCCTCCCCCACAGTCTATCTTCCTGTTGCTTCGGATTCACCTCTGTGCACGTCCTACCTTCCAGAAAGTGGTCTGTTTTCTGTTCCTAGAGTTGTTGCTCTTCACTTGGATCTTCTGTTGGGTTTGTAGGTGTTCAGAATGGTTTGATAACTACGTAGCTGAACTACAACCTGATGTCATCCCAGTCTACTGCTCTTCTGCCATCTTGCCTGTTTCTCTAAATGAACTTAATTTTTAACAACCACCTTGTATTCCTTGTATGGATATACCATAATACAATTCACTATCCTTTTTGGTTATATATTTTTCCTCCTAAATTTTATGTGATGTCTTTTCCTAGCCCTAGGTCGCAATGTTCACCTATAGTTTCTTTTAAAGTTTTAATGTACATGTTAAATACATGCAGTTTATTGTATGCTAATTATACCTCAGTAAAGCTGCCTAATTAAAAACAAGTAAAATAAAAGTTGTATAGCTTGTTGCTTTACATTTAAACCAATGATCCATTTTGCATTTGTTTTTGTGTATAGCATGATATTAAGTCAGAGTTCTTTTTCCTTGAATGTGAATGTCCAGTTATTTCAGCACAATTTATTGAAAAGACTACCCCGGCTCACCGAGGTGCTCTTGCACCTCTGTCAAAACTCAGTTGGTCTATTTGTATAGCTCCATATTTGGGTTCTGTGTTTCATTGGTCTGTGCTTCTGTTCTGCTGGTATGACACTGTCTTGATTTTGATGGCTGTGTAAGGCTTAAAATCAGACAAAGTGATTCTTCCTACTTTGTCTTTTGCATAATTATTTTAGAATAAACTTGTTTATAGCTGTCATAGTGGTTGTGCTGTGGCAGCAAAACCTGGCACCTCTCCAAATTGCCTGTGTGTGGGACTCACTGTGGCTGAGGCCAGTAGAGGGTGATAGTACATGGTTGGGGTGAGTTTCTGAACCCCAGCTGAACACAGGGTGGGAGGAAGATTTTTCAGGGACTAGGAAATGGTTCGTAATATTAAACAGAGACATGACATCATTTAACATTATTTTTGTAGATAATATTCCTCTGATCATATCAAGAAGACTATTATATAGCATTTAAAATGGCATTATCCTGCTTGAAAGCAAAGGAGTAGATGGCTAAGTACCCAAGGACCCTTCTGTTGCTGTTTTCATTTTCATTTTATCCACTGTTGTCAGGGACTTGGGTTTAGGTTTCTACAGCAACCACAGTCTGGACTACATAATACCAACACTTTGTGTGCATGTGGTGTTAACGCCGATGCCTTATACACTACATGTGGCAGAGTTGCAGTTGCTATGGAGATCAATCTTTGGACACACTTGGTTGATAACGATGTCTCTCATATGTGGATTTTCCTGCTGAAAGAGTAGGAAGTGGTGCTATGAGCTGACCGAGAGATGCACAAGACTTGATCAATAATTTCTCTATAGCTGAGAATCTCACATTTGAAAGCTCTAAGTTACACATTTGCTCACAGATATACTAAACTGTCTGTGTGTCTGTTTACTAATATATGACTTGATACCTGGCAAGTGGAGGGAAAATATGACTTCAAGGAACACAGGATCAGAGCAACTTGACTCTTCTTGCTTAGTCAACACCATTTAAAGAATATGCTGTAAAAAATTCAAAGACTAGCTATCTGACATTGTTTTTATAGTCTTATAATAAAATGGATTGTCAGTAGAAAAGGGAAGGATGCACAATCGTTCTTGTGAACTACTCTAATTTGAATATGGGCCCTTGGGTAGCAGCCAAGAGCCTTTTTCTTGGAGCATCTTATATCTGAAGAGTCCTTTGAACTCCAGAAATGGAGTTCATTAAGGAGGTAGAAGAGGTGATTTTATTTTTTTCTTTTCCTTTGACAGTGTCAATCAGATGAGGGTGCAGCCCTAGACCTCAACTTAAGCTAAGACAAGCTATTGCTGAGTGTCCTCAGGATTCTTTCAAGAGATGTGGTTTTAGGTTGATAAACATTTTTGCTTTGGGTTAGAGACACTTGTCGGTCATGTGTTGTTTTACCAGAGTAGTGATTCTCAACCCTGGCTGTGCCTTAGCATGTGGGGCTTTAAGACAGTACTGATGTTTGAGCCTAACAAAAATGAAATCAGAATCTGTGGGAATGAAGAGAAACTGTAGCTTTGGTATTCTTTTCTTTTCTTTTTTTTCCTCTGAAAGGTGGCTACTTGATACTAAAATGCAACCAGGATTGAGAGCCACTGCACTGCAGCACAGGCAGTTTTCATCTAGAATCTTAAATTTTAGCTAACTTTGTATATTAGAATGTATCAATAAAAGTAATATGAACATTGCAGAAAGTTTAGAAAGGGCAGTCTTACCATCTATGTTAGTTTTCTGTTGCTGTTTTAACAGATTACCACAATTTTATTGGCTTAAAATAACACAAGACAGTTCTCTTTTCTGGAGATCAGAAATCCTAAATGGGTCTTAGAGGCTAGAATCATGATGTCAGTAGAGCTGAGTTCCTTCTGGAGACTTGAGGGAGAATCCATTCCTTGCCTTCTGTGACTTCTAGAGGCTGCCCACCTTCCTTAACTTGTGGCCACATCACTCCAACCTCTGCCTCTGTCATCTCATCTCCTTTTCTGACTCTGACTCTCTGGACTTCCTCTTATGAGGATCCTTGTGGTTATATTGAGCCCATCCAGGTAGTTAGGATAATCTCCCCAGCTCAAGATCTTTAACTTAATCACATCAGCCA
Organism: Mustela nivalis; assembly: GCF_964662115.1. Classification (NCBI taxonomy): domain Eukaryota; kingdom Metazoa; phylum Chordata; class Mammalia; order Carnivora; family Mustelidae; genus Mustela; species Mustela nivalis. Next base: position 24,260,910 of record NC_139024.1, read on the forward strand.
AGTAAAGTAGCATTCACAGCTTCCAAGGATTAGGACCTGGCCACCTTTTGGGGCTGGAGGACATTTATTCAGCCTACCATACCGGCTTAACACAAAGATTGTCACTTCAGTGTTTTCCTTCCTACTCTTCTTTAATATGCGTATTTTTATGAGAATGTGATCATCTTGCATATACAGTTTTTTATCCTTTTCTGCTAAGTCTTCATAACCATCAATTAGAATAGCTACACAATAGTCTGTCTGTGATTATAACATATTTAACATTATCTTTACCCTGTCGTTGGATTTTTATGTCTTTTCAGATTCCTATTATTGATAGATCAAGCTGCGATAGTATTTTTATTTATTAAATAGATTCCAGGTGGGGCGCCTGGGTGGCTCAGTGGGTTAAAGCCTCTGCCTTCGGCTCAGGTCATGATCCCAGGGTCCTGGGATCAAGCCCTACATCAGGCTCTCTGCTCAGTGGGGAGACTGCATCCCCCTCTCTCTCTGCCTGCCTATCTGCCTACTTGTGATCTCTGTCTGTCAAATAAATAAATAAAATATTTTTAAAATAAATAAATAAATAGATTCCGGGATGTGGGAGTACTGAGCCATATATATTTTTTTTAAAGTTCTATGTATTTATTTTAGGGAGGGGGAGAGAGAGAGGGAGCACGCGTGTACACATGCATGAGTGAGAGAGAGGGGCAGAACTTGGAGCCGAGAGTGGAGCCAGATCCCAGAACCCATGCATGAGATCATGACCTGAGCTGAAACCAAGAGTCGGCTGCTTAATGGACTGAGCCACCTGGGCCCACTGAGCTCAATATTAAAAGCCTTTTTTTAATGTTTGACTCAAATTCTCACAGTGTGTTTTTGAAGAGTTCTAATTGATTTGCACCATCAGCAATGTATGAGAACACCAGCATTAGTATATCTTTGCCAAAATTGGTCATTATCATTTTAAAAAAGACTTCCTAATTAGGTGAAAAAAACATTATCCTGATTTAAATTTAATCTACTCAAAATTTTTTTCCATGTTCCTGTTCATTTCTCTTTGTGTGTTTTGTTCATGTATTTCTCCTGGAATGATTTATTTATTAACCTTTAAGACATCTTCTTATGGTGAAATTATTGCCTTATATGCTACAAATTTTTTTAAACACACGTTTAAAAATTTTTGATTATTCGTACCTGCTTTTTCCCTTGTGATCCTTCTTTTTTCTATGCTTAAGATTTTTCACCTAACAAACCTAAAAGTTTGTGGTAAGCATTCAGTTCTATTTTCTTTTCATCTTTCATGACTTTGTCACTGCTGTTAGCAGATTGCTAACAAGCTAAGAGTTCAGGGACTTAACGAATCCAGACTTACTGTATGGCTTACTGTACCAAGCAAATACCAAATTAATTTGGTTCTGTTTATATAATTTATCAAAATTAGGAACAAATTTTTAAAAGGACTGGAGAAGAAATCTGGTAATTTTAATGCAGTCCTAAGATGTTTATTGCCCCTTGCTAGAAGGTTTATTCACTGTGCTGTCATGTTGTGTGTTCATGCAGATAATTGAGAATTATAGTAAGCTATCTTAGTCTATGATAAACAGACAGAATGCACTTTAATTACATTCTAATTTATTATCTGGTGAAAGTACCTTGCTAACAAATCAACCCAGATATGACTTATTGGGTAGCCTTTGCACTTAGAGGAATAATCAGTCTGTAATCATAAACAACATGAACCGTTCATCTTCTAGATTGCTATTATATTTATTACGCTCAAATGCCTGCACTGGGTTTCTTTTCTGTTTACTTCCCACTTCATGACTTGCATGCTCCTACCCTGCTGCCTGTAAGTTGGTGGTATCTCGTGCTTAAAAATTCATACTCTTTGGGACGCGTCAGTGGCTCCATCTGTTAAGTGTCTGTCTTGGGCTCAGGTCATGGTCTTGGGGTCCTGGGATGAGTACCGGGTTGGGCTTCCTGCTCAGCAGGGAGTCTGCTTCTCCCTCCCCCTTTACCCCTCCCCCTGTTCCTACTCTCTCTCTTTCTCTCTCAAAAAAAGCAAAACCCAAATTCATTCTCTTGAAATATGAGTTAGGCACATGCCTAGGAACAGAGTTCTTTGTTACTCTACCACAGGAGTGAGATGCATTTCCCCCGTTACAGTAAAGAGAATAAACTGTCACCATAATGTACTAATTTGTGATTTATTCCTTGCTGCCTCCCCCCGCCCCCGCCACAATAAGAATTAACACAATTCTAATTCTATAAAGAAAAAGTTTGGCCCCCCAGAATAGCAACCACATCCTTTAATATCCTGTGTTACTCCCCCCCCTTCAGAAAAGGAGTTATGCAAATTAAGCTGAAACAAGAGCCAGCCCTGGTTTCTTTCCTTTGAGACAACCTTGTGCAGAGAATTGGTATGGAGGAGTGGGTTTCACCAAGAGAATACAGTTCTCTGGTGCAGTACCTTCTTCCATTCCACCACTTAAGAACGAATGACTTCTGGCACTAGTTCCACATAATAATGTAGAAGTTTGTAGCATTACATTACCTCTGTTGACCCAGATCTTTTTGAGTACCACTGTGTTAGGGGCTTTGGAGTGGGGCTAAAGGTTGGGAGGTACAAAACAGTGTAGAACCACCTAAAGAAATTTATAATCCACCTCCTCAGTGGAGTTACAATCAGGAGTTGTTACTGCCTTCTCTGCTTCAGACACCCTTTTCCCCTCTACCTCTACCTTAACGATTTTTTTTTAAAGATTTTATTTATTTATTTGACAGAGAGAGATCACAAGTAGGCAGAGAGAGAAAGGAGGAAGCAGGCTCCCCGCTGAGCAGAGAGCCGCATGCGGGACTCGATCCCAGGACCCTGAGATCACGACCCGAGCAGAAGGCAGCTGCTTAACCCACTGAGCCACCCAGGCGCCCTACCTTAATGATTTTAATTGAATCTACTGATCCAGTATCTTCAGCAAACCAAGTTGATAATAGTCCTTATCTGAGAGTAGTATCCTCTTTTTCTGAACAAGGATCAACTTACACCTGGAAGAGACCTCACTAGTGTTTTTGGTATAACACTGTGACCACAAATGTGCCTACAGTCGTACAGCTCATAAACAGTAGAAAGGAGGAGTTCTGCATTTCAGTGCTGTGATTTTTTGTTTGTTTGTTTGTTTCCATTCTTGGTCTAAATTTGTATTAAAAAGGAAGGTAAAAAGATATTGGTCTATTTCACTTACTCTTTTTCCACATTGGAAATTTCTTTTGGCATGCAGATCAGTTTAGGTGGACTTGGAAGTTCTTTCCGTTCTAAAGATTTCTGCAGGAACTATAAATTTTTTATTTTTTACGTAGGAATTGTTCAGTTAATCACTTCTGTTTGAGAGTCCTAGTTTTACTTGGCTTCAGTCTGAGTGGTAAAATAGTGGTGTAAAATCATCTTTCTTCTTTCCTTTTTGTTTAAGCGTTCTCTCTGAGCCAGGTCACGTCTAAGGTCTTCCCTTAAGATTTTGTGATTATGTCCCTTGAATGCCTTGCCTTAGTCCACGTATATTCTCCATCCTCATAATCCCAGGTTTCTGGAATTTCCTATGGGATATTCTCCTTAGGGCCTGTTCAGCCCCACTTGGGATCTGACTGAGGCATTGTTACTATTTTATTGACTCCTCTGTTCCTGGAACCCTTTTGCTATCTCCGCGAAGCTAGATTCTGTGTGCTCTCCTGTCTGAATATTAGGAGAGAATTAGTCATCATTGTTAGGCTTACTTTTCTGCCGGGGAACCCTTCGATGGCTGCTTCTGTTGGAACTAAGCCAAAAGAGACCAGATTTAGTATTTTGAGATCAGACTGAAGGGAGAGTGACAGTGGTGTCTTGACAGGGATGAAGAAGGAGGTAGTTCTGAGCAGCCAGGGGCTTATTCTGTGTATCCTGTTCAGGTGGGCTCTACCTATTTCCTGGGGCTCTCTGCTGTGCTTGAGAATGTTAGTGGGGCTAACTCCGAGCCAAACCCTCTCTGAAGCTATAGCCTCATTTGCTTTGGAAAATAAATGCACTTCATGTTTGCCATCCTCTTCACTCTATAGCTGTTAGGATATGAATTATTCAAGAACCCCCTTCTATGACTATATTTTGAGTTCCATTTGAGGAATAATAACTCTGCAGTTATATTCTGAATTCAGTGGCTTGACTTTCAGGATCAAATCAGAGCAAAATAGTCTTATTTGGCCATACTGCAATGTAGTCCCCCTTTGGCTTCCAGGCTATAAATTATAAAAGACTCCCCAAAATAGATCTGACCAAGATCACTAATGACCATCACATCACTAAATCTAATGGATTTCTTTTAATCTTTATTCTAATTGGATTATTGACAGTTTCTTTTTTCTTGAAAAACACTTAAAAAAATTTTTTTTTAATTTTATTTATTTGACAGAGAGAGAGAGAGATCACAAGTAGGCAGAGAGGCAAGCAGAGAGAGTCGAGGGGGAAGCAGGCTCCCACTGAGCAGAGAGCCTGATGTGGGGCTTTATCCCAGGACCCTGAGATCATGACCTGAGCCGAAGGCAGAGGCTTAACTCACTGAGTCACCCAGGCGCCCCAAAACACTTTTTATTTGATTTTCTTCTGACTTTCTAGCCATTCCCGCCCTGCCTCTGTGGCACAGGCTTCACCAGGTGATTAAATGTTTCTGTGCCCTCCTATCACCTGCCCTATTCTGTCTCTAGTTCTGTCTCTAGTTCTAGTTCTGTCCTCTGGATCCTTTAGTTACCAGAAATGATCTGCATTCATCTAACCTCACCCACCTGGCCTCCTTCTAGACTACCTCCCCCATTCCTGAAGAATATAAAAGTGGATGTGAACAGAGGTGCCTGGGTGGCTCACTTCGCTAAGCATCTGCCTTCAGCTCAGGCCATGATCACAGGTCCTGGGTCCTGGGATTGAGGCCCATGTTGGACTCCTTGCTTAGCAGGGAGCCTTCTTCTCCTGTCTGCTGCTCCCCCTGCTTGTGCTCTCTCTCTCTCTCTGTCTCTGACAAATAAATAAACAAATGAATAAAATCTTGTAAAAAAGAGTAGATGTGAATATACTAATTTCTAAATTTTCAGTTCTGCTTTATTAGTCTGTCCATTCATGGACAAGTACTACATTACTTTAATTAAAGATCTATGGTATACTTTTATATTTGGAAGAGCTAGTCCCCCCTCATTGCCCTTCTAGTTCAAGGTTTTTCAGGGTCCAATATGCACTTTATACTTAGTTACTTGAGTATTTTCATTTAGATCACTTTAGTTAATAAACTAAGTATGGGAGAATCAACACTTTATGATACTGAGACTTCCTATTCAAGGACATGGCGTGTTTTTCAGTATGTTCACGTCCATTTTTATATTCTTCAGGAATATGGGGGGGGAGACTAGAAGGAGACCATGTGGGTGAGGTTAGACAAATGTAGATTGTGGTGACGAATGTTAACTAGATTTATTGTAGTAATCCTGCAATACAGACATATATCAAATTGCTATGGTATGTTTTATACTTAAAATGAATACAGTGTTTATGTTAACTATCTCAAAACTTTTTTTAATTAAAAAAAAAGACAAATACAAGTTGAAAAAATTTACCACTAATAATACAGACAAATAGATACATTAAGAGAGCTCACAGAAACACAGTAGAAAAATGGGCTAACATTTGCAACACCATGAATGGAACTGAAGGGTATTTTGCTAAGTGAAGTAAGTCAATCAGAGAAAGACAATTATCATATGATCTCTCTGGTCTGAGGAATTTGAGAGGCAGGGCGGGAAGTTGTGGGAGGAACGGAGGGAAAAAAATGAAACAAGATGGGACCAGACAGGGAGACAAACTGTAAGAGACTCTTAATCTCTGGATACAAACTGAGGGTTGCTTGGGGCTGAGGGAGAGAGGGATAGGGTGGCTGGGTGATGGACATCAGGGAGGGTATGTGCTATGGTGAGTGCTGTGAATTGTGTAAGACTGATGATTCACAGGCCTATATCCCTGAAGCAAATAATACATTATATGTTAATAACAATTTTTAAAAAATTTTTAAAATGGGCTAAGGATATGAATAGATAATATGGATGGCTCTTAAACATATGAAAGATGCCCAATCTTACCTTAAAAAAGAAATGCAGATTAATATATCAGTAAAATACAGTTTTTTACCTACCACAATTGGTAAAAATCCAGAAGTTTGATAAAGCCATCAGTTGTCCAAGCATTTTCATACATTGTTGATAGGAATGTACAATTTAGCAGCATTTGTCAAAATTACAAATGCATTTATCCTGTAACCCAGCAGTCCTACTTATAAGATCGTAATAGCAAAATCCAATTGTAGTTGTGGGCTTTTTCTTTTCATCCGTAGGAGACTGGTTAAATAAACCACGGTACATCCTAACAATGGAATGCTATGAGTTGCAAAAAACCCAAAAGATATGTTAAGTGAAAAAAACAAGGTGCAGAAAAATATGTATAGCATACTTTGTTTTGTATAAGAAAGGCGGGAAGAGTGTGTGTGTGTGTGTGTGTGTGCCCTCATATCAGGATAGATGCACTACATAAGAAAGATTTAAGACTGATTACCTGGGGGCGGAGAAAATCAGGTACATAGTGACAGGTTAGGAGTGTGATAATCTACCTTTTTTATTTTGTATTCTTTTGATTTAAAAAATACCCACAAATCTGATTATCTTCTCTCCCCCTTCTCCTAACAGCAGCCTAGGTTGAAACTCCTAATGTAAATAGCAAAGCCCGAGACAGCTTGTTTTTTCAGCCTTAACACACAGCATGCTTCCTTTTGTTCTCTCTGTTTTGGCGACATTGGCCTTTTTTCTCTCCCTTAAATTCATTGTGTTTCCTTTCATCACAGGGCCTTTACTCACATTATTCTTCTAGCCTGGAGACTTCACCTAATTAGAATATGCTTATCCTTTGATCTTGACAGTATGTGACTTCTGCAGAGAAGTCTCCTTAGATAAGGTGAGTTTTGGGTGCATTCATCTCCTTCCTAACTTTGGTTTTAAATGTAGTTGTATATTCTTTGCTAGGATTATTTAACATCTGTCTCTCCACTAGAAAGTAAGCCTCTTGAGAGCAGGGACCAGGTATATACTTTGTTCAGAGATATTTTGTATAGTAGGTGAGCATTAAATGACATGATACCTATTATGTGCCGATCATGATGCCTAGCACATAAACACATAATAGCTAGATCCTGTTATGTGTTTTGTCTTTAGTAGAAGGAAATGATACTGTTTGTGAATAAATTAGCTGGATCAAATTTAAAGAAGAATGCTGACTCTCCTTGCAAAAGAAAGGGTTACCTTTGGAAAGGAATAACTAGCTTGTGAAAAGAGAAGGAGAAAATAGCTTTTATTCTTCTACTATTCTTGGTTACTGTATCTAAGTCAAACTGCAAGAAAGCAGCTTTTTTGCCAAAATATTTTTTTCTCTTTCCAATTGCATTTCTTTTTTTAAATCAAGTAGTAGGCTTTTAAAAAAAATAAACAGAATAGAAACTTTCAAGTGGAATCTGGGAATTGATACATACAATTGCAGATCTGTATGTGTTAATATTAACCAAACTTGTAAAAATCTAGTAGAATTCAAGACAATGAGATCCAAGGTGATACAACAGACATTTCACATTATGGCATAGAGAAGAGGTTTATTGTCGATCACTAGGGTCATATTCCCTATTGTGTGATTTGTAGGGTGTTTTTGAAAAGTTTAAAAAATTATGTTGTAGCTGCATAATCTTTTCTTCCGGTATTCCCCAGTTACCATAGCCAAATCTCAGATCTTTGCATTTTGAAAGCTGACAGATTATTTTAACATATACTTTAAGTGCCAGGTTTTTACTTTTCATATATTAAGTAGATATTAAGAAAATTGCCTTTTGAAATGCAAATTAAAACCACAACGAGATATCACCTTACACTGTCAGAATGACTAGAATCAAATAGATAAGAAATAATGAATGTTGGTGAGATTGTGAAGAAAAAAGAACCCTCATGTGTTTGTTGGTGGGAACGTAAATTGGTGCAGCCACTATGAAAAACAGTATGGAGGTTCCTCAAAAAGTTAAAAAAAGAAATACCATATGACCCAGTAATTTCACTAGTGGGTATCTTTTGAAAACACTAATTTGAAAAGATAAATGCACTCCTGTGTTGATTGCAGCATTATTCACAATAGCCAAGATATGGAAGCAGCCCAAGTGTCCATGGATGATTTGGTGTATATTTACAATAGAATATCACTAAGCCATAAAACAGAATGAGATCTTGTAATATAAACAACGTGGATGGACCTAGAGGGTATAATGCTAAGTGAAATAAGTCAGAGAAAGATAAATGCCATATGATTTCATTGATATGTGAAATTTAGAAACAAAACATACGGAAAAAAACGAGACCAAAAAAACACCACTCTTGGGCACCTGGGTGGCTCAGTGGGTTGAGCCGCTGCCTTCGGCTCGGGTCATGATCTCGGGGTCCTGGGATCGAGTTCCGCATCAGGCTCTCTGCTCAGCGGGGAGCCTGCTTCCTCCTCTCTCTCTCTCTGCCTGCCTCTCTGCCTACTTGTGATCTCTCTCTGTCAAATAAATAAATAAAATCTTAAAAAAAAAAACAAAAAAAACACCACTCTTAAATACAGAGAACGAACTGGTGATTGCCAGAGTGGGGGTAGGTGGGAAGATAGGTGAAACAGATAAAGGGGATTAAGAGGGACAAAGTCCCAGTTCTAGAGTAAGTCACAGAGATGAAAAGTACCATCAGTAAGGTGGTAATGTATGGTGACTCTACTTATTGTGGTAAGCACTGAGCAATATATAGAAAGAAGTACTGGATGATTGTGTTGCACACCTGAAACTAATATAACACTGTATGTTAATTATATTTCAGTCAGAAAAATAAATGAAAGTGATTGAAATATAATTGACATACAATAAAAGACATACATTTTGGGGCGCCTGGGTGGCTCAGTGGGTTAAGCCGCTGCCTTCGGCTCAGGTCATGATCTCAGGGTCCTGGGATCGAGTACCGCATCGGGCTCTCTGCTCAGCAGGGAGCCTGCTTCCTTCTCTCTCTCTTTGCTTGCCTCTCCGACTACTTGTGATTTCTCTCTGTCAAATAAATAAATAAAATTAAAAAAAAAAAAGACATACATTTCAAGTAAAATAAATAAATCAAGCAGTTGATGCTCCTGTAAAAACAGTTGCCTATTTGTGTTACTCTTTAGGTTTCTTTATATTTCTTGAACATTGTCTGCTGCCTTGCTCTTAGGGAATTGTAGTCCTTAGATCCAAACTGAGATCTGCATAACTGGGAGATCTTGTTTTCCTTCACAACTTGATGAAGGAAGTGCGTGAAGCACAAAACACAGATGGGGGTCTGTAGGCTACTTGGGGTTCTCAGATCTGTTTTGCTTGTAGAGTAAGTTGAAATAGAGTAAGTTGAATCTCCAGTCTTTTTTGAAAAGTCAGAAAGCATAGCAATAGTGGACTGGCATTTCCATGTGGCAGCAGTTGGCTGTAGTCGGTCGGTGTGCCAGATGCCCTCTCGGCTGCCGTAGCTTTCTGTCTTCCCCCATCCTTCAAGGTTCATCCCATCACTTCATTCATTTATATTCCTTGCCTGGTTTCTGGCTTCTTCAGGCATTTGAAATTGTGACCCCAGGTGAGGAGAAGAACACTGTGAGGTTAAGGGTAACAGAGACTAAAATCAGTGATCTGTTGAGCTAACTCAGTTGTACAGTCTAAGAGGTCTTCTATCCCTATGGCATCCTGATCAAGGGAGTCTTTGGTCTCCTTTCATGGCAAATGAGATTTTTAAAATGGCAGTGGATGTGTTACAGAAATTAGTATAGGAGGGCACCTGCGGGGGCTCAGTTGGTTAAGCATCTACCTTCAGTTCAGGTCATGATCCTGGGGTCCTGGGTTAGAGTCCCACATCCGGCTTCTTTCTCAGCGAGGAACCTGCTTCTCCCTCTCCCTCTGCCCCTCCTCCCACTCATGCTTTCTCTCTCTCTAATAAATAAATAGAATCTTTAAAAAAAATCAGTGTAGGATAGTTAGATAATCATTTAGTAAGAACTACAGTACTACCCAGTTAGGGCTGATTTTATGGTTTTCTGGAGCTTCCTATAATTCCTCGAAGTTTATTGAAATATGTTACCTGTTTGTTAAAGAAAGTGTTTGAATTTTTTTTTTCAAGAAAAAGGTTTTTTGTTTTTTTTTTTAGGATTTTATTTATTTATTTATTTATTTTATACAGAGAGAGAGATCACAAGTAGGCAGAGAGGCAGGCAGAGAGAGGGGGGAAGCAGGTTCTCGACTGAGCAGAGAGCCTGAAGTGGGGCTCGATCCCAGGACCCTGGGATCATGACCTGAGCTGAAGGCAGAGGCTTTAACCCACTGAGCCACCCAGGTGTTCCTCAAGAAAAAGTTTTTAAGGGAAGATAACCTGTAACTAATAAGTTGACATGTTGACTAATGGCACAGAAAACCAAAAATTCCTCACACCTCCACAATTCTAGATTTTTTAAATGTTTTTATTGTGGTAAAATATACAGAATATAAAACTCAACATTGTAACAATTTTTATGTGTACAATTCACTGACATTAAATATATTACAATACTGCGCAACCCTCACCACTGTCCATTTCCAGAACTTTTTCGTCATCTCAAATAGAAACTGTAATCATTAAACAATAACCCTTCACGTCCCCCACCCTTCCCCAGGCCTGGTAAGTAATGTCTGTTCTGCTTTCTGTCTCTATGAATTTGACTTTTCTAGATACCTTATATAAATGGACTTGTACAATGTTCGTCTTTTGGGCTTATTTAGCATAATGTTTTCAAGGTTCATCTATGTTGTAGCATGTATGAGAACTTTATTCTATTTTATGGCAGAATAATACTCCATAGTATGGGTATACTCTAAATGAATCTTGTTGATTCGTTTATCTGTTGATGATCCAAAACTCTATAATATTAGGCTGCATTGTACTTTCCTATTAGCAACTAAATAGGAGGATAGATTCTTTTTGGTTCATCATCCACACTGGCTTCTTGCTCTTCCCCCTCTCTCATGTCCCCTGGACCCTTGCATATCAGCGTGACTTTCGGTCCTTGTGGACCCAAACCAATCCAGCTTCATTCGGCCACTAGTAAAGCTGTTTGTTGATGTGTATGCCTGCCTTGTCCTACCCCATTTCCCTGCTTTACTCTAGGAGTATAATGATTTCCATCTTGATTCTATCTAACTTTTGGGTTTTCTCTTGTGCATTAGAGTTTCATGCAACTCCCTAGATTTCTGGAAGGCTTAGCTTTCTGGTCTCAACTGTGTCGTTCACTAACTAGCTATGTGACTTTAAGTATACGAGTCTTAAGGATGAAGAGTTTGGAGTAGATATTTCAGATTTGTTCTAACTTTTGTATTTTCTCATTCAAAGCATGTTATTTGCTATCTGCATGGGGGCAAAAGCAAAAATTGTTGGAAATCCATGTAGGAGTTTATGAATCAAATGAGAATAAATATCAAACTGTTTGGCAAAGGCAATTTCACCATAATGAAGACCACAAAAATATTTCTGAACAAAGCTGTTAGAAATAGAGTATCTTCTTTGCTCACTATATAACATAAGTGGAGCTCTATAGTGAGTGGGAAGGAAGTGAGTTTAGAGAAAGTTAACTGGGTCTAAAAAGCAGTTAGAAAGCAGTATCTTTTTTTGGGCATTTTGAGTAATCTCTCTACCCGAACTGGGGCTCGAACTCCTAACCCTGAGATCAAGAGTAATATGCTCTTTGGACTAAGCCAGCCAGGGACCCCTTGCATGTTTTGAAAAGCCAACTTGTTAAAACTTGGAAACAATTTCATACATTTTATAACTTTTTGATACAGCCACAAAAGTTACTAACTTTTATTACTTTTGTTTGGGCCTGTCTGAGCAAGATACCTGAATAGTCACATCTTGCTATATGAGAAAAGAGATGGGAGAGTCAGAGGCAGATCCTGAGAGGTTGATGAAACTGGTGAATTTCTTGGTTTAGTAATTTTCAAATCAATTAGATAACTTTGGGAGTCATTGTAGTGTTGTCAACTTTTTAGTTTACCAAGAAAAAATATTTTTTAAAACTTACTTTTATTATCACTATTTCATAAAAGGAAAACATTCTGACAGTAAAATTTAGGAATTGTATCAGAATTAAGGATGGGTCTTAAATAGGACCAGCACATTATATTAATGTTTTTCTGGGCACTGTTGTAAACTTGGTTGTGAATCAGTGGGGATTACTGGCATAGATATTTTTTTGAAATTGTGAGGAAAGGAAAATCATACTTCTCTAGACTGAGCAAAGATGGAAAAGATGGAGAAGAACCAGCGCAGTGAAAGGAAAAATTTGGGAAAGGAAGTTTTCAGGGAGTGAAGAAGATGCATTGGGTTTTAGATGTGATGGATCTCCAACTTGAAGTTCAGCAAGAGTTAAACAGGTTAGACCTAGAGATACAAATTTAGACATCTTCTGCCATGAGGTGATAATAGTAGTCCTGAAAATGGGCTGTCTCTTGGGGGGAAAAATACATGGTTGATATGGCAAAGAGTAACTTGTTAGAGGTTACAGACATGGACTTTAAAACCAAACTGCCTGAATTTGAATCCTGGCTTTGTTATTTATGGGCAGTGTGACTTTAGTGAGGATGTCTTCTTATGTTGGCCTGAGAATTAAATGAGTTCTAAGCATTTTGGCAGATAGTCAATGACATGCAAGTGTTAGCTGTCATTGTTTGGTAGTGGATTAAAAGATGTCTGGGTAGTTTGTAGTAAGTAGTGGCAGGACATAGCTCCTTTGTAGAAATGGATAAATTAAAAAATCTTATTTTGAAAGTTCTAAGAGCTGTGGAAACTAAGAGGAGGAGATAAACTCAAATTTTAGAGAGGCAAGAGCCCTTCTCATGTGAACTGAGATGGCCAGCTGTTTTTTTTTTTTTTTCCTGAGAGCAGTTGCCAAGTATGGGCATGTTCCTAGGATTTGGTTTAGTCCAGGCAGAGGGAGTCCACAGGGAGAAAGAGAAATCAGAAGCGCTTTTAACAGTTGTGTGGGCTTTTTTGACAGATGGAAATCTAAGCAAGCACAAAATGCACACCCTTTTGGCCCCCCCCACCTGTTTCCATGGGTTATATCTATTGATGTATACTATATCAGAAATTTGGAAATTAAAAGTAAGAGATTATTGAAATACTAATTTTAAAATAATAAAATCATTACCTATTAACATTAATAAGCAATTTTTGGAAAATAATTACATTTTTCCAAAACAAGAATGTATTATTGAGAAGAGTGAATTATTTTATAAGTTTACAGTCTCTGGCTTAATACCAGACAGTTGAATTTTCATATCTGCTTCTGCCTTTCGTTGTTGCAAAGTTTTGTTTTGGTTGAAGTAAAAGAAGAAATACCGGCCTTACATAAATAAGTAGTTGGAAAAGGGAGGAGTAATTTAATAGCTTTTTCAGATAATTGTGAATATTCTTCTTTGATCCTGCATCAAAACTTGACAGGTGGTAGTTTCTTAAAGGTTAGTTGCAGTGTGGAATCCAAAACCGTATCAATGAACTTTTGTACTTATTATATTAAAATCCATTGTTCTGTCTTGTATTTTGAATGGATCCTTTACTCACCCATATTTGTGTATCATGCATTGGTCATTTGGAAATACTGGTTCACTGAGGTATGCAAATCTTTGAAATACTGACGTGTTTCCTTATAAAATATGTTAACAATTCACATCATATTTGTTTAATACCACCACTGATCTCATTAGAAAAGTCATAAGTATTGGAAAGTTGTCAAAGCTGTGGTAGCTGATAAAATTTTCTGCAATTCTAATATTTGCCTAGAAGTTCAGTTTCTGTTGTTGGCAACAAATACTGTTATTTTTATCCCTTGAAGTAACAGGCTCACTGCATTCATTTTTGAGAAAACATCTGCTGACTACCTAAGTCAAAAGACCATAATTTGTCTATTGGTTGTTCTTTCAAGGAAAAATGGTGTTTTGTAGAGGGAGTGGGGGCAACCACTAACTCAGTTATGGCTCAAAGACTCACCTGAGTGCTTTTATTTTTGAGACAACGCCATACTTTGGTATGCACAGTATGCTTTATGTGTGCTTGGATTATCACTTGTAACTTGTAACTTGGATTATCAGAATTATGTGTACTCAAAGATTTAATAAAATTAGGTATTATTTCATCAGGGATTTAAAAAAAAAAGACTATTTTAGAGAGACAGAGAGAGAGAGAGCGGGGGGAAGAGGGATAGAGGGAGAGAGAATCCTAAAGTCGACTCCCCCTCAGCCCGACGTGGGGCTCCATCCCAGGACCTTGAGCTTGACCTGAGGCGAAATCCAGTCAGTCACCTAACTGAGCCATCCAGACACCCCTCATCAAGGGCATTTTTTTTTTTTTAGTAAAACTGGTGTCTTTCTTCGTGTAAGTGCATGGCACTGAAGAATATAATTATATGGTCGCCGTCTTGCCTTGATTGGTGCTAAGACTGTAGCAGTTTTACCCACGTTGCTTTTTTACCATCAGTGTCAGTGTCAACGCAGTGAGAAAGACAAATAATATCTTATTCTTATAACTAACCCCCCCCCCCAAAAAAAAACCCCAATAAACCAAAAAACCTCTCAGTGACCTCTGGAGGTCCACAGTCTATACTCTGACAACCACTAATCTGAGGAGGGGGCCTGCATCGAATAGCTCACGGCTTACCCTCAAGACATTTGAAAGTAGAGGTGCGTGAGGTCTAGCTAAAGCGACATTCCAGTATCAACCCAGTTCAGTCCTTGTGGCCTAGCAGAGGTAAGGGCAAACCTCTGTGGAAAACAATACTAACAGTAGTTCCTACAGTTCTATGTGTGTTTGACTTACAGTCAGATATGATAAGGAAGGACTTTTGCTTGTCACCAGGAGGGAGGACAGAATCTGGAATTGCCTTGTCTCAGTAAACAACTAGAAAACTCGTCAAGATTCTCAAAACAGCTTTCTTCACATATCAGGCTAGAGGCAGCACAGCCTAGTGTGTGTTTTCCAGAGGTTAACTGTGTTTTGAATGAAAATGAAAGACGGCGTGTCAATTTGTGGGATGCCATGAGAGCAACGCTTACAGGGACTTTATCGTTTTACAACAGTGGTCTAATGTACTTGAATCAACTCGAAAAGAAGAGCAAAGTAAGTCCAAAGTAAGGAAAAGGAATGCAGTAAGCACTGAAATCAGTGAAATAGAAAATGGACAAACAATAGAAAAGAATTAATTAAACCAAATGCTGTTTTTAAAAAATTTATTTATATGAGAGAGAGAGATGGGGAAGCAGACTCCCTGCTGAGCAGAGAGCCTGACACAGGGCTCGATCCCAGGACCCTGGGATCATGACCTGAGCAGAAGGCAGACATTTAAGCCATCCAGCCACCCAGGTGTCCCCAAGTGCTGGTTTTTGAAAAGATTAACAGCCCCACCAATATCCAAAATGATACTGGCAAGAAACTTAGGTAGAGACATGGGCAGTTGTGTCCCATCCTGCCCCTTCCCAAGTAGGGTATAAAAACAGTGTATTGAGTATGGGGCAGCAAGAAAGGAGTCAAAACAGAGGCTAAACTCCCAAGTAGTGGAGTGCCAAGTTTGAGGTCTTGGTGGAATTGTTCTGGGATCAATCCTGGGTGTGCCTGTACTTCTGACACTGGGGTGGGGTAGAGAGAAAGTGGAGGGAGGCCAGGATGGAAGTCTGGAGACCCAGTGATTGATTTTGACGTAACGCAGAGTGAAAAGGAAGAAGGAGGAAGAGAGTCATGTTTGCTTTTCCCTTGTGAAAAATTCTTTGACTCTATTTCTGCATTAAAAATTCAGATCTGTGAAAGCCTTAAATGTTGTCATTGTTCACATTCACATTTAAGCTAATGAATCATGCTCAAGTTGCTTTAAAATTGTATTTAGTAAGAAAATGTCTGAAAATTTTTCTTTTGAGAATTTTCAAGGTGAACACAGAACTGAAATTCAAGAGAAATATGAAACTGCTTGTGCAGTCATCTCTCTCCCTTATAAGGTGACTTTCAACAGTATTTAACTGTGTTTTTAAAAGATCTTGTTTATTTATTTGAGAGAGCCTGAGAGAGAGAACATGTGCGGTCGTGCGCAGGGGGAGGCGAAGAGGGAGAGGGAGAAGCAGTCTACCCCTTGAGTAGGGATCCTGATGCGGGGCTCAATCCCAGAACACTGAGATCATGACCCGAACTGAAGGCAGACACTTAACCTACTGAGCCATCCCGGCGCCCTGTTTAGGGTTTGTTTGTTTGTTTATTTGTTTAACTGTTCCTTTTTATTGCTGTAGGTCGTAGCTGACCATTTTATATCCTATAGGCTAAGTAGAAATAGGCAGAGAAAAATTCTGTTAGGTATACTTTAGGTGAAGGAAAATCATTAACTGAATTCTCAGATTATTTTTAATAAGAAACTAGGATTAGTATTGGTATAAAATTCAAACTTCATAGCTGGTTATTCTATTTTTTAAATAAGTTTTTCTTATTTGAGAAGTGGCTAAAGTGTTTTGTATAGAATATTTTATTAATGTGTATGGTAAGGAGAGATTTTTAGGTCCTTTTCACCAAATGTTAAATTCTGCGTGGTAGGTTGTAGGATGATCCTCCCCCTGTCATTTTTGTACGTGTTTAAATTGCTTGAATTTTTAAATAATGAGCATGTATTTTTTTCAAAACCTACAGAGCTATTCAAAAAAATACCTGACATAAACATGAAATATTTATTGAGTATATAAATGAATAAAACTGAATTTGTGGTAAAAAAAAAATAATAAGGGTAATATGTATTCTATTACTGTTAGGTTTAGTTATGATATGCATTGGTACACTGGCCATTCTAGAAAATCACTGTTTCAGTATTTCTAGTTTGCTGCACCTCCCTCCCCCAATGAAATATGTGACTTTATCCCATTTTAGCATATTAGAAATACTTTTAATTCCCTAAAACACCTACCCCTCCCATACAACTATTGAAGGGGGAAAAGCATCAAGAAAAATATTTACTTCCAAATGATTTCTGTACCCTCTCTGTAATTCTCCTCCCCACCTTCCCTGCTTGGAATAGAAACTGTTTCTGGCAGCCGGAACTCTCTAAGGAGAATGTTAGCCCTTACCACAGCAGACTGAGTTGTACAAAGAGTTAATTTAAAATGTAGTCCATTTGCTACCAGCCAGGATAGAATGTGGTTGGTCAGTTTTTATTATCTTCCTTTATTCCCGTTTATCCTTATAAGTGGTCGTCGTCATCGTCTTTTTTTTTTTTTTTTTTAAACTCTACCAATTTGTCTGTCTTTCTTATCTCTCCTGAGCTGTAGGTACAGTGTTGTGGGCCTCCCACTTCATCACTGATCTTATGAATAATGGGATTTCTTTTCCAATAGCCAAGTTGTTGTTATCTCTTCCACAAGAGTAAAATACTTAAGCCCTAAATATAAAACTTGAATGGATAGGAAGTTCTAATTTTAGTCTATGTGCTGCCAAAGCGAGCACTGGATAGGAAGTTCTAAGTAAAAAGTCTTTTTATCATAAATTATCTTTTCTTCTGCATTCCCCACACCCCCATCAGTTTGAAGAGCCTTGTTTGAAGCATTATTTTGCATTTCATGCTGCTGGGAATAACAAAGTTTGAAAAAGTTAAAATTTTTTTAGCAGTGATGGAATCCAATTAGATTGTCCATTGATCACTGAATAGCACAAACTCAATTGTTATTCTCCAGATTTTCAGCAAAGAATATTAAAAGCGAAGGTAGACTTGGATTATACATCAGATAAGCATAATATCCTGTTCTTTTCTAGGACAGGTCTGGTTTATATCTGTTTTCCTGGCGTAATTTTTAAATAACACGTTTTGTTTCGGAGTAATTTGAGATTTACAGAAAACTTGCAAAGCTATTACAGAGTTCCTGTACGCCCCTCAGCCAGTTTTCCCTTGTTATTAATATCTTACATAACCATGGCACATTTGTCAAAACTAAGAAAATCAACAGTAATACGTTTGTATTAACTACACTCCAGATTTTATCCAGATTGTGCTCGCTCTTCCACTAATATTATTTTTCTGTCCTGTGATTCAAACATAAGAATACTACATTGCATTTAGATGTCCTATCACCTCTGTTCTGTGACAGTTTGTCAGTCTTTAATTATCTTTCATGACTTTAATGGTCTTGACGGTCATTGGGAAACTATTTTGTGTAGTGTTCTTCAGCTGGGGTTTGCCTGATATTTTTCTTATGTAGACTGAACCTATTTCTCTTTTGTCTTTTCTTTCTTCCTTCCTTTCTTTCTTTCTTTTTAAGGAATGATAGCCCAGAGATGAATTCCCCCTTTTTATCCTATAATGTTAGGGGTACATTCTGTTACTATGACATCGTTTTTTATGTTAACCTTGATCATATGACCAAGGTAATATTTGCCACATTTCTCACTGTAAGGTTACCTGTAGCCCCCATATTCTTATTTTTTGCAAGTCAGTAAGTCCAGCCCACTCTCAAAAGGAGCTAACTACATAAATTATTTGTAATTGTTCTGTAAGAAAGATCTCTGTTTTCTCCCTTATTTATTTCTTCAGCTATTTATTTATTTATTTATTTATTTATTTTTAAAGATTTTATTTATTTATTTGACAGAGAGAAATCACAATCAGATGGAGAGGCAGGCAGAGAGAGAGGAAGGCAGAGAGAGAGGAAGGGAAGCAGGCTCCCTGCTGAGCAGAGAGCCCGATGCGGGACTCGATCCCAGGACCCTGAGATCATGACCCGAGCCGAAGGCAGCGGCTTAACCCACTGAGCCACCCAGGCGCCCCATTCAGCTATTTATTTTTATCAGCATGGGTTCATGTGTATTTTATACTTTTGATTATCTATTATTATGTTGTTTTGTTGTTCAGATGGTTCTAGGTTTGGTCATTGGGAGTTCTTTCAGGTTGGTTCCTATGTCCCTTTGACATACCCTCATTCGTGTGTGTGTGTGTGTGTGTGTGTGTGTGTGTACACACAAAAGAATCCTCTGGTTAAATCACATAAAAAGATACATAACAAATATTACAAATTCAAGAAGACTAAAATCATACCAAGTATATTTTCCAACCACAATGGTACAAAACTGAAAGCAAAGCTGGAAAATCTGCAATGTAAATATTAAATATTTAATATGTAAATATTGAACAACACACTACTACACAAGCAGTGGGCCAAGTAAGAAATCAAACAGCAAATCAAAATAGTCCAAAAGAAAAACAAAATTCCAAAACCTATGGGATGCAGCAAAAGCAGATGTTAGAGTGAAATTTATGCTATAAATGCTTGTGTTAGGAAAAAATGGTCAAATAAACAACATCACACCACAAGAAACTAGAAAAGGAAGAAACTTAGCTGAAATTTAGTAGCAGAAAGAAAAAACAAAACAAAAAAAACTGACATAAAATAGAGACCAGAATAAACAATAACATAACATCAAAAATAATGACCAGTTTTTAAAAAATTGGCAGTGCTTTAACCACATAACTAAGAAAAGAGAGAAGACTCAAAAACCAAAATGAGAAATGGAAGAGCAAACAATACAACAGATAACTACAGAAATACATAGTGTGATAATAGATTGCTAAGAACAATTATATTCTAACAAATCTGACAACTTAGGAAAAAAAACCCAGACAATTCCTAAACATGTGTAAGTTATCAAGATTGAATCATGAATCTTGAATCCAAGAAATGGGAAATCTTCTTAGATCAATAACAAAAATGAAAGTTGAATTAGGAATCAAGAATCTCCCAGCATAGAAAAGCCCAAGACTACATGGTTTCATTGTTGAATTCTTCCAAACATTTAAAAAAAAATAATTCATGGCAGTCTTTATCAAAATCTCATAAATAACGAAATAGAGGCCATGAGGCCAGTACTACCCTGATACCAAAGCAGGATAAAAACAATACAAGAACAGGGTGCCTGGGTGGCTCAGTCGATTTAAGTGTCTGCCTTCAGCTCAGGTCATGATCCTGGAGTCCTGGGATAAAGCCCCACATCGGGCTCTCCACTCATCGGGCTCCCCACTCATCAGGCTTCCTGCTTGGCGGGGAACCTGCTTCTCCCTCTCCCTCTGCCTGCCTCTCCCCCTGCTTGTACACTCTGTGTCAAACAAACAAATAAAATCTTAAAAAAAAATTACAAGAACAAAAAAAATCTAGTTTGTCCTATATAAGTATTGCTACTCCAGCTTTCTTTTGACATCTGTTTGCATGATGAATGTTTCTCCACCCCCTCACTTTCAATCTGCAGGTGTCTTAAGGTCTAAAATGAGTCCCTTGTAGGCAGCATGTAGATGGCATTTATGCTATAAATGCTTGTGTTATAAATGTCTTGCTTTTCTAATTCATTCTGACACTATGTCTTTTGATTGGAGCATGTAGTCCGTTTACATTCAGAGTTAACCATTGACAGATATGTCTTTATTGCTGTTTTATTATTTGTTTTGTCATTACTTCTAGAGATTTTTTTCTGATCCTTTTGTCCTTGTCATTTTTGGTCTCTCCTTTGCCCTCAAAAAGGCCCCTTTAATATTACTTGCCAAGCTGGTTTAGTGGTCACTAAATCCTTTAGTTTTTGTTTGTCTGGGAACATCGTTTTTCCTTTCCTTTCCATTCCTTTCCTTTCCTTTCCTTCTTCTTTCTTGCTTTGTGGAACAACAAATCTTTGGGCTCTTCTTGTATTTTCCATAGTCTAGTCCAAGAAGCAGCCATTTTCCCAAAGAGCTCTGGTTCTTTTTACTGGATTTTTATTGGATAATGGCATTTAGAAACCAGTATCTGGGCAGTGAGTGTGCTCATTGCTACAAGAGTTTTTCTGTTTCTAGGACCTCTCAACAGACAGAATGAGGAAATATATGTATTCCATACGTACATACATACATATCTGTCATTATTTCTGTATCTTTGCATCTGTGTCCATTTAAATGTGAGTTCATACTAATGCTGCTGATTCTAACTTCATACCACAGGATTCTTTCTCGCTTCCCACTTTGTTTATCTGTAACTTCCCTCTCTAACTGTGAATAACTTGGCTCCCACATCCATCACTCATTGACTTACTTGTTCAACTATAGTGTATGTGTAAAGCAGTTTTAGAAATGTTAACTCTAGGGCTTCAGGGTGGCTCAGTCAGTTGAGCATCAGACTCTTGATTCCAGCTCCGGTTGTAATCTCAGGGTTGTGAGATGGAACCCCACGTTGGGTTCCTCAACCAGGAGTCTACTTAACACCTCTACCCCTCCCACACTGTGTGCTCCTGGGCTCTCCTTCTTAAATAAATAAATTTTTGGAAAAAAAAGAAATGTTACCTCCTGTGAGAGACAACCAACTATAAAACAGGTTTTATATATAGTTCCTTTGTCTCTAGCTTTACTGTTTCAAGTCTAACATAATTTTCTAAAGTTATTTAGGGCAGCTCCTTCTTTTCCTACACCCTCTTCAGTGAAATTATGTTAGACATTTATCATACAGATAGACGTCTTTGCATTCTATCCTGGCACCCTTAATCTCTTGGTTGATTTTTTAAATGTGCATACATTAAAGTTCACTCTTTTTTTTTTTAAGGTATTATTTATTTATTTGGCAGGGAGAGACACGGCAAGAGAGGGAACACAAGCAGGGGGAGCAGCAGAGGGAGAAGCAGGCTTCCCGCCTGGCAGGGAGCCCAATGTGGGGCTCGATCCCAGTACCCTGGGATCATGACTTGAGCTTAAGGCAGACACTTAACGACTGAGCCACCCAGATGCCCCTAAAGTTCACTTTTTGTGTTACAAAGTTCCTTAGGTTTTGCCAAATATGCAGTGGAATGTATCCACTATCTCAGTACCATACAGAATTATTTCAGCATCCTAAAAATCCCCGTGTCTCCTTTGTTAGTAAACCACTCTGCACTGCTCTAACCCCTGACAGCCACTTAACTGTTTTCTGTCCCCTTAGTTGCACCCTTTCCATAATATCATATGAAAGGAATCATCTGTAATCTTTCAGATCTACGTTTTTCACTCCGCAAAATGTTTTTAAGATTCGTTCACGTTGGATGAATCGGTAACTCGTTCCTTTTTATCACTGTGTAGTATTACATTGTATGAATGTCTCAGTTTGTTTATTCATTCCCGTTGAACAGTATCTTGTTTGCTTCCAGTTTTTAGTGATTATGAATAAAGCTGCTATAAAAATTCACACATAGGTTTTTGCATAAACATGTTTTTATTTTTTTATTTTATATTTTTAAAGAATTTATTAATTTGAGAGAGCGCACAAGCAGGTGGAGTGGCAGCAGAGAGAGAGGGAGAAGCAGGCTCCCCACTGAGCAGGGAGCCTGACATGGGGCTCAATCCGAGGACCCCAAGATCATGACCTGAACTGAAGGCAGACACTTAACCGACTGAGTCACCCAGGTGCCCCATGAATATATGTTTTTAGTTCATTTGGGTAAATACCTAAGAGCATTACTGGTAGGTTGTATGGTGAATCTGTGTCAGACTTTGCAAGAAATCATCAAACTGTCTTCTGAAGTGGCCGTTCACATTTTTGTATTTCCATTTGCAGTGAATGAGAGTTCTGTTGCTCTGCGTCTGTGCCTGTTATATTTTTCAATAGTGCCTCCTTTCACTTCCAGTAGTGTCCAGGTTTGGATGATAAGTGTGCTATTTTGAAGTAAACATTGACATATTCTGTCCTCTCTTCTTATGTTTTGTGACTATTGGTGAGAAAATTGGGTCTGGGATTTTTCTAAGAGGTAAGACTTTTCTCATTTAGAACATAATTTTAGATCCTGCAATTTCAGTAATGGTAATTAAGGAAATAAATAGGTAAAGGAAATTAGAGTAAAGTAATTCAATTGATTAGGATTGGATTGACATCATGTAATGAGTGCTAGTCTGTGAGTTTACTCATTTTGATAGCACTCTTCTAGTTTTCTAATCACTTTCTTCATTGGCACCAGGAGTAATTCTGTACATCTTTTAACATTTAGTTGCAAACTGTATTTTGGACCTTTCTTAATACATCAGGAGTTGGGGAAAATGAAATCCTTAAAGCTTCTGGTGTAGTTCTCTATTGGACTCACAGTTAAAGCCTCTAGGGATAGTCAGTAGGACCAGAAGGCAGTTTTTGTCCCTGGGACTCCCACAAAATAATTGAGGGTGCTTGTTATCCTTCAGATCTTTATGCTTCAGTGTTATCTTAATTTTCATATTTATTCTTTGGATTCTGGGGTCTGGTATTTCGGTTCTACCTTTGGCATCCTTCATGTTAGCCTTGGGCAAGTGCCCTTTTTACCTTACCTTGAAGCCAAACAGAGCAAATAATGCTTTTATTCCTTAAAAAATATTCTTCCTTCCTATCTTTGTAATCACTCTTCCTTATTTATATGAAATTAAAGGTGTCAGCAAAAATGAGAGTTAAAGATTTGCTGAGAAAAATTTTAAGCAGCTCATTCATGTTAATCTACCCAGGGTTTCTAGAGACGGTTCATTTAAGTGGAAATTGCTAATATTTCTAGAAATCCAGGCTGCTGCTTCACTTAGTCTTACAAGTGAGAATTGTGCTTGCAGGTCAGAGGTCACAGGTGCTTCTACAAGCCTGTCATCTCAGCTTCAGGAACAGCCAACCAACCTTTTTGGTCTTTTTCACAGGTGGTGGGAAGAAGTGGGTAAAAATGCAGTTTCCAGATGTCAGGGTCTGAGTAGGTCAAGTCGCAGACCGTTTGGGGGAATGTCGAGTCCAGAATGGTCAGGATATAGAAGCAGAGTGCAGTGGTTGGCAGAAAATTCACAAAACCTGTCAGACTTATTTGAGAGGGAAGCGGCTTGTGAATTGCTCTACTAGTGATTTTCCTTTTCTTAGATTAAATTCAGATGTAACATGCTTGCAGGAAGAACCCTACCTTGGCGCTTTGCTGGTTCATTCATACCTTTTTCATTGCTTTAGATCTTGGGGAAATACTATGAAGATTTCCTTTGTTACTGAAAGTGACTGCTGGTTGATCTTCATGTTCTCTTTCCAACTCAGAAGATCACTTTACCGTGAAGGAACAAAACTGATTGTACCTTTGAAAAATATTTCTTCCTGGTTGAATGTGATTCGGTTAGCTTTCATGTTAAAATATTATAACTGTGCTGTGCCTTAATCTTGAGATTACCAGGCATTTTGGATGAGTCAGTCAGCTTCCGTTGGCCCTGGTTGGTTCTTTTGTAAAATGAGATTTGGACTGGTGACGTCTTGGATACCTTCCAACTTCTGATTTTTTTTTTTTTAAAGTCTACATCTCCAATACAATACTCTTTACAATTATAACCTTTCTGCATGTATCCAGTATATTTTTAAATAACAACAATTTAATAAGTTGGAAATTTTAAATCTATTCCTCATTGTATAAATTGTTTTGATTTCTAAATATGAGAACCCAGGGCGCCTGGGTGGCTCAGTGGGTTAAGCCGCTGACTTCGGCTCAGGTCATGATCTCAGGGTCCTGGGATCGAGTCCCGCATCAGGCTCTCTGCTCAGCAGGGAGCCTGCTTCCCTCTCTCTCTCTCTGCCTGCCTCTCCATCTACTTGTGATTTCTCTCTGTCAAATAAATAAAAAATAAAAAATAAATAAAAATAAATAAATAAATATGAGAACCCAGAAGAAAAGTGGATCACTGCCTTCAGTGTCAACTTCTTTTCCCTATGAATACACGTAACTATTTATTCAATAATTAATACAACCTTAATTTTTTAAAATGTGTTCATTTTTGAGGAGAAAATTTACAGCTTACTGTAAATTTACAGCTTTCAGGCTAAAAAATGAAGATGTTGGGGAAAAGGGAAGTTAACCTTATCTTCATTTAACATGAAGTTCCAAGGTAGATGTTCTATTTACTTAACATTTAATGTGTGAGATCTTTAAATCTTACATATGATTTTTTGTAGACTTGTTATTATACTTTTCAGGAAATGGTATCCCTTATTCCACTAAGCAGTCCTGTTGCATGTTTTGGACTGTGTATTTCTCCTGATGTACAGTAGAGCTTTCTTTTTTTTTTTTTTTTTTAAAGATTTTATTTATTCATTTGCCAGAGAGAGTACAAGCAGGGAGAGCAACAGGCAGAGTGAAAGGAAAAAGCAGGCTCCCTGCTGAGCAGGGAGCCCAATGCAGGACTCAGTCCCAGGATTCTGGGACCATGACCTGAGCTGAGGGCAGCTGCTTAGCGAACTGAGCCACCCAGCAACCCTACAGAAGTGCTTTTAAACGTAGAATTGGCAGCACCTGCAAACTTACAGATTTGATGAAAGTTCCAGGCCACATACAAGTGCTGCTGTGTACCTACCTAGGTCTAAAGGAGCATTATACCTGTGCATCGGTGTGTGTTTGGCCTAGTATAATTGTCTGCTTCTTGGAATGGACACAGAGAAAACCACTGAATGATGCAAAGAGATAATAGACTTTTCTCTTTTTATGTCTTCATCAAAATAGCATTTGCAGAGTTCCTTCTGTTCCTCCTCTTTTTACATCCCACCAGGATTCAAACATTTCATATTTGAAGGGCGGTATGAAACTTCCTTCTCGACCCTCCCCTCTGTAAGGATTCCCAAATGGTAACATTCCTCTTATTTGAGCTTTTATTCAGCTTTTCCTTTGTTTCCTTTCATTTTAGTGGTAAATTACCTATCATTTTCTTTCTTTTGTTATTTTTTTAAAGATGCTTCAGCTTGCAGGCTTGAGCTATCAGTTTTCTTGGTTTCACCGTCCTATAATAAAAGTTGGTCTACCCGGCATTCTTTCAACTGAAACTTCCTAGCTGAATACACATTGGAACAACACCCCAACGTGGAGAATAATGATAACTGGTCAAAGCAATGACCCTAAGGCAGGACAAGATACCCAGATGTTTTCTCATTTACTCAAGAAAGATAAGACTATATTAAAAAAAAAAAAAGGAAAGAGGGATAAGACTATGATCAACACAATTTGTTCAGTATTTTCTTACATTTCATTTCATTTGTATACAGTAAGTTGGTATTAACCAGAATAACTCATTTGCTCCTCCCAACAGGTTAGTAACGCAGTGTTTCTTGTGTTTTGCTTCAACTCTGCTCTAGTGCTGTTCTACATGAAGGATGTTTTTTATTAAAACATTCTAGAAGGTTATGATAGTATCCTTTATTAGGGTCATGTACTAAAGATTTCTTAAATCTTTCCTCCTAAAGTCACTGGCTGACAATTAAATAAAGAGGTGAAATTCAAGGGTACCGTGGTGGCTCAGTCGGTTAAGCATCTGCCTTCAACTCAGGTTATGATCCCAGGGTCCTGGGATTGAGCCCCATGTCTGGGTCCCTGCTCAAAATCTTTAAAAAGGAAATAGAAGAAGTGAAATTCAGAAATTATTGTTCATCTGGAAAGCCTCATTATAACAGTACTGCTTTGTGGTCATTCTGGTTCCCTCATCTCTTATTTGAAGATTTATTTGAGCAAACATTTATTGAGCACTTACTATGTGTAAGATATTATGATAAGAGATAAATAACAGGTCAGGAATGAAAGGAATTAGAACTGTGATGTTGACTTTTATGGCCTTCAAAGACTTCACATTCTAACTGTTCCTTGCATTAACTTTCAGGCCTATGTTTATACAACTGGAGGAGTTTTAGCGTGTTTTTGTTTGTGGGGACTGAGCATTTTGCATCAGTCAACTGGAAAGCATAGGGATGGGGGGATGGGATGATCTGTTGAAGTCCACAAGTAATGTGTCATTGTTTTTGATAACAGCTTTATTGAGATATAGTTTCTATACCATAACACCCTTTTGAAGTGTACAGTCCAGGGGCGCCTGGTTGGCTTAGTTGGTTAAGTGTCCAACTCTTGATTTTGACTCAGGTCATGGTCTCACGGTTGTGAGATCAAGCCCTGTGTAGGGTTCCAGGCTGGGCCTGGAACCTGCTTAAGATTCTCTCTCCCTCTCCCTCTGTTCCTTCCCGCCACTCATGCACAGGTACATGTGCTTTCTCTCTATCTCTCTTTCTCTAAAAAAAATATAAATAAAAATAAAGTGTACAGGGGTACCTGGGTGGCTCAGGTGGCTAAAGCCTCTAACTTCAGCTCAGGTCATGATCTCAGGGTCCTGAGATCGAGCCCCGCATCGGGCTCTCTGCTCAGCAGGAAGCCTGCCTCCTCCTCTCTCTGCCTGCCTCTCTGCCTACTTGTGGTCTCTCTATGTAAATAAATAAATAAATAAATAAAATCTTTTAAAAAAAGTCAACTGACCATAAATATAAGAGTTTATTTCTGGACTCTACTCTATGCCATTGAGCTAAGTGTCTGTCTTTACACTATTACCATACTGTCTCTATAATGGTACCTTTGTGGTTAAGTTTTGAAATTTCATAAGTGACTTTTTACCTTTTGATTTTCTTCTTTGTCTAAATGTTTTTGGCTACCAGTTTTTAAGTCTCACTTTTTAATATTTCTCAAACTTGTATATCTGTGCCCCCACTGACAATTCATTGGTTTAGATCTTAACACTTCATTGTTGCCCAGCTCTACTCCCTTCCCACCACCTCCCCTCCCCCCCCAAAAAAGGCATTAGCTTCTTAACTGATTCTTTACATTAATTCATTTAGTCATGCTTGTTTACCTACTGCACCTGCGTTATATGGTATTGGGGATATAACAATGAATAAGTCAGGGGCATCTGGGCGACTCAGTTGAGTAAGTGTCTGTCTTTGGCTTGGGTTACGATCTTAGGGTCTTGGGACTGAGTCCAGCATCAGGCTCCCTGCTCAGTGGGGGATCTGCTTATCTCCCTCCCTCTGTCCCCCTACGCCACTTGTGCTCTCTCCCTCTTTGTCTCAAATGAATAAATAAAATCTGAAAAAAACAATGAATAAGCCAGACATGACCTGTAGTCTTGTGGGACCTTATATTCCAGTTACAGAAGCACAATAAATAAGGAAAAAAGAAATTAGATGGTGCAATGGAAGGGAATTAAAATAATTTTTATTAAATGTAAATGTAATCTGGCTACATTTCTGATTAAAATTCTTCATTGGCTCTCCATTACTTTCAAGATGAAGTTCAACTTCCTAATCTAATTATGTTTGAACTTTTTTTAACATTACTTTTTAGTAAGTTCTCTGCTGTCTTCCTTTGTGAATACTGCATATAAACTGTGTAGCTACTATTAAACCTCAAAAATTCATCTGTAACTGTAAAAAATTTGCAGTAGACTCTTTTTATCTTAACATATTGGCTTGTATATTGCCAATGTTGGCTTGTATATTGGAATCTACTTTAATTAAATGCTATAATTTTAATGAAATATTTATAAGTAGGATGAAGTATATTAAAAGAATATATTGACATCCTAATATGGAAGTCATGAAGTACAGCTGCAAAAGTTATTTCATAGTAAAAGCATTCTAGTTGCCTTGCATGAAGCTAGGTCACAGCATATCTAACCAGAATAATCTAATTGTGGTCTTTAATGTGTCAAATGTTCTAAAACATTAAATTGTGCCTTTAATCAGACTGCTAGGCTTGTTTAAACAATATCTAATAAATTTAATACTTCAATTTTTGGATACAGTAAATAAACATAAGTAGGATTATAAGAAAATGGAACATATCCAGGAATGAGGTAAAAAGAAAAAAAAAATCTCATTTCCAAAATGGCCAGGATGGTGAGTCAGGGTTGTGTTTTTTTTTTTTTTGCCACAAAGAAATCCTATTGTTACTGAGTATTTGATAGTATTTTACATATGCTTAAAAGCTTTTTGATTTAAAGCTGTCTTCTGTCTCAATTGGCGATGAACACAAAAACATGGATGATAAGGACTTCAGAGTTAAGAAAAGCACCTTATCTCTTGGTTCATTAATCTTTTTTTAATTTTTTAAATGCCTACTATGTGATGGATAACACAGTTTTTAAATGCCTACTATGTGATAGATGGTGTTTTATTCACTGGATATGCAAGTTAGACCAAGGCAAATAGGGCTCCTGCTATCAGGAAGCTTACAAGTTAGGAGTTGAGAGGGTAGACTGATAAAGAGACATGAGGGAGTGGCATATGATATAGCCTAATGGGTACTGCTTTTCCCACACTAAAACTGAGAGCTGCAAGACACAGACCAGATTTAAGAAGGAGTTTCTAAGGAAACCTAAAGATAACAAGGGAGACAAAAAAAAAAAAAAAAAAAAAAAAAAAAAGGACTCTGGAGGAAATTAAAGCCTCTGACACCTACAGCTGCAGCAAAAATTAATCACAGCCTAACTCCTAGCCAGTTAGATATCAAACCTCACACTAAAGTTCTCTGTATATAAAGTCCCAACAGCAATCACTAGAATAGGGAAACAAAGATCTTCTCTAAGTATAAAAGAAATGTTACAATTAAAAAAACAGATACAAAGAAAATATAGTAGATATAAATATACTACATTTAATAATCATAAAAAATATGGTACTATTATGACCAAACATACGAATTATATTAATAAGTGTGAATAGCCTCAGCTTACCTTGTAACAAAAAAAGGATTTTCAATTTAGCCAAAAAACCAACTATATGCTGTATACAAGGGGCACACCTAAAACAACATGAATCAGAAAAGCTAAAAATAAAGGGATGAGTAAAGAAATACCAGACAAATGAAAAAATCCTCAACCAAAGTATAAGTTGGCAAAAAAAAAAAAAGACATTAGAAATAAGGAACACATTTCAATACAAAAAGTCCCAATTCAAAATGCAGATATAACAGTTACAAGGATCTATACAATAGGTAACACAGCAACCACATTTATGAAGCAAAAAATACGGAACATACTAGGAGACATAAGCTTGCTCTTTATAATGGGAGAGTTTTTAGGGGCACCTGGGTGGCTCAGGTTAAGTGTCTGCTCTCAGCTCAGGTCATGATCTCCTGGTCCTAGGATCAAGCCCCGCATTGGGCTCCCTGCTTTCTGGGAAGCCTGCTTTCTCCCTCTCCCACACCCCCTGCTTGTGTTCCATTTCTCACTGTCTCTCTATCTGTCAATTTAATAAATAAATAAAATCTTTATAATAGGAGAATTTAGCAAGCCACTTCCAATATAAGACAGAAGTAAATATAGGGAAGGCCTAAACAACATAATCAAATAAACAATGAGGATAGATAAGTATGTGTATATACATCAAACTTTAAGCTCCAGTAATGGAAAATCTTTTTTTCAAGCACACATGAAATATTCACAAAAATTGATCATATTTACGTCACAAGAGTAAACATCAGGTGTTATAATATGGAAATATTACAAGCTATATGCTCTAATCTAAATGCAACAACACCAGAAATTATTTTGTAAATTAAAAACCCAAAATACAAAATTCTTATGAAGGAAATTGAAGATGACACAAACAAATGGGAAGATATTCCATGTTCATGAATTGGAAGAACACATGTTAAAATGTCCATACTACCCAAAGCAGTCTATAGATTTAATGCAATTCCTATTAAAATACCAAGACCATTTTTCATAGAACTAGAACAAATAATCCTAAAATTTGTATGGAACCACAAAAAAACCCATTTCAAATAGCCAAAGTAATCTTGGAAAAGACAAAGCTAGAGGTGCACAATTGCAGATTTCAAGGTATACTACAAAGCTGTGGTTGTAAAAATCATATGTTACTGGCACAAAAACAGACACACAGATCAATGGAAAGAATAGAAAGCCCAGAAATAAACCCACAATTATATGACCAATTAATCTTGATAAAAAAGGCAAGAATGTGCAGTGAGAAAGAGTCATCAGCAATGTTGGGAAAACTGGACCACTTTCTTACAGCATATATAAAAATAAACTTAAAATGAATTAAAGGCCTAAATGTGAGATCTGAAACCATAAAACTACTAGAAGAAAACATAGGCAGTAATTTCTTTGACTTCATTTTTCTAGATATGTCTCCTCTCGCAACATTTTTCTAGATATATTTCCTCAGACAAGAGAAACAAAAGTGGAGACTACACCAAAATAACAAAATCTTTTGCACAGTGAAGGAAACCCAACAAAATGAAAAGGCAACGTACTGAATGGGAAAAGATATTTGGAAATGATATAGCCAGTAAGGGATTAATAGCCAAAATATATAAAGAACATGTACAACTTAACACCCCCCCCCAAAAAAATCTGATTTAAAAAATGGGCAGAGGACCTAAAGAGAGATTTTCCTAAGGAGATGTACAGATGGCCAAGAGACCCATGAAAAGATGCTTAATGTCACTAATCATCAGGGGAATGCAAACCAAAACCAAATTAAGATATCACCTTACACCTATGAGGATGGCTAAAATAAAAAAGTGTTGGTGAGAATGTGGAGAAAAAGACACCCTCATTCCCTGGTTAGTTGGAATGTAAATTGGTGCAGTCACTGTGGAAAACAGTATGAAAGTTCTTCAAAGAACTGAAAATAATTCCACTACTATTTACCCAGAGAAAATGAAAACACTAATTTGAAAGGATATATGCACTCCTATGTTCATTGCAGCATTATTTCCAATAGCCAAGATACGGAAGCAACCCAAGTGTCCATCAATAGATGAATGAAGAAGGTGTGGTATATTATGTATTTATACACACACACACAGGAATATTACTCAGTCATAAAAAAAGAATGAGATCTTGCCATTTATGACAACATGGATGGACCTTGAGGGTATTATGCAGAGTGAAAGAAGTCATTCAGAGAAAGACAAATTCATATGATTTCACTCAATTGGAATCTAAAAAACAAATGAATAAACAAAAAAACAGAAGTAGACCCTTACGTACAGAAAATAAACTGGCAGTTGCCTGGGGGCAGGAGGATTATGGACAAAATGGGTGAAGGATAGTAGGGGAACAGGCTTTCAGTTATGGAATGAAAAATCATGGGAATAGAAGTGCAGCATAGGGAATGTGGTCACTAGTATTGTAATAGGGTTATATGGCAGTGTGGTAGTTACACTTGTGGTGCACGGAGAAGTAGAATCACTGTTTTGTAAACATGAAACTAATATAACATTGTGTGCCAATTGTACTTCAATTAAAAAATAAGACTAAAGAATTGTTCCTCATTAAAGGAAACTAAAGCGATGTGACAAGTGAATGGGGTGTGTGATTTGGGATTTTCTTTTGCTGTTAACACATTATTGGGGTAATTGGCAAAGCCAAATGAAATCTGTTGATTAAATTAGATAATAATGTATCACTGTTAATTTCCCAATATTTATTTTTAATACTGTAGCTATATAAGAGAATGTCCTTGTTTTGAGGAAATAAAACAGGATTAAAGGGTATCCTATTAGCATTTTGCTCTCAAATAGTTTAGGAAAAAGTGAGGATTTTATAGAGAGAAAATAATAGAGCAAATTGGTAAGCTGTTAACATTTGGGGAATCTGGGTGAGGAGTATATAGAGATTCTTTGTATTAATTATCCAACTTTTCTGGGAGCCTAGAATTATGCCAAAATAAAAAACTGAAAGAAAAAAAAATATCCAACAAAGGAAGAGTTTTACTTTAAGGCACTTGAAAAAATTTTAATATCTGTCTTCCTTGGGGACTTTATAAATTTCTTTTTTCTTTCTTAGTCTCACTGGGGAAGGAAAGGACAGGCTTTAAAAATAAAAAGTAACACCATGGGTCATCATCTGACAAGGACACTGGTCTGTTTTATTTCTGACTTGGACTACTTTTTTTTCTTGTTGGGCATTTCATACTCCTTTTGTTCTCAGGAAGAATGAGGTTTAAATGCCTTTCTTAGTGCATGTGTTGGAATGATACAGCTTCAGTAAAGGTGTCTTTCTAACAAAAAAACAGAATGTCTTCAAAGACATGAGACGGTTGCCATAGCTGTAGTTTGGGTATCTGTATTCAGAGACTTAAGTTCATTCTCTTAAATTGCTATGCTAGTATGGCCTAAATTCATTCTCCTGGGTTATGAGGATTAGCTCATACTAGCTACCACACTTGGCCTCCTGAAGCTGTTAATGTCAACCAGATACTGTTGGGCATACAGTTTCCTTGAATAAAAATGGAACCCACAGTGGAATTAGGATACTTCCTTTTCCACAATTCCCCTATGGCAAGGATATCTAACTGCACACCTGCCGTCTATATCATGATGGTAACCATGTGTCTAAAATTGAATTCTTCATATGAAACCATTTCTCCTACTTTCCCATTGATCTCATTATCCATTTGGTTGTTCAGACTGCAGATCTGGAAGGTAGCCTAGATTCTTTTTTTCTTCTCGATTCTACAATTCCTATTCATTGTAACTCTTGACATTTCTAATTTCTACTTGCCTCTCAGTCACTGTTATTATTGCCATAGCTCAGATCTTCATCTTTGGTCTTTGTTTGCCAATAAGATACCTATATGATCTTTCTGTTGGTAGACCTCCCCATCATTTCCCCAACCCAAATCCATTACCCATATGATTTGCTGAATGATCTGTCAAAATAGTCTTCATACTCTTTGGTAGCTCCCCATTTCCTACAGAAAAGATTCAAACTCCTTAGCTTATATTACAAAGTGCTTATAATCTAGCAACTGTCTTTTTTTCCATCTTATTTCTTGCCACTCATCGCCTTGTATCACCTTTACCCTGTTAACAACAGCAGATTTCTAAGAGTTCCAGGATGTACCAAGTTGTCATTCAACTCAGTCTTTGCAGATGCTGTTTCCGCTACATAGAGTGTTTTCCTTTTCCCTGAGGAATTTGCTTGTCTAGTAACATGGTAGAATAAGATAATATGGAATTCTATTGCTACAAGTACCCAACGGTACCAAATAGTGTATAACAACCAACAACACAGTTTAAATACATAGCTTGGCTCATAAGAAAAAGGGGGAGGTCTCAAGATTCCAAAAAGGAAAATGTATCTCTAAGTTACAGCAGTAAGCATATTATAAACTAGTGTGGTGATGACCTTTGAGGGAAAGAGACCAGAAATAGACCCTCTTGAATAGGAGCTTGAATGTTAATGTCCATTCAGAGACAGGAAATGAACCCTCAGGGGATATGGAGAGTTGCATATTCCTGAAAACCAAAACCTTTGGAAGACTACAATTCACAGAGAAAGGTGATCTAGAGAAAGTTGAGAAAGACTATAAGAAATGGTGTATTCTTGAAGAAAACAAAGCCACAGTTTTAGAACTTAAAAATAAGACTATTTCAGTTGTAAGGACTGTATTACAGGAAGGAGGGAGGACAGATTCCCGGCCAGAGAAGGAACCAGAAGAGAAGGAACCATACTCTGGTTCCTTCATACATCAAAACAATAGGCTTTTTGTCATACACAAATACAACTGAAGACACTTTCCCCACACCCTAAAAATTGTCTTGTAGTCAGCAGGGGAGGGGTGAACCTATGATACTCAGGTAGAGGGCATGAGACCTTGCCACGTGTATGAGGAAAGGGGCAGCTGAGGTTCATATTCGTAAGTTCGCAGTTTCAAAAAGGTAATTTAGCAACGGTGCTGGTACCATACATTTGAAGGACGTTATAGTGTTTGTCCAGTAAAACTTTTATATCATGTATTGGCATGCAGTATTGTTTTATTACAGAGGGATAGTTTTCCGACAATATCTGCTTGAGATTCATGGTGACAAAATTCTTCTATGAAAAGTAAGATTTTTTTTTTAAAGATTTTATTTATTTATTTGAGAGAGAGAGAGAAAGCATGAGGAGGGGACGAGCAGCGGGAGCGGGAGAAACACAATCCCCACTGTGCAGTGAGCCAGATGTGGGGGTTTGATCTCCAGACCCTGGGATCATGACCTGATGATCCTCCTCCCCGCTGAGGAGGGAGTTGGATATGGGGCTCCCTCATGTGGGGCTTGACATGAGCCGAAAGCAGAGGCTTAACTGACTGAGCCACCCAGGCGCACTTGCGTTTTATGAGCTAGCCTTTAGAGTGACAGAGTCACTTCTGTCATATTCTGTTTGTTGAGACTATCACATGGGCCCATCTAGTTTCAAGAGGGAGAGCACATAGATCCTACCACTTCATGGGAGGAATGTCAGGATCTTACATGAGGACTGTTTGAAAGGGGAGGTGTATTTGCAGCCAAATTTGAAAAATACAGTTTGCCACCACCCCCCAACTTGTGTCTTGCTGTGAGTTTCAAGTCTGAGTTTATCCTCCAGGGGTGATATGGGATGTTCAAGCCTGGAATCAGGAGTGGGGGGTTCCATGGTAACCATATTATAATTTGGTCTGCTGGGACTCTAGGGTTAACAGATGCAAAACTAGTTTGGAGTATCACTTTCAGAACCTAGGCCATATAAGATTATCCCAAAGAGGGGTGCCTGGGTGGCTCAGTCAGTTAAGCATCTGCCTTCGGCTCAGGTCATGACCCCAGGGTCCTGAGATCCAGTGTCAGACCACCTGCTCAGCTGGGAGCTGCTTCTCCCTTTCCTCTCCCTGGCCCACCCCCGCCCCAGTTGTGCTCACTCTCTCTCAAATAAAATCTTAAAAATGGGGGGGGGGCACCTGGGTGGCTCAGTTGGTTAAGCATCTGACTCTGTTTCAGCCCACGTCATGATCCTAGGGTAGTGAGCTCAAGCCCCATGTGAAATCAGCTTAAGATTCTTTCCCCTTCCCACTCCCTCAGACTGTCCCCCTGCTTGCATGCTCTCTCTCTCTCCCTCTTTCAAATCAGTAAATAAAATCCTTAAGAAAAAAGATTACCTCAAATAAAATAAAACTTAGTGGAGAATTCATAACAGAAATGATAACTTTGTGGACATCACCTAGCATAAGTAGAAGGAATCAGGAGGGTTAGCATCTCAAGAATTTGAGACAGAGAAAAATATGATGGAGGATATAAAATATGTGTTTTAGATGATTGCAGAGAGAAAGTAAGGACATTTTTAAAATACAGTGGGGCACCTGGTTGGTGCAGTCGGTTAAGCATCCAATTCTTGATTTCAGCTCAAGTCATGATCTCAGGGTCATGGGATCAAGCCTCATGTCTGGCTCTAAGCTTGGAGTGGGGTCTGCTTGAGATTATCTCTCTCTCCCTCTGTCCCTCCCCTGCTCATGTTTTCTCTCTTTCTCTCTCTCAAAATAAAAAAGAAATACTATGAAGAAAGCTCAAGTCCAAGCATCATCTGTAGGAGGTATTTCCTGTACTCTGTGATAAGCTGTGCAAGTTACTACTGTAGCATTTAACATACATGTTGACATTTCACACCCTAGTTGGCTCCCTGCCACCAATCTAAGTCTTGGGCTTATGTTTTTGATAGCAGCTGGACTTGATTCTTTACTTCCACAGCTTAGTACAGTGCCTGGTGCATAGTAGGTTCTCAGTAATTTCTCAACTAAAGACTGCATAATTCTAGGTCACATTACAAAAATAAAAAATTAGGGGTGCCTTAGTGGCTCAGTGGGTTAAAGCCTCTGCCTTCAGCTCAGGTCATGATTCCAGGGTCGTGGGATTGAGCCCTGCATCAGGCTCTCTGCTCAGCGGTGAGCCTGCTTCCTTCATCTCTCTCTCTCTCTCTCTGCCTGCCTCTCTGCCTACTTGTGAACTCTGTCAAATAAATAAATAAAAATTGAAAAAAAAAATAAAAAATTAGATCAGTCCAGTGATCAGTTTGGATAAGAACAAGTTTTGTTGGTTGGTTTTTTTTTAAAGATTTCATTTATTTATTTGACAGATAGAGATCTCAAGTAGGCAGAGGCAGGCAGAGAGAGAGAAGCAGGCTCCCTGCTGAGCAGAGAGCCTGAGGAGGGGCTTGATCCCACAATCCTGAGATCTTGACCTGAGCCGAAGGCAGAGGCTTTAACCAACTGAGCCACCCAGGCGCCCCTAGGAGAACAAGTTTTTATACCTAACATCCAAAATTAACTTTGATAACAGTACTTAAGAATATTAGATTTCTTTAGTTGTTTTAATTGGTGATAATTTATAAGGTGTTCACAGGATCTTCCTTTTTTGTTTGTTTGTTTGTTTGTTTTAGAGAGGAGGGGGCAGACGGAGAGAAAGAGAATCTTAAGCAGGCTCCACATCTAGCACGGAGCCAGGATGGGGCTGATCCACTGACCCTGAAATCATGACCTGAACCGAAATCAAGAGTTGGCTGTTTAACCGACCAAGCCACTCAGGTGCCCCAGGATCCTCCTTTTGAAAGAGAAAAATCTTCCACATTTTCTTAAGGTGTAAGAGGTTTTTCTCTTGTCCTAAGTAGTAATCCAGATATGGAAATGAGGCAGAGATTCATGTTTAAAACTTCTGCTTTAGGGGCACCCAGGTGGCTCTGCTGTTTAAATTGCCAACTCTTTTTTTTTTTTTTTTTAAGATTTTATTTATGTATTTGACAGTCAGAGATTACAAGTAGGCAGAGAGGCAGGCAGAGAGGGAGAGAAGAGGAAGCAGGCTCCCTGCTGAGCAGAGAGCCCGATGCGGGACTCGATCCTAGGACCCTGAGATCATGACCTGAGCTGAAGGCAGAGGCTTTAAACCACTGAGCTACCCAGGCTCCCCTAAGTTGCCAACTCTTGATTTCAGCTCAGGTCCTGAGCACAGGGTGTTGAGATTGAGTCCAGTGTTGGCTCTGTGCTGGGTGTGGACCCTGCTTAAGATTCTCCCTCCCTCTCCCTCTGCCCCTCCCCACAAAATGAAAATAAAACAAAAACAAACCTGTTTTATAGTCAGCCAGAGTGAGAAAAAGCAGTAGACTTGATCCGTAGAGCCAGAATTTCTGTGCTTTAACAAACTGTGGTTTCTGGCAGAGAGAAAGTTGGGGATATTCTTTTCAGGTCCTTGTAGATATTAGGTTAGAAGAAGGATTGCTTCTTTCTCCTTTTGTTGATGGCAATTTTGAAGAAAAAATGGGTCCAGCTTGAGAATTCCTGGTTGATCTTGTAAAAGTACAAGGAACACTAGAGAATAAAATAAGATTATAAGCTATCTCTAGATTCAGAATAAGCCCTAAAATAGAAACTTAACACATTGCTTTTTGTTTATAGGTACTATTATAGATAATATTTATTAATATTAATATTGATTTATTATCTATTGAGCAGAGAGCCTGATGTGGGGCTCGATCCCAGTACCCTGGGATCATGACCTGAGCCAAAGGCAGAGGCTTAACCCACTGAGCCACCCAGGCAACCCGGATTATTAGATTTATTAAGAAAAAAAGTAGTTAAGTGCAAAGGTTTAGCTTTGAAACTCTTACAATCGCCTATATATATTGGGAGACATGAAAAATTGAGGCATAGAATTTGAAAGTGGTCGTTTAAATTCTGCTCTAAGTTTATTACTTATTTAATCAAAATTTTTCACTTGCGGGCGCCTGGGTGGCTCAGTGGGTTAAGCCGCTGCCTTCGGCTCAGGTCATGATCTCAGGGTCCTGGGATCGAGTCCCGAATTGGGCTCTCTGCTCACCAGGGAGCCTGCTTCCTCCTCTCTCTCTCTGCCTGCCTCTCTGCCTACTTGTGATCTCTCTCTGTCAAATAAATAAATAAAATCTATAAAAAATTTTTTTTCACTTGCTAATATAGAAGAATAATGGTTTGGCATGACTTATATGATATTAAAGAAATGTATTTTCATCCAGGAAGAGATTTGTTTGCCCCTTTCATCCCTTGCCCTTTGACAAAGTCCAGTTGTTATGAATTTTCCCTAAAACCAGTATACCTAGATGTTCTTTATCCTACCAAGCTTTGTGATTCACTCATTTTTATTGACTATTAAACCATGAGTTTGCAAGAAGAGAGAAACCAAGAGCTGGGATCTAAAAAAGAAAGTGCCTGCTGAAACTTAACACCTGGGAATCCTGCCTCCAGCTTGTTTGTTGATTGCCTTCCTGACTGCCCAGTAGAATGTGGGGAGTCTCTAATAACAGCAAATGATAAATGGCTATTACTTTCTTCTTAATTGGATCTTTCAAAAGAATAGAGTCTCTCCTGTTTTAAATGGTTGTGGTAAGATGCGAAAGATAAAAAATTAGAGCTGAGGTCCTTGCTTTGAATTTTGCCTTGGTCCCACTGTAAGCAAGTTCTAAATATCAGGTTTCTCATCTGTAAGTCAGGGGGGAAATGCCTGTCAGGGTTGTTCCAAACATTGTAAGAGATAGTGTGTATTTCCAGCATGTGTCTGCATCAGAATAGGAACTCAATAGACATTAGGTCCCTTTCCTTCTTGTTAGAGCCTTTAACAAATTTTTTAATTTGAAAATAGTTCTTTTAAGGAATTGGCATCTAAAGTATCACGGACCCTAGGATGCTTTAAGACCCAGCCGAATTTTTTTGGTTCTGGAGTCATCTGTCTTCTTTGATTCTTACTAATTCTTAGTAATGTATAGTTACCAATTTTACAACCCACAGGAGTATTTTCACTTTAAAATAACCTAAATCAAGATGTCAGGGAGCATTTTACATTTACTTTGAAAAAAAAAAAAAAAGAGCTAGAAAAATTATTTAGTAGATTACAAGGGTAACTGTCAGTTGAAATAAATGAAAATATGGGAATATGTAAGCTGCACATTTTCTTTGCCACTTCAGACAGTCTTTGAATCTTGCTATATTCAGTTTAATCACACCCCTTAATAGGGGAGTTAGAAAGAAAATCTAAAATATCCTAAAGCCCTTTCCATTATACTTGAATTTCGGGTACCCTAATCCTATAGTAAAAAGATGTTGGTCCATTTATCCAAGTTGAATAACTGTGGTAGCTTATAAATAGACCTTCCTTAATTATATTTTATAGGGGATTCTCCTATTTGCTGTGCTTTTCTTTGGCTTCTGATAGTTGACATTTTCTTAAAGCATTCATTACATCTATATTTAAAGAGGTAAAAGGATTGCTCTGCTTATGAACTGGAAACTGGAGGCTCAGAGGTACTTGGATTTTCTTAGCGTCATAAAGAACTCTCTTGCTTTTTGCCACTTGAGAGGAGGCAGTAAAATACATTATTCTAGAGTTGTTATCTGTAGGTCTAGAATTGATGTTTGCTAAATGGGGAAAGAACAGAATTGATACTTGGATACCCTGTATTGTAACCAGAGAGGGAGAAATTAAAATTTCATTATTCTTTAATATGTACTCCCTTATCATTGAAATATACTCCAGTTTTGCTTAGGTGGCAGACTTAAAATTCAACATTGTAAACCACACCATTCTATCTTTAGAGATTCTTAAATTTTGCAGATGTTATTGAATGCAAAACTCCCAATGGAAACTGCAGATCAAGAAGCTTTGTTTTACTCATTAATTTCTTTGTGGAAATCATTCTGGTAGGGATGGTCGTGTTTGTGTGGTCGTGTTTTCTTCAGATTGGGACCGCATTTGAAGGTGATCTTGTGTACAAGATCCAATGAAGAGTAGCTGATGCTTTCATTGAAATACACACCACTGATCGCTGGTGAATATTCTCTGAATTACCCAAGACCTTGCTAGTAATCTGTACTAAAAATATCTGGATCTCAGATGATGACTCTGTAGAGTTTTAGCCAACCTGCCACAACTCTTAAGCACCGTCCAGAGCTAACCGTTAACGATGGGTTGTCGGGTGATTTTCTCAAAGGTCTCTGGTTCCTTCTTCAGTCACTTCAGCAATTCCACAACTCAGAAGTTCAAAGCTGTGGTTTATTTTTAAGTTTCAAGAAAACAGTTTCTCATTGTTGAATGTCTTTTGGGAATCTGTCTATATTTTAAAATTGCATATTAGAACACTAAATTCTTTAAAATCACTCAATAAGTTTTATAGAAATATTTATGTTGGCTCTTTTCTAATAGTTCATTTTGCTTAATTAGAAATACTTACAGGGAAGGATAGATGCCATGTGATTTTACTCATATGCAGAATTTAAGAAATAAAATAAGAAATAAAAAGTCAAGATCTTTGACTTAACCCTTTTGTGGTCATAGAAAACATTTTTAATGATTTCAATGTTCTTAAATTTATTGGGACTTGTTTTGTGGTCCAACCAATGTCTTTGTGTGCTTTGAAAAGAATGTGAATTCTGCACTCACTATATTGAGTACTGCATTAATCTCAATTATATCATGTTTATTGGTAGATGAGCTTAGGGGAAGGGAAGAATAAAATGATATAAAAACAGTGCAATGAAAAATTAAAGGTATCCAGATTAGGAAAAAAGTAAAACTGCTGTGTGTGTGTGTGTGTGTGTGTGTATACACATACACGTGTATATATATGTATGTGTATGTATATATATGTGTGTGTATGTATGTATGTGTGTGTGTGTGTGTGCGTGTGTGTGTATATATATATATATAGCTGAATATAGCTATTCAGCTATCCTAGCACCATGAGTTGAAAAGACTCTCTCGCATTGAATTGTCCTGGCACTTTTATCAGAAGTAATTGACCATAAATATAAGGATTTAGTTTTTACTCTCAACTCTGTTCCATTGATCCATATGCCTGTCCTTAGGTAATCCACATTACCTTAATCATTGTTGTTTTATAGTTAAGTGCAGCTAGTATAAGTCTTCCAACTTTGTTCTTTTTTTTTTTTTTTTCAGTCATTTTGGCTGTTCTAGGCACTTTACATTTCCGTATAAATTTTAGAATCATCTTACCAAAAAGTTTGCTGGAAATTTGGTGGGGATTGTGTTGAATCTAAATATCAATTTGGGGAGAATTAACATCTTAATAGTTGAGGTTTCCAGTTTATAAAATAGAATGATTCTCAGTTTATCTAGGTCTTTTAATTTTTGTCAGTAAAATTTTATAGTTTTCAGTGTCAAATACTACACTTCTTTTGTTAAGTTTATTCCTTAGTATTCTTTTTAATGTTACTGTAAATACAATTGTTTTTTAATTTTATTTTTATTTTTTTGCTAGTATATAAAAATACAGTTGATTTTTGTATATTGATCATGTATCCTGAGATCTTGCTAGACTCATGTATAAATTCTAGTATTTTAATTATAGATTCCTTAGGATATTCTACACAATCATCCTTGTATAAACACATTTTTCTTTTCTCATTTTCAGTCTGAATTTAATATTTTAAGTTTTAATTGCACTGACTAGAAACTTCTGTGCAATGTTGGAAAAAAAGTAGCAAAACCTGCCATTCTTACCTGATTCTCCTTAGGTGGGAAGCATTCACTCTTTAATCATTTTATGATGTTAGCTGTAGGTTTTTCATAGATGCCTTTTATTAGGTGGGGGATGTTCTCTTATGTTCTCCATGTATTGAAAGTTTTTATTGTGAATGGGTGATGGATTTTGTTAAGTCCTTTTCCTGTGTCTATTGAAATGGTTATGGGTTTTTTGTCCTTTATTAATATATTACATTACTTAATTTTTGATATTAAACAAACTTTGCATTCCTGGGATAAATCCTACTTGATCATCATATATGAGCCTTTTTATATGTTTCTGGATTCAGTTTGCTAATATTTTGTTGAGGATTTTTATGTCTATATTCATTAGTGATATTAATCTGTAGTTTTCTTGTGATGTTTTTGTGTGACTTCGGTGTGCTAGCCTCATGGTATGAATTGGGAAGTTTCTGTCCTCTATTTTTTGAGGGAGTTTGTGAAGGATTGATACCTTCTTTTTTAAATACTTGATAGATTTTTCTAGCAAAGCCAGCTGAGCCTGGGATTTTCTTTGTCAGGAGGGTTTAATTAATAATTCAATTTATTTACTTTTAAGTCTATCTATATTTTCTATTTCTTCTTGATTCAGTTTTGGCAATTTCTTTTCTAAGAATTTACCCATTTTTTCCCTAAGTTGTCTGATCTTTTTGTATAAAGCAGTTCATAATATTCCCCTAGTGCTTGAAGGTCAGTAGTGAGGTCTCTTCTTTCATTCCAGATTTGGGCAATTTGTGTCTTCTCTTACTTTATTAGTTTAGCTAAGGGTTTGCCAATTTTAAAATATTTTATTTATTTGACAGAGAGAGAAATCACAAGTAGGCAGAGAGGAAGACAGAGAGAGTGGGGGAAGCAGGCTCCCTCCTGAGCACAGAGCCTGATGCAGGCCTCAATCCCAAGACCCTGAGATCATGACCTGAGCCGAAGGCAGAGACTTAACCCACTGAGCCACCCAGGTGCCCCGGGTTTGCCAATTTTATTGACTTTTTATAGACTTTTTCAAGTAGTATTTCCCCTTTTGTTGATTTTTTTTCTCTGTTTTTTTTTGGATTTTATTTCATTGATATTCACTCTGAACTTTATTATTTTCTCCCTTTTCCTGTTTGCTTGGGGTTTAGCTTTCCTTTTTTTGTCTAGTTTCTTAAGATAGAAGCTCAGATTATTAATTTGAGGCTTTTCCTGATTATAAGCTATAAATATCCCTCTAACACTTCTTTAGTTACATTGTGTTTTCATTTTCATTCATTTCAAAATATTTTTACATTGTGTTTTCATTTTCATTCATTTCAAAATATTTTTAAAATTTTCTTTATAATTTCTGTGCTATTTAGAAATATATTATTTAATTTCTAAATATATTGGTTTTCCCAGATAGCTTTCTTTTTTTTTTTTAAGATTTTATTTATTTATTTGACAGAGAGAGAGCTCACAAGTAGGCAGAGAGGCAGGCAGAGAGAGAGGAGGAAGCAGGCTCCCTGCCGAGCAGAGAGCCCGATGTGGGGCTCAATCCCAGGACCCTGAGATCATGACCTGAGCCGAAGGCAGAGGCTTTAACCCACTGAGCCACCCAGGTGCCCCCCCAGATATCTTTCAACTCGAGATCTTTGACTTAACTCTGTTGTGGTCATAGAATACATTTTTAATGATTTCAATGTTTTAAATTTATTGAGACTTGTTTTGTGGTCCAACATACGGAGAAATGTCTTTGTGTGCTTTAAAAAGAATGTGAATTCTGCACTCATTGTATTGAGTACTGTATTAATCTCAATTATATCTTGTTTATTGGTAGTGTTGTTAAAATCTTTTATATCCTTGTTGATCTTGTGTCATTCTATCAATTATTGAAAGTGGAATGTTGAAATCTCCAACTATTATTAGAGAATTATGTATTTCCCCTTTTAGTTCACAGTTTTTCCTTCCTTTTGTGTCTCTATTGTTAGGTTTATATACACTTATAATGAGTTATTACATCTTTGTGATGCACTGTTCCTTTTGTGATTATGAAATG
Organism: Mustela nivalis; assembly: GCF_964662115.1. NCBI lineage: Eukaryota > Metazoa > Chordata > Mammalia > Carnivora > Mustelidae > Mustela > Mustela nivalis. The sequence continues at coordinate 24,305,146 of NC_139024.1, forward strand.
TCCTTCATAGTCTCCAGTAACATTTCTTGCCTTAAAGTCTATTTTGTCCAATACTAATATAGCAGTTCCAGCTCTATTATAGTTACTGTTTGTATAGTCTATCATCTTCTGTCCTATTACTTGTAACCTGTTTATGTCTTCCTGTCTTCCTATCTATGTCTGTTAGATGCAACATACAGTTGGCTCTTATTTTTGAATCTAGTCTGATTCTCCCTACATTTTGAGGAAGTTATTTAGTTCCTCATATCCAATCTAATTATTGATATGATTGGTTTTAAGTCTGTCATTTTTCTGTTTGTTTTGTATTTGTCTCATGGCATTTTCCCCCCTCTGTTCCTCCTTTACTCCTTTCTTTTATGTTAAATAGGTATATTTTGGTGTATAATTTGATTGCTCTTTTGTGTTTTTAACTATATGATTTTGAGTTATTTTCTTGGTGGTGGTTGTAGGAATTATAGTCTTTATCTTAATTTGTCATAGTCTGTTTCAGAATAATGATAACTTAAATTCCAGCAAAATATAGAAACCTGCTCCAATATATCTCCTTTTCCCCTTTGCTTGTGTTATTGTTATATATATTTTATATCTGTATATGTTGTAAACCCATCAATACAGTATTGCAATTTTTGCCATGTATAATCAATATCTTTTATGAAATTTTAGAGAAGAAATAAGAAAAACTATGGAATTTTTTTCATTTATCTATTCATGATTTCTAGCGCTCTTTATTTCTTTTTTTTTTTTTTAAGATTTTATTTATTTATTTGACAGAGAGAGAGATCACAAGTAGGCAGAGAGGCAGGCAGAGAGAGAGGGGAGGAAGCAGGCTCCCCGCTGAGCACAGAGCCTGATGCGGGACTCGATCCCAGGACCCTGAGATCATGACCTGAGCTGAAGGCAGCGGCCTAGCCCACTGAGCCACCCAGGCGCCCTAGCGCTCTTTATTTCTTAATGTAGATTTGGATTACTATCTGATACCCTTTCATTCAGCATGAAGGACTTCCTTTGGTGTTTTTTGTAAAGCAAGTCTGATAACAAATTTTCTGTTTTTATCTCCAAATGTCTTTATTTCACTTTTTTTTTAAAGATTTTATTTATTTATTTAACAGAGAGACACAGTGAGAGAAGAAATATAAGCAGGGGGACTGGGAGAGGGAGAAAGCTGGCTTCCTGTTGAGCAGGAAGCCTGATGTGTGGCTCAATCCCAGGACCCTGGAACCATGACCCGACCTAAGGCAGACACTCAATGACTGAGCCACCCCTACGCCCCATATTTCACTTTATTTTTAAAAGGTGATTTTACAGGATACAGAATTCTTAGTTGCCAAGCTTTTTTACTCCCAGCATTTTTGTGGTCTCCATTGTTTCCGGTGAGAAATCAGTCATTAATTTTATTGTAGTTCCTTTGTACTGAGTCATTTTTCTCTTTTTGTTTGCAGTATTCTTCTTTGCCTTTCAGTAGTTTATCTATGATGTGTCTAGGTATTTTGCATTTGTCCTGCATTGGGTTTCATTTGGGGAGCTTGGCTCTTTAAGTTACTGTTTTTCATCAAATTTAGGAAGTTTTTGGTCAATATATCTTCAAGTATTTTTTTCTGCCCTAGTGCTTTTCTACCTTTTGAGAGTCTTATTACACATACATTAATGCCCATAGTATTGTCTCATAGGTCTCTGAGGCTCTGTTTATTTTTCTTTAATCTTTTATTGTGTTCTTCAAATGATGTAATTTTTACTGATCTATTTTCAAATTCATGGATTTTTTTTTTTTTTTTTTTTTTTTGGCTATCTCAAATTTATTGAGGTTCTCAAATTTTCCTTTCATTTATTTTACTTTTCATCTCTGGAAAAGTTCAACACTTACTGAAATTCTGTTGTCAGGGTCATTTAATTCTTTAAACATGGCTTTCTTTACTCCTCTGAGCATGTTTATTATAACAGCTTGAAATCTTTTGAAAGTTTGAAATCTTTGCTAAATACAAGATCTAGAGACACTTGGAGACATTTTCTATTGACTGTTTTTTTATGGATCACATTTTCTTGTTTCTTGCATGATTCATAACTTTTTGTTGAGTACTGGACACTTGAGGTACTATATTGTAGCAACTTGAGTTTGTAGTGTTCACTCCTCCATTGGAAGTGTTGGTTGTTTGTTTGATAACTCCTGGACTAAAACCTTTGAAGTGTGTCTTCCCTGCAGTGTGCAGCTGCTGCTGTCTCAACCCACAATTTTTTTCTTGTTTTTATTTGTCAACCTGGCTTCTGAGGGATTGCCCTGTGTCTATATAGCTCAGTGATCAGTCAGAGATGAATCAGAAGTTATAATAAAACTCCTTGAGCCAGTAAGGCTTCTAATCTCCCTTGACAGATCTGTGTGTGAGCTGGGAAGCGCTTTCAGACTTCAGTCTGCCCTGGCTTTTACTTCCTGTTGGGCCTTCCCATGTCTCACCTGCACACGCCACAGGCTCCATTAGCCAGGAACACAGGGGCCTTCTCTGTCTCTGTAGTAATGCACATGACCTCTGGCCAATCCCAAAACATGTGGGGTCCAGTCTTCTCTGGCTGTCTTACCTGCTGGAACTCCCTGCTAAATCCTTGGCAGTCTCTTTAGCTTGCCGCTTGCCGCAAATGCCACTCCTGCCATTGCTCATCAGAGGATCCTCTGTGGCAGAGGTGACAATGCTTCTTAGTTTCACATTCTGCCCTGTGCTGCCCTGAGTGAGCTACTTGACAAAGCCAGAGGTGGAGATGGGAGCAGCCCCTGGCAAAATCATCATAGACTCTCACTATTTCTCCCTGAAGTTTCATGGTTTTCACGAAGTACATGCCTCTGAATTCCTGAGGGCTAAAATTACTGCTTTTAACTGTTTTATTCAGTTTTATAGTTGCCTTTTGAGGGAGGATTTGTCAGTCACTTTACTCCATCATAATAAAGTCTGAAATCTCTATATCCATTTTATCTTATTTCATTTTTTTAAGATTTTATTATTTGACAGAGAAAGTACAAGCAAGGGGAGCAGCAGGCAGGGGAGAGGGAGAAGCAGGCTCCCTGTTGAGCAGAGAGCCAGATGCAGGGCTCCATCCCCAAATCGAGGATCATGATCTGAGCTAAAAGCAGACACTTAACCTACTGAGCCACCCAGGTGCCCCTCTGTATGCATTTTAAAGCACCAGTGATTTTGGTTATATTACATATGTGATCCTGTATTTATGTTTGTATTATGTATAAATAATGTCTCATTGGTTAGCTTTTTGGAGGGCATTTTCATTAACATTGTATAGGAACATAAATGATCGGTTACTCAAGTGAAGTAATACTTTAGAGAAAAGACATTGGTAAGGTCAAGTAGAAAATGTCAACCCTAAAAATTTTCCTTGAAACATGAATTGAAAAATGAAATGAATCAGAGATCATCAGCTACTTTAGAGCCCTTTCCTCTTCAGTGGTGGCAGCATGTTGCCTGGTATAATTCAAGAATCGTTTGTTAAATTAATCCTGTTCCTGTGTGAAATATCCACAATATTGACTTAAAATGCAGGGTGCTAGTTTATTTTTTTTTTATAGATTTAGAAATTTATTAGCATTTCGTGTTTATCTTCAGTATTTGGGATTATTCAAGGAATATCAAAGGAATCTGACTTTATCAGTAAAAGGTTTAATAGCATTTGTCAAATTATTTATTTATTTTTTAATGAGAACAGTCCTTACAATGTGAAGCATCATTTTGTTAAAATTCTAATTTTTCAGGGGCACCTGGGCGGCACAGTTGGGTAAGCCTTAAGACTCTTGGTTTTGGCTCAGTTTGTGACTTCAGGTTTGTGAGACTGAGCCCCTCGTCAGGCTCCATGCCTAACACAGAGTCTGCTTAAGACCCTCTTTCCCTCTGCGCCCCCCAACCCCGTGCATGCTCACACAAGCTCTTTCTCTCTCTCTCTCTCTCAAAAAAACAAATCAATCTATTTTAAAAATTCTCTAGTTTTTTCACAATGAAGTTTTTTCATATAGGACTTGGGTATTTACCATATATCATGAATATTATAATACATTTAAATCAGCATTAAATGCAAAGTACTTTGGCATTACAGGGTTTTTTTGCAACTAAAAATAAGTTATCTTCTATCTAAATCAATTTCTCTTTATCTCCAACATTTGAAATTAAATGTTCATGTACCATAAAATGCTGTTCCAATTAGACTTTGTTAAAGGAAATAGTGCCCAGTATGTAAATTCAGATTTAGCAAATTATGTCCAATTTTATAATGTTGGAGATACCGCTATACATAGAGTCAAAACAAAACAGTATTAACAGAACTTTTCAGCCTGTAGGCATCCCTTTATGAAAACACAGACCACTCTCTTTCATAATGTTGAAGAAATAAAAGTGTGTTGAGTATGAGAAATGGAGACCATTTGGTAACTTTATAAGTGAAGATAAAACCAAAATGAGCAGCACTCTCCCCTTGATAATTATGATTGCTAAATTCATCAGTTGTCTAGGTTACTTTTCATTTGTTTTCAGTACAGAGCCTCCACTGTTGTAGACGGGCACTAAAGGCAGGCCTGTCTCATGGACTGTGCCTCCAGTGGCCCAAATTCATTGTAAAATGGAGTCTGAGCTATCTCATGCTTGGTCACTGACCATCAAACACTCCTTTCCATCTTTCTCTCTTGGTGGTCTTCTTGTACTTTCATTGCCCTATGCCCCCAGATTTTTAATGAGGTGCTACCCTTACCAAGCAGTTGTTCAGAGTTTCATACTTAGTAGATGTGAATGCTATAGCAGAGAGCAAGAGGCAGAGGTTAGTTCTTCCCCTTCACATACAGACGACTCTTCAACAGCTTAAGTTTGAACTGCTCAGATCTATTTATGTGTGAATTTTTTCAATGAATACAGTACTGTAAATGTAGTTTTGCTTCCTTATGATTTTCTTACTCACATCTTCTTTTCTCTAGCTTACTTAAGAATGCAGTACATAGGGCGCCTGGGTGGCTCAGTGGGTTAAGCCGCTGCCTTCGGCTCAGGTCATGATCTCAGGGTCCTGGGATCGAGTCCCACATCAGGCTCTCTGCTCAGCAGGGAGCCTGCTTCCTCCTCTCTCTCTCTCTGCCTGCCTCTCTGCCTACTTGTAATCTCTCTCTGTCAAATATATAAATAAAATCTTAAAAAAAAGAATGCAGTACATAATACATACAACATACAAAATATGTGTTAATTGACTATTTATTTATTGGTAAGGCTTGCAGGCAACAGTGGGCTATGAAGTTTAAAGGGAACCAGAAGTTCTATGTCGATTTCTTTTTTCTAGATAGACATTTGACGATGCAGGCGGTCAGCATCTATAATCCCTTGTCGTTTCAGGGTCAGCTGTGTTCAATAGATCTGACATTTGCTCGTCCCCTCAATTATTTGGTTCTTAAATGAACATTTTAGAAATCTGCAGTGTGATAAATCTGAAGTATTTTTGGTATCTTTGGAAAGTGTGATATTTGAGATTGGTTTTATAACTATTTTTTCCCTCAGAATTCATATACAGAGAACGAAAGCACGTGGTTTCAATGCTCTGAGGCCATTGGATGGGTTACCTGTGAGCTGGATGGCTTGCTCCTGAACACCAGCCTGTCTCCCATTAGGAGCAGGAACCTGTTCATATTTCTTTGGACTTTTTGACAGTTAGTGGCAGAAAACTGTAGAATCAAAACCTAAGCCACACCTTGATATGGAGTTTGTGGTTTCATTCCTCTACTCAGTACCGTAATGCTTGATGCCATGGAGCCAAAACTGTCTTTAAAAGAATATTAAAGCTCCAGATTTGCTTTTGCCTGCCTCTTGATGATATTTAATATGTATCCTTAGCTTGAAAGCAACATAAGGTAGATTAGTCTGTCTCATCCAGTGTTTCTCAACCACGGATGGTTTTGTACCCCCGGGCATATTTGGCAGTGTCGGGAGACATTTCCGATTATTACAACTGGAGGATGCTACTGGCATCTCTTCGGTAAAGGTTAGGAAAGCTACTAAACAGCCTGCAGAGCACAAACCCTTACAAAAAAGAATTAACCAGCTTCAAGCATCAAGATTGAGAAACCCTGGTCTTATCAATTTATCCCCGTTTAAAATATCACCATATTTATAAGCAACATGATTCTCTCTTTGACTTTCTCACCAATCTCTCAAGTTCTTTATCATTTCATTTCTGCACTGGCTTTTACTAGGTTGTGGTTGTAGAGCATGCTATACCACCACCTGTATTCTCCATAGAGTATGGCACAAAGCATAGAATAATCATGTATTACTTATGGATAAGTGGAAATAATACCACTATCAGAAAACATATGAGTGAATAAACCAAATTATTTTTTTTAAAAAACTGGATGCGGGTAAACGTGATAGTTTGAAGTAACATCAACAACTACCACATTGAATTTTCACATCATCTTTGGAAGATAGGTACTCTTACACTGATTTTACAGTATAATAGTATTTTGACAATTTATGTGGTTGAAATATTGCTATTATGTTTACCTTAGGCAAATTAGCCTCTCTGACCCTTGTTTTCTTATTCTGTAAAATAGTATGTTGAGTTAGGTTGTCCCTGCTGCAGTTTCAACTCTAACATTCTACATATTTTTAAATAAGATGTACAGGTGAGGGCACCTGGGTGGCTCAGTGGGTTAAAGCCTCTGCCTTCGGCTCAGGTCATGATCCCAGAGTCCTGGGATCGAGCCCCACATCGGGCTCTCTGCTCGGCAGGAAGCCTGCTTCCCCCTCTCTCTGCCTGCCTCTCTGCCTACTTGTGATCTCTCTCTGTCAAATAAATAAATACAATCTTAAAAAAAAAGATGTACAGGTGATTCCTCATTAAAGTCCAAATGTTCAGTTTATTAATCAGTACTTATAGATGAGACAGGAAAATTATCAAAGAATAGCCATTGCCACTCAGATTTTTCAAAATAAATAATGTAAAATGCACTGGATTTAGAGCCAGGAGTGTGTGATTCCCCCCTCCAGTTTTAAAAAGATGAATGTGTGTTTGTTTCATTATTTTTTTAATAATTTTTTAAGTTTGAATAAAAATTTAGTTCTTTGGGTTGCCTGGATGGCTCAGTCCATTAAGCATCTGCCTTTGGATCAGGTCATGATCCCGGGTCTTGGGATCGAGCCCCACATCAGGGTCTTTGCGCAGTGGGGAGTCTGCTTCTCCCTCTGCCTGCCGTTCCCCCTATTTGTGCTACCTCTCTCTCTTTCACACAAAAAAATAAATAAAATCTTTTTTTAAAAAAAATTTAGTTCCTAGTAAATGAAGCTTATTTGGTCCTGTCAGTTCAAGACAAAAGGCCACTTGTCAATTTTTCACATTCAAATGAGGTTTAATATGAACATCTTTGTTTTGGGACTTGGGAAATGTTGTATATGACTTCAGTATCCTCTGTGATCAGGATGATAGAAAAATACCTTTGTATTAAATTAAACTCTGGAAAGCGAGGCATTGCTTTCACATGCTAATAGATGGAATTTAAATTTGTATTTATTTTTAATCAGTTGCCTAGTACTAAAATAAATTTGGATACCAGCAGCTCATAATAGTTAATAGCCTGTATAAATGGGTCCCAAGACACCTGTTCCTTTATTGTTAATGAAGCTCTATTTTATGTGCAGGAAGACTAGAGTTCCTGTTGATTCTCTGTCCTAGCAAATCTCCCTGTCTCCTGTGTGCATATTTAAATAACATTAAGAAATGTTGTTTCCTCTTGTTTTCTGCCATCTCTAGAATTCTGCCAGACACAATTATTCTCTTTAATAGGTTGCTTCTTCCCAAATGCATTAGAGTGATATTTTTTCCTGTTTTGTGTGTTTTGGATTTTTTTTAGAATTAAACCTCAATCATGTAATGTTATGAGGATTTGATGTAAAATTATGATGCGTTAATAGCACCAGACACACAAATAGCCAAATAAAGTTTGTCAAGAAAAAAAAAATAAATGACTTGTGGAAATTTCAACAGCCTGTGGAAGAAAACAAACAAACAAAAATGTAGAAATCAGTTCCCAGGCCCTGATATCATCATGGTTTATCCTCTGACATTATTTAAGTTTATTCTTCCCCTTATTTTCTTTTGCTGACAGCTGGGAGAATTTGTAATTATTTTATTTCTGTTTGCTATTTCATATGAAGCAAGAGGTCATTGGTCTTCTTGCAAATAATTTGAAAGGGCAAAACCATATATACAAAGAACTATTATCACAATCTACCAGACATTTGTGAGTTTCTATGTGGTAGAAGTTTGCTGTGCATAGATGGCCCAAAATAACATTTGTGATTTTATGGCATTCATTTCTACTCTCTTGGGGACAGTATATTAACAGGTTTTGAAGAATTGTTTTTATATGTGTGCTTCAGAAGGTGAAAAGCATCCTTCTTATCTCTGTAGCTTTTTCCTTCTCCAGACACCTGAATTTTCACTACTGTTGGTGATAGTTTAAAGGTCATTCTTGAAAAAGAGAATATCATATCATATCTTGGGAAAAAAGAAGATCACATCAGAAGTGAGAATTACACTGCTGCATTTATTCTGAGACTGCTGAGGGTAGAAAATACATTGTAACCAGCTCACACTGAATACATCCTAAAAGAAGTGAAAATTTGCTATTCACAAATCTTGCTGATAATGTTAATCTTTGTAAGAGGTAAACCTTACTATCTAGAATCACTCATAGGGAAAGGTTTTTCACACCTCAGGCTTGTATTTTGCTGAATTCCTTTATAGTAAAATTTACTATACCAAATAATTTGGTACAACAATGTCTTTGCTTCAATCTCATGCCTCTCTGCAGTGGTAAAGAAATCTAACAGTGGGGCGCCTGGGTGGCTTGGTTGGTTAAGGGACTGCCTTCGGCTCCGGCTCCGGTTGTAGTTCCAGGGTCCTGGGATCAAGCCCCGCATTGGGCTACCTGCTTAGCAAAGAGCCTGCTTCTCTCTCTCTCTCTGCCTGCTGATCTGCTTATTTGTGCTCTCTCTGTCGAATAAATAAATAAAATCTTTTTAAAAAAACAAGAAAGAAATCTAACACTGAATTGTGTATCCTGAAAAGATAAAAGTGGTGATTTGAGATCTCTTTCTCATTAGGGGTAAAGAGAAACATGAAATCACTGTCTCTCTGGTGCTCATTAGAATCACACCTGAGGAGAATGTTTTATTTTTTATTTATTTATTTTTTAAAAGATTTTATTTATTTATCAGAGGGGGGGGAGAGCGAGCACAGGCAGACAGAATGGCAGGCAGAGGCAGAGGGAGAAGCAGGCTCCCTGCGGAGCAAGGAGCCCGACGCGGGACTCTATCCCAGGACGCCGGGATCATGATCTGAGCCGAAGGCAGCTGCTTAACCAACTGAGCCACCCAGGCGTCCCGAATGTTTTATTTTTTAAAAATTTTTTAATTGAAGTATCATTGACATATTGAAGGGTATGTGATTTTTGCCTAAACTGGCATATGCCTAGGATGTTCCTGTCATTATATCTAAAGCTCTTAGTTGATTCCATTTGATTGCCAGGGCTGAGACCACTCTTAGGAGAAGATAAACAAAGCTGGGGGCTGTCGGTTGCTATTCAGTCAGACACGTTGAAAACCGTCTGAAAAGGACTTCCAATTACCTGGTCTCTGGGGTGATGATCACTCACTGTAGGTAGGCATGTAGGTTTTTTGGGTGGGTGAGTTTGGAACCTTGTTGGAGACTCTCCAGCCTCAGATGAGAAAGGAGACTCTTTCCTAGTTTCCGCAGGTTCAAATAATTTCCCCAAATTGTGTTATGGCAGCAGTTTTAAGAGACTGTGGAGTTCACTGTAGCTCATCCAAGATACATAATTAAAAAAAAATTTTTTTCCCAGTGAGTCAAATATAAATCTAGGACAGTCTCTTCTACTCTTAAAATATTTGAAATGAAATTTGTTGTTGTTGTTTCTCAGTTAAACCATGATATACTTTGCATCCTCCAAATTCACTCCGTTCATAAATATGCATACCCTTTTTCTAAATTCTCATCATGGATTGTTCCGTAAAATGCAATACCTCACTTCCAACGAACATGCTTTGATGTGAGAAGCGAAGAAAGAATTTACAAATGATGAAAGTCAGCAAATTTAGGGATAGATGCATGAAAGGGAGAATACAGGACAGTTACCATTTATTGAATATTGTTTTATAAGTATAATCGGATGGCTGTTGATAGAATTAAAAATAGTAAATATTATCCCCACCTTTTTTTTAAAATATTAGCATTCCCCCCCTCGCTTGGAAAAGATGTCAGTGCCTCTACGATGGGCCTGTTAAGAAAGGCTGCCAGTGTTCCCGTGGAGCCACAAGCTCAGACAGCCCCCTCTGCCTGCCTGCCTTCCAGATACCAGGGTTGCCGCTGCAAATGCGTCGATAATACATGTAGGAATTGGCTGTTCAAACTTTTACTGCCAGACTAACCCCATTTCTAGTTTCTTGGCTTAGTTGAGTTTTTAAGCAAATAGTACCTAGCAAACTACCACAGTTAAACCTGTGGAATTCAGAGCACCTGCATCTCTGAAAGCCGCTGCTGTGTACATGGAGTGAAATCGAATTTTCAATTAACGATTTTGCCATTTGCTTTTGCAACCTATGGTTTATGGTAAAGAAATTCTCTGTACTGCTTAATTTCTCATTTCTTCTTCAAGAAGAGATGGCCAAGGAATGCATTTACAGTCATGGTTCCCTTTTTATTATCTCAATCCATTATTTTCTCCTCCTGAGATTCATATTTGTGGTGATAGGCTCTGCGTGGCAAGTGCTGAGAAAACATTTGTACAGAGTCTTGCCAAGGAAGACTGTTGACTCTGTGGCATATAGAATAGTGACTTCACTGTTCAAGATCCCCATGTGTTTATTAAAAAGAAAAAAACCTCAGATACTCGTTAATTCTATTTGTCTGTCTAAATTGCTAGATCCTGTGGTTAGTATATGAGAATTATTCAATAGTTCAAGTGTATTCAATACAGTATTACAGCAGTTTTATTGATATACTGGCAAAGAAACAAACATGACCACTCTTTACCATCTGTTTATGCTATATAAAGAAGACCATGTTGGTTGCCATGGAAACTACATTTCCAAAACCACTGAGTGTTTGCTTAAAATCTCCAACCTTTTAAAATCGAAAGCTTTATTCCTGAGAAAAAAGAATAGAAAAGTACATTTTTAAATTTCCAGTGCTTTTCTAAAAGTTGTTTTTCTTTCAAATTTATTTATTATTTGTAAGGTGATATTTTACCTCAAGATTTCATAAATTAAGTTGAGGGACTCTTAATATGAGACTTTGGCATTTTCAAGAACTGGGGAGAAAATGTTAATGCTATCCTGTTGAGGGGACCACCTATTTTTTATAAGTAGAGGCTTTGCTTCTTCAGAAAAACTTTATTGATGTAACAGTTAAAAGGAGTCTAAAGAGGTAACAAATATAATAACATGGTAGCTGAGGAGGAAAGCCAGTTATAAGGTAAATACCATGGCTAACTCTGTTTAGTTACTGCCGTCATGTTAGCTAATATGAGAAAAAATTATAGCAGGGAATTACTGGCTTTAAACAGAAAGGTTCCGACTCTAAAAAGTGTGGCTATTAAAAAATATTCCATTATAATAAGTATAAATACAAGAACTATTTTGTAGTAAAAGGAAACAAAAGGAATAATTATGTAAGTTGCATTAAAGTTACATATTCATAAGAGAATTTTAAATAATAGAATTTTAGAATCTTCTAAAATATGCAAAATGTAATATATAAAATGTATAACTGAATTTTATATTTAAAAATGGGAAGAAATTCTTATTTTAATGTATTCAACTATAAATGCCAAACTAAGGTTATTGTTTGTTTTTCCTATTGTTGAGTTATTTAGGAATATTTGGTAAAGTGTGTGTGAATCTTTTCTTTGATATTGAAAAATTAAGATAATCATCACTCATCCTTATAAAGCTTAAGAATCTTTTCCTTTTTTAAAAAAAAGATTTTATTTATTTATTTGGGAGAGAGACAGTGAGAGAGAGCATGAACGAGGAGAGGGTCAAAGGGAGAAGCAGACTCCCCATGGAGCTGGGAGCCTGATGCAGGCCAGGATCCTGAGACTCCAGGATCATGACCTGAGCCAAAGGCAGTTGCTTAACCAACTGAGCCACCCAGGTGCCTGAGTTTAAGACTCTTTTAGTATATGTGCTGCCGAAGCGAGCACAATTTAAGACTCTTTTAAAGATAAACTCAGAAAACAATACTAATTTAATAGATTAATTTTCTGCTCTTTTTGAAACACATGACTGTTTTTGCTGCATTTTCTTCTTTAGGTTTGTTTTAAAATAAAATGCATTTCTTAGTAATATTTTTAATTAAAACTTTTTATAATTAAATATATTTTTTTAAGTATTTTTTTTTCAAGCTCTGCATGGAGCCCCGTGTGGGGCTTGAACTCACAACCTGAGATTAAGACCTGAGTTGAGATCAAGAGCTGGACACTTATCTGACTGAGCCCCCTGGGCGCCCCCTTAGTAACATTTTAAAATTTTGATATTGCAAAATGGGAGTGAGCTGGCCTCTGAATTGATAAACTTAATCATGTTTCTGGTGATTTGGAAAGTTTCTTTACCAAAAAGTCTTGGCTTATTAGTTCATTCCCTTAAAGTCTCATAAAAATGTGAAAATATTTTTCTATCAGTGGAAAGATATTTCAGAAATGTCTATCAGTAGAAGGCTCTGTTAATGCTGTTTGGAAGGAAAAGTACTGGATCCAACTGTAGTTGACTACAGTTGGAAGAATGCAGACATAGAGAATAACAGTGTCCAAAAAGAATGAAAATATTAGACCTTTGAGTTGAGCTGAAATAATTTTGCTTAAAAACTGTAATTTTTACCAATTTTTTATGCAGGCAATAGCTTGCAAAGTATTTATATCACATCTGGAGACCAGACTGAATGGCGAGCAGGTATAGTGTGAAGACTGTCAGTGCTTGTATAGTATAGATCACTTTTCAGCTCTTGAATACTATGCAACAGTTAGAACCACTCAGCAAGCACAGATCAAAATACAAAATGAGGAACACATTCCAAATAGTCAAGCATTTTGATAGGCCTTACTCATCTATTGATAAGTTTCTAGTTTCAACCTGTGTGTGACTAACAAAACAAAATGATCCTGAAATATATCAGCTACAGTGTTCACCTGATCTTTAAACCTAGTATTAGTCTGATTACTTTTGAGGGAAGGGGGAAACTTTTGATATCAGATGATGCAAATAATACCACTTTTATTGACATAACCACACTAGAACTTTATACCAAGGGAAATCATTGCCTACACTTGAGGATCAAATTCATTAGGTTTTTGACATGTGCTGAGACACAAAGATCTCATACTTTTATCATTGTCCTTGAATTCATAAGGTTTGGAGTATTATTGGCAATGTGGAGGAAGTAATTACTTTTGTCCCATACTTTTCTCAGTTTTATTTGATCCTTTACTTTTAATATGGTCAAAATTTTTTTTTCTCTCTCTTCAAATTTTTGTCATTCCTAGTTTCTCCCTCTCTGCTAAATTTGAAAACATATTTATTTTGCAGTATCTTTTTAAAAGCCATTATATAACATAAAATCTCTATTTGTGATCTTTTTCCTTTACCTTTTACATTATTATTATTATTAGATGTGAGTTTTTTTCAGGGACAGGATAATGACTGTATATCTCAAATATTGAAACTGTCATTGTTCAGTCATTTGCTTATCAATTAAACCTCAAATTTTCTTTTTTATTCATTTAAGAAAATTTGCAGCAATACATTTTTATCTTCCCAATTCTTTTTTTTTTTTTTTAAGACTTATTTATTTATTTGAGAGAGAGAGTACAAGCAGGGAGACAAGCAGAGTGAGAGGGAGAAGCAGACTTCCCACTGAGCTGAAAGCTCACCGTGGGGCTCCATCCCAGGACCTGGAGATCAGGACCTGAACCAAAGGCAGACACACACACACACACACACACACACACCCTTTTTTTTTTTTTTTTTTTTTACTTTATTGAGTTATTTGCTCAGGAGAAGCAATGATTATAAGTGCTCACCAATGTCTGGCTTTCTCTGATATGTGAGGAATGGGATATTTGTATAGTTTCTAAGTACCTCCCCACAAAACTTATTAATTATCAAGAGGAAAAGTGTGTCTTCACTGTGGACAAGTACAGTAGATACCCCCTTAATCAAACGGTCAAAGTGAAAATCTGCTGTGAAGAAACAAACTGAAATTGAGGTGGGAAGAACACTAAATCATTTCTGTAATATTCCTGCGGAAGATAACACAACCTGAATCTAATCATGAAGAGATATCTGGGAAACCCACACCAAGGGAACTTCTACAAAATAGCTGGCCTGTAATCTTCACAGTCATCAAGGCCTTGAAAATCAAGGAAAAACTAAGAAACTGTTCTAGATTAAAGGATACCAGAGACATGGCAACTAAGTACAATGTATAATCCTGAACAGGATCCTTCTGCTCTAATGAATATGATTGGGGTCTTTGGCATAATCTACATGGCACCTGAGAGTTAGATGGTAGTGATGTATTACTGACTTATAAATGGTTCAGGAAAAGAAGATTCTTTGCTCTCTTCTTGAAACTTTGCTGTGAGTTTGAGATTGATTTTTAAGAAGGGGCAGGGAGGGTGAGGAAAGATGTAGTTTCTGGAATCCTAATGCCTGGGTTAGATTCCTGACCCTACCACTTGTTATTCCTTTCCTTGTGTCTCAGTTCATATCTATAAAATTAGAATAAAAAATGGTATCCTACAACCTTGCATGAGGTTTAAGTGAGTAAATGCACTTAGAGTGCAAAGCATAGTACATGCAGTAGATATTAGCTATTACTTGGATGTATTTCTGGAATAAAGGGTTCCCAGTGTACCAGTGGGTAAACCCAATTACTTGGGTTTATTTCTGGAACAAGAATGGGTTCCCAGTGTATCAAAGAGCAGTGTTTAGAATCTTGGCTTATTTATTCTTTGTGGTGCTAAAGTGACCTTGATACTGATGGAGTTTAGAAATATGAAGCCAACAGTATACCACAAGTCTGTACATTGAAATCAATGTAGACCCTAATTTTTTATTTGAATGGTTAGAGAGTTTAAAAACCAACAATAGCTGCTTTGTTTTAGTTTGATATTCCAGTGACTGTTCAAAGGCTCTTCAGCCTCATACCAACAGGAAACAAAACCTCGCTTGTTTGTTTTACTCCGAAGTTCCACCCGTCCTTTCACGTTTAAGTCCTGTTCTTGCCTCCACATTCTTCGTCCCTGGGACCCGAAAAAACTTCAACACGTAACCAGTAATTATGGGAGCATCTTTGGAGTCAAATAGTCCCAATTTGGAATTCTGACTCTCCACTTACTTTTGACCTTGAACAAGAAACCAATCTATCTCCAGGCCTCCGCTTTCTCACCCGGTAAACTGGAGATAACTGTAGTACCTCCTTCACGATGTTGTTGACGGCGCGTAAAGTGCATCGCCCCCGGTATGTGCTGTAAAACTGACCGCTTGCCCCCCGTCCCCCACTCCCATTGCCCCTGCTGTTGCCCTCAGAAAGTCAGTCAAAAGGATAGGCAGATGGATGGCCAGAAGTTCCACTACCTTCTTTGTGGGGAAGGGAGAATCAATGACTTACGTCTTTAGTTTTATTCTCATTTCTAGTGAAATAAGGGCTGTCCTTTTCAGCTCATGCCCCCAAACTCTTCCAGAAAGAAAACTGGGGCGGGGGGGCAGAATGGCATCCCAATGTGGCAAAGCTTAATCATGACCGCAGCATTTTTGACATTTCCCGGTACTTCACAGCTATCGTGCTACCCTTTACTCTCTTGTACCTTTTAAAAATGAGTTATTTTAGTATGACTTAGGACAAAATACAGCTATTAGGACGGGGACAAAAAAAATCTCTAAATGTAAATTTCCTGTCTTATTTTAATATATTCCTAGAAATAAAAACATAGAATGTATATAAATTATTCAAGTAACACTATTCATGGAGAAATTCACACTCCACCCAATTTCAAGGAGAAGATCCAAAGTGTTTGGTAAAAAATGGTGAAAAATGTCATCTCTGCCTTCCCTAAAAGTTGTAATTTTGTGGACTGTTTTAGGGGATCGACTGTCACAGGCCACCAAAAGGGCACAAGGCCATAAGCCACAAACCGGGCCCATGCAGATGCTCATTCCAGTATAAGACTCCTTGGCTGTGGTGTAGAGCCTGGCTACTCCTGCAGTCTGTGAGGGTTTTTGTTGTTGTTTTTTAGTTGTGGTTTCTAACCTGGACAGCACTCTCACTGCAGTGCAAACTTTACTCAGCCTCTGTGTGAATGGGCGCTATTCAAGGCTTCCCATGGCCTTGTGTTTAATGGACCGCAAATCCTCTGACTCTGTGCTGCCTGTGAGTCCTATTGAACTTGACTTTAAGGAGAAGGCTGTACCCGACTGCTTGTCCAGCTCTCAGTGCACCAGACCTGTAATTGAAAGAAGTTTTAAAGAGGTGCTTAGGAGAAGTTAACTTGAAGCATTTTTTTCACACTTCTTACCTGTAAGGTACTTTCTAAGCCGTTTCTAAGCCCACATTCATTTTTTATTACTCTCTGTATTGCGATGCCGCTGTGATCATTATTTCTTGTTGGGTGAATACGAGTTTTGGAGGCAGACACCTGAACTGAAGCCCAGGTCTTTCACTTATTGGTTATGTAATCTTGGGCCGGTTACCTTATTCATTCATTCATTCAGTATTTATTGAATGTCTGTGTGTGCCAGGCACTATTCTAAGCATGGAGATACGACCGTGGATAAGTAAATTTGCTGTAACATGCTTAAGTTCTAGTCAAGGAAGACAAATAATTGAAATTAATGAACACAACTATGTAGTGTATCAATGATAATCACTGACAGAAAATAAACCGTGAGTCTCAGTATCCTCATTATAAAATGAAGCAAACTACCATCTCACAGGATGGTTGTCAGGTTAGATGAGTGAACACGCATGAAGGCCTGGGGATAGAAGAGGGTGGATGAGACAGTCAGTCTACCCAAAGGAAGCTTGGTGACAGTCTAGTAAATGAGAGATTTCTTCCCAGAGCCTTGTGACCTTATAGAGTACAGCAAGTGTTATTGTTATCTGATTATCAGATTGCCTAGAATCATCTGTGTGTGTAATTTATCCCAAGCCATCCCTCTCTTCATTCAGTAGGTGCCTTTCCTATTAATGAATAACATGTGAATGAAACTAAAAAATCGAATTCTGTTTTCCTCTTGACACACAGAATTTGGAAGATTCCACTATCATACTAGTCTTTCTCCTTTACTACCTCTGTTAGTGGTTTGCTTATTTATTCATTCATTCATTCATTCATTTAAGATTTTATTTATTTGACAGAGATCACAAGTAGGCAGAGAGGCAGGCAGAGAGAGAGAGGGGGAAGCAGGCTCCCTGCTGAGCAGAGAGCCTGACTCAGGGCTCGATTCCAGGACCCTGGGATCATGACCTTAAGCCAAAGAGGCTTAACCCACTGAGCCACCCAGGCACCCCTATTATTTTTTTTAAAGTAATCTCTACCCCCAACGTTAGGCTTGAAGTCACCATGAAGTATTGCACACTCTCCACCGACTGAGCCAACCAGGTGCCCTTGTGATTATTTTAAGTATTTATAAGGTCTTAATGTTATTGGGTGGCAATATTTGCAATTATGAGAACTAATAGGTTTGAACTTTGCCAGTCATCAGGTCTTTTCTCTTGTGGACATTCTGTGAAGGATGAACACAGGCAGTCTGTGTCCCATCGCCTGTCGCTTCTAATTCTCCCATGGTTTGGTTTTCTGTACCTTGACTTCAGTGTTGATTTTGGAAGAAGAGAAAATGTTCCTAAAAATTTTGCACTTGATTTCTGAACCATCGTGTTGCAACAATATGGTTTTAGGTTTTGATTGCTTTTCTCATTTTTAAAAAAGTCTTTTCTCCTGCCAAAATCCATGCTAGCATTTGACTTTGCTGCACCCCCATCCCTCACCCCAATTTGCCCTTAATGTATTAACTCTTAATCTGTAAGATGTTTCATCATTTTTTTCCAACTTGATTATCTTTACTGGCTTCTCCCATCTGCTTTCGTATCTTTATTTTTGGCTTCACCTCTTCGTGTTATGTAAAAGCCAGCTGAATGACCTTTTACCTTTTCATCTTTTCCAACTTGTTCTCAAGCAAATATTCTAAATTTTGCGCTGTTGGACCACCTTCATTAGCTAATAGGACTCAGACCCCCAGGTACTAAGCAAATTGGGTATTATGTTAAAACAGTCTTTTTTCCCCTAAAGAGATTCTTTTTGAATTAAAAAAAAATCCTGTGCTTATATACTAGCCTAGTAAAACCGTAGAAAATTATGGAAGATTAATCTGAGAGCAGTTCTTTTTGAGTGGCAGAGTCTATTGAAATCAGGATTGCAAGTTGAGAAAAGCACTGAGCATTAAGGGAGCACTCATTCATGTTTGGTTGATTTATTCCCTGTGCAGACGGATGGTGGTAGTAGGAGGTGTAATTCACAGCACCAGCTCTTAGCCGGGGGCCCCGCATGAGTGGTAGTGGGAGTCTGGTGTGTCTGTGGAGTGTAATGATGCCTGTGTTCCAGCACTCAATTTTTCTACCCCTTTGCTTCAACACTAAAGTGCTTTTTAAAAATGTGAATAAAAGAGGTCTGTATATAAAAATTATTGTATGAGATAATTTTAACAGTTTTCAGTGTGATCAAAATATTATTTTTTTAAATGGTCCTAATTTTCTATGTTCATATTTTTAAATCTTCAGTTATCATTTGAGTACAAAGTCTTCATGGGGTTTTTTGTTTGTTTGTTTGTTTGTTTCCTGGTGGTATGGTTTAATTCTAAGGTGGCCGGCCAGCTTACAATGTTGCTGCAGACTTGATCAGTTATGGCATTATTTTATACTTCTTTTTTTTTCAATCACGTATCATCAAACTACTGGTGTTAATAATAATTTCTGAAAAGCTCCTGGCTTGGTTTCCACGCCCTGCTCAACAACCACTATGCCTCACCCCCATTCTACTTTTCTCTTCTCTCTTACTTCCTTTTTTTTCCCCAGCACCTGTCTCCTGCCACATGCCCATCAAACCTAATTGCAGCTTTGGAAGGGCTTTGGTAAGACAGTTCCGTGGCCCTTATGTCCCTCAGGGATTTAATTCGGGTGGGATGTGCATGTGGCCCTCGAGCCATGTCAGTGACTGCCACAGCTCCCAGATTCTAAGGGCTGGTCACCCCAGGCCCTAAAGTTGTTTCAAGTCTAGGGCAGTTTAGTCTCAGGATGGATATAGCAGGAATAATACAATTTGGGTCATTTTGTCAATGGAAATTAACTTCCAGTTCTTCTGCTAATTTTGTATAAAAATCTGTGACATGCAGACTATTTTTAGTCTCCCTCAAATTATAGTGCTTTAAAACAATTTTCATGAGTGTTAATTTTTTTCTTTTACAACTGAGTAATATTACTGTCATTGAATTACTAATTATATATTTTTTTAACAGCACTTCTTTGATATCGTTTAAACATTGGCCTCGTGTCTACCTCTTAAAGAAATTAAAGGTGAAATATGAGAACCCAACATAGGACTCTGGGGTTCATAAATGTGGGTTAATTTTTTTTCTTGAAATGAAAAACACAACTATAATATAGTAAGTCATCTGCCTTCTTAAAATTCTGTTATTCTTAAAATACAGTACTTTTTTTCTCCAGACTTAAAAAGAGATCTGTGCTCTTACGCATTTTAGGAAATAAATCACCCTTAATCTAAAAATCTGTTGATTAACGCTTATTATCATATAGGGGTATTTGCTTCCTATCTTGTTCCTTTTCATTTTTTAAACAAATATTTTAAATGTACAGAAAAATACAAAGACACTTTGTATATGGAACACCTATATAATGATACCCAGATTTAAAACGTTAATGTTTGCCATATTTTTTTCTAATTTTTGTCCTTGGCCTTGTTTATATGCATATATATGTGCATATATTGAAACATAATTGAGATATTATGTATACAGTTTTATATTCTATCTTCATTTAACATTTTAAGTATTTTTCCATGTCATTAAAAAAGTTTTAATGGTTTCTTGCAACACTAAATTTGTTCTAGTATATGGACAGATTTTTTTTGTTTTTAAATGGTGATGATACTGTTCCTACTTAATTAATTTTACATTATGCTTCCAGTTCTTTTGACTTTATATATCACATACTTTACATGACTCAAAACACTTTTTCCCAAAAAAAAAACCTGCAGGTTGCAACTCATTAGTACAAAATCAATTTAGCAGGTTGTAGTCAGCATCCAAAAAAATTAGAAAAGATCAGAGTATTTCTAATGCTTCTTTGGCAAAAACTGTGCACATTGCAGGCGATCCTGACGTCTCAGTTTTCTGTATATAAACCTTAAAAAAATGTGTCTAGGAGTTGCAGTCACTGTCCTAAAGCGCTATTAGGAATCTCATCGATCAACACACCTCCTGTATGTTAGTTTTGACATTTATCTTTGGTACTTACATTGTTTGGATTGGCTTATTGGAATTGGATATATTTGAAGTGGCGTAATAGAATAGTAAAGCTCTATAGCTGTAGGTGTTAGCATCTGAGGGAGTTCTTATTGTGGGGGTCTGAGCGGTACTGATTTTTTTGCCTTTAGTTTTATTTCGAGGCACTTTGAGCTGACTCAAAGGTGATGGTCCCTTCTTTGTACATGGCTAAACTCTTTCCTTAATATTTGACTATAAATGTACCAGAGGATTGTGATTTGGATCATAGCATAAGTTAGAATTCTGAACTCTTGAGCATACATCTCAAAAGTTTTCTCTCATGCCCCAGTTCTGCCATCCTACCTCAACTCTCCATCTGGAACTAATCCCTACCTTCTGTTCAAAGTGAGGACAGCCTTCTCTCACGGGCACTGATGCAGCAGTGAATTCATTCACTTCTCCTAAATGAGGAAACAAAACACATAAACACTCCAGTATATTGAGTTCTCTCTATTTAAAACTTAAGGAGTCGATCCTTTAATGTGGTATAATTCTCATATATGGTAACTTTCCAGGGTAGCATTAAAATCTCAGCCTGTTTTTTAGAGTATGTTGGGGCTTTTCTCCTGTGTGGCTGTCGCTTTTAAAGAATATACTCTGATTTAGGAAGAGGGACTCAAGACGCAGAGCTGACTGGCTCAATGTGGCAAGTGGAGAACAGCAGAGATGAGGAAAGTCAGGAATAGTAGTGGGGCTGTTTGGGTGGGATGTGTGAGATGGAGAATCTGCTGTTCTACTTCTTGAACCTATTTATTCTCTCATCTTGCGTGATTTTTTTTTGTTTTTTGGTGTGTGTGTGTGTGTGTGTGTGTGTGTGTGTGTGTGTGTGTGTGTGTTTTGGAGACCTGCTCTATGTCAGTTACTCTGCTAGGTGCAGGGCATCCAAAGATGGCAAGCCTGAGTACCTTCAAGGTTGCCACAGGTCTGTGAGGTATATAGTACCTGTGAGCCAATAATTAAATAGCAAGACCATATAAAGCCTGAGTGAGCCTAGGCTTTGGGGTCCAAAATGACCTCCATCATGCATGCTTGTTCACACTTCTTTCTGGGTATCTGCAGAGACCCCTTTTATTTGTTTGTGGACCCACTGTGTTCCTTCATGTGGTTACTCATCCTTCCTCTGTCCCCTAAGTGAAGGAATTCTCCAAGATTCCTTTTCCCCTCTCATCCCTTCCCTTCCCTTCCCTCTTTTCTCTTCTCAAAAACTCATCCATCAATTCCTACTAATTCAGCCATCACCTCTTCGAAGATGCTTCCCAAATCTGTAGCCACGGCATTTCCAGCTACCTGCTGGGCATCTCCATCTGGAAGTCTTTCTTGCATTCAAAGTTAACATGTCCAAAACTGAGCTCATTAATTCCCCATTAGCTCTCTTTTTTCTTCCAGTCCCCATGAATGCTAGCATCATCATCTCGGGGAAACAGGTCTGAACCTCACATTCATCCCTTATCTTTCCTTCACTGCAGGAGGGTCGCCCCTCATGCAGTCAGCTGGCCAGACTAGCCTGTTCCACGTCCGTGCTGTGGCCATCATTCAGCTCTTTTCCATCGCTGCTGCCGCTGCCCTAATTGAAGCCCTCATTATCTCCCACCTGGACTATTGGAAGAAGCTACTCCGAACTAATCTTCCCTGTCCTTTCCATCGCACCCAGAGCGCTACTGCCAGAGGAACAATATCAGGCCCGGAATAACAGTTTTAGTCTTTAGCTCTGATCACATTACTCCCTTGCTGACAAACCATCCATGCCTTCAGATTGCCTGCAGACTAAAGTCCCACCTCCGAACCTGACTCCGAAAGCCCTTCATTCTTTACGCTGTCTTTTTTCTGGGCCTGTTCGCCTTCACATATTGCCCGGTGGGTAGCCCCCACAGCTCCGGAACCTGCTCCTCATTCTTCTACCTTCTTAGCATGCATAACCTGTCTTTTTTCTCCTCAGATACCACTCTTTCCAATCCATTAACCCCATTCCAGTCCTGCCTCCATTCTCTGCTCAGGGGAGTCTGACCAACCCTCGGGCTCCATCTGAATGCTACGTCTACTGTCAGGAGCACCTCTTGCGAGAAACGGTTTTCTTTCTTCTTCGGTGTACTGGTAGCTTTTTGTTACTCTGCTACCTTTGGTATCTGTTGCTTGTTATTATTCAGCTTAAACATATTAGAACCTATTATTATAATTCTTTAAATATATCACTTCTTGTATGCCTCTCATGTTTGGTACATATATATTGAAGAAATGGAATTTGAGAGGCTACGTGGAAAGGTGTCAGGGGTGCCTGGGTGTCTTAGTCCATTAAGCATCTGACTCTTGACTTTGGCCTAAGTCATGATCTCTGGGCGGTGAGATCAATCCCTGCATCGGGCTCTGTGCTGGGCAGGGAGGCTGCTTAAGATTGTCTCTTTCTCTCTCCCCCTTCTCAGTCTCCCTCTCCCCTTCAAAAAAGAGGTGGGGGGGCATAGCTATGATTTGAGGACTGAAATACAGAACTGAAAGGAAGGTAGTAGCTGTGGAAAGATATGATGATGCAGTTAGCCATAAAACCATAATGTGAGAAGGATATAGAACTGGGTTGCACGAGTTTCACCTATTCAGTCCTTATGTCCATCACGAAATGGTGTAGCTGTAAGAATATTAGTGTGTGTTTGCTCTTTCTATCTGTTGTAGGTCTAGAGCAGAATTTTAGAGGGGGCCAAGTCCTTCCTACCCTGCCCCCAAATTCAGCTACAGATTTTTCAGGATGATATTATTTGAAATTAGTGCTCTATCCATATTGGCTAATTTTCCAGGACTACATAGTATCCACCATCGATTTAAATTGAATTGCAATATTACTTTAGATTTGGTACCTCTCTCACTTGTCCACCCCCATATTTCTACCCCCATATTTCTCACTGACTACTGTAAAAGCTCCTAATACGGCTCCTCATACCCACTTTGTTTTCCTTCTTCCTCTTCACCCAAGTCATTTTTCCACTGATGATAAGATTTTTTTGTTTTTTGTTTTTTTTTGTTTTTGTTTTTAAATATCTGATTATGTCACCCGCTGCTTAATAAAAACTACAATGGCTTCTCACCACTTTGGATAAAGAGCAAAAGTCTTCATGTGGCCTGCTTAACCTATGTGGTCTCCAGCTTCATTTCATACAGTGCTCTCAGCCTCACATATGCCTGGTTTTGCGTTGCAGGTATACTCCTCGTGTCTGTTCCCATCCCACTGACCCCTCTTACATCTCTTCTGCCTTTGGGTATCAGCTTAGCCATCACCTCCTCATGGAAGCCTCTGACTTTCCTCGCTAGGTCAGTTCCCCTTTTTTAAACTCTCCCAGTATCATCTTTTTCCTTTGTGGCATTTACTGCCATTGTAATTTTGCATTTCTCTGTGATTCTTCCATTATTTCCAGTCTTTTCCATTAGCCTGCAAGTTCCACAAGCTCCATGCCTGGTTTTGCTCACCATTGTGTCTGTGCCTCACACAGTGCCTAATTTATGGACAGTGTCCAGTCTGAATTAGTTGAATGAATGAATGATGAGGTTTTAGTTGACATGAGCTAAAAGGAACACAATTCTATAGAACTTCAGTAAATAAGATTTCAAGGTATTAATATTGCTTTCATTCATGACATTCTAATTTTGATGACAATAAAGGATTCTTCCAATTTCGGGGCCTATTATATATACTGTAGAGTATTGGATAATTAAATAAGTGAGGTGAGATCATGAAGAATCCCAGAGGAAGAAGAAACTTCAAATGTCAAATAGTCCAGGCGTGTATGTCAGGGGCTGTGCAGTTTTCCGAATGTCTCTGTTAATGGGACTCAGCATCACCAGAGGCTGCTTTGTTTTTTTGTTTGTTTGTTTGTTTTTTAATTTCTTCATGTTGAATCAATATTGGCCTGCTCTGTTTTCATATTTTCTATCCAGTTGTGTCAGTTTCTATAGTAGTTCTGTCTCCTACCCAGATGGAGCCCTTTCAGATGAATAGACCCCTCTCATGCCTTCCGCCAGCTTTCCTTCTCCCAACTCTTCCCCTCACATGCTATACTCCTGCCATGTTGGTTCTAGAAATAGCTACGCCCCTGTCTTTCCTCCAAATCTTTACCCATACTGTTTCTTCTTTGTAATACCTTCTTTTTGCCCCTTCACTTCCCCTTTCAGCTTTAGCTTCCCTGGCTACTGCCTCCTCATCCTGAAGTCTCAGGGAAGTCTCCTTCACCCCTCTCCTCCCCCATTTATGTTAGTGGCCCGTTCTCTGTGCTCCCACAGCCCTTGTTCATCCTGTAAGGTAGCTCATGCCACATTTTACTGGGATTTTTTTTTTTTTAAGATTTTATTTATTTATCAGAGAGAGAGAGGGGGAGAGAGCGAGCACAGGCAGACAGAATGGCAGGCAGAGGCAGAGGGAGAAGCAGGCTCCCTGCTGAGCAAGGAGCCCGATGTGGGACTCGATCCCAGGACGCTGGGATCATGACCTGAGCCGAAGGCAGCTGCTTAACCAACTGAGCTACCCAGGCGTCCCTTTATTGGGATTTTTAATCCAGACTCTATTTATCCATCAGAAGGGAGACCACAGCTCACCAGCGCTCACCATCAGGCCCTCCTCCACTGTTGTTTACACCATGCCTAACCTGCTGTCAGCGTTCAGTGCCTCTTTGCCTGGATAAATTTGAGAACACCAACCTAACTATTCTCTAAGCTAGCATCCAGAGCCTTTTCTACAGGCATGCATGTGGCACTAGAGGAATTCACCATCTTCTAGCCATGCTCTGGCTCATCAGTGTCCCTCCTGTAGAGAGGCACCGAGAGAAACTCATGCTGTTTCAGGCAGAGTACAGCCTGATCTAGATGAGAACTAGTATCTCTGTATTATAGAATCCCAAGGATTTTTTTATGCTCAGAAGCAAAAGTTCGTATTCTCGTTTGGTTGTGAGCTCATTTTTGAGCTGCAGACTTTATCAGTTTATCTTGGTGCTTTTTTTTCTTAAGGGTGTTAATGAAGTAAATTTCAAGAAGTGGTGTTTGGAAGCAGTTTTTTAATTTACTTAAGCTGTTAAGCTCTTCTCTGGGTCGTTAACTACTGTCAGAAGGTGGGCTTTTCTGACTCTTCCCTTGGTTTCTGTCAGCCAGTCCACTACAATTTCTCTTCCTGACCTATTCAGAATGCTTTCTCGAAGTGGCAAATGTTTCACTGATGCATGATGAAGTTTGCAGGGGATGGGGGAAGAATTTCTCGACTTTTGTTATTTTGGGAGGTAGGAGAGGAGATTTATAGGCGATTATGTATACCTGTGGAGTGGGCTAGACTTTGAGAGACAGGAGTAGAAATGGATTAGAAGAGAGAAAAACTATGAGTTGAGAAAAAAAAATAGGTGGCAAAAAAGTGATAAGGACAGCGAATGTAGTTTTCTGATTATGTGATCACCTACCACATGCTTCCACAGTATTAGATACTTTCTTCTTGTTGCTTCTTCCATAAAATGACGATGGAAAGTAGACATCATCAGCCTCATTTTATAGCGGAGGTAGCAGTCTCCGAGTCCTACAGCTAGTGAATGGAGGAGTTGTTGTTTTTTTTTTTAAACCTATTTCTAAAGCTACAGTCTTCTCATTATTAGCAAATAATTTTGTACATGAGATGAAGCAGATTGGAGAGTCATGAGAGCATAATGGTTAAGAGTGTATATAGATTCTAGGGCATCTGGGTGGCTCAGTTGGTTGAGTGACTGCGTTCGGCTCAGGTCATGATCCCGGAGTCCCAGGATCCAGTCCCGCATCGGGCTCCCTGCTCGGTGGAGAGTTTGCTTCTCCCTCTGACCTTCCCCCTCTCGTGTTCTCAGTCTCTCTCTCATTCTCTCCCTCTCAAATAAACAAAATCTCAAAAAAAATTTTTTTTTCTAAAAAGAGTGTGTATAGATTGTAGAGTCAGTTGGTCTGGACTCAGATCTTGGCTTTGTCAAGGCTCTACTGCCTACCCGCTGTGAGCAAGTTGCTTAACTTCTCTGAGTGCCTCATTCTTCCTCATTCATCTGCAAAATTGGGGTAATTTTGGTACTTTCCTCTTGGAGTTTTTGTGAATTAATTTAGTTAATATAGAGTAAACCCTTAGAACAGTTCCTGGCATATATGAAGCACTCTATGAGTATTTGTTGCCCTTCCTCGTCTTCATCCTCCTCCCCTCCTGCTCCCCCCGCCCCTTTCTTCTTTCCTCTTTCTTCTTTCTTCTTTGTTTGTGTGTGTGTCTCCTATGGAAGGTCCCATCTCTGAGAACTTTGAGGAAGGCATCAAAACTGTTACCAGAGCTATTTCATTAGCATGATGTAGTCAGACTTTTCTCCAGTTTCTCACCCTCTTGGAGGTCTTACTGTGTTATTATATCCCTCATCCCTCCCCAGGTTCAACCCCCAAAACACAAGCACGCACATACAGCCTCATCTTCCTCTTTTCCTTTTCTCCAGCTAAGAGCCAATTCAGACCTTCTCCTTAATAGTATTATCTAAAATGGGAAGAATAAAGATTCACCTTGGGCAGTGCATTAATAAGGATCTAGCAGCCTAAGTTAAAATTTGTAATTCAAAGCAGAAAACTTAGGAAGTGTTCCTGCTCCCGCTTTACATTTACTTATTATAAAATAGGGTGCTTCCCAGCCTCCCTGCCATTTGGGTCTACAGGATTTAAGTGGAGAGATACATGACAATGAGAAGCTTTGGCTATTTCTGATGATTATTTGTTTCTGTTCTGTATAAGTTAATTACTATAAATTAGCTGCTTTTTCCTAAGAAATTAGAACTTCCTTTTAAAAATTACTAACTCCTCAAACTTGCTGACGATCACTTACTAGATTGAGGGGAAAGTATAATTAGCGAAAGAGCTATATCTGTTCCTTTGCAGAAAGCCTGAAGATCTGCCTTATTTTGAAACCAGGAAGGTTACAAAGGGGCCCTTTTTAAAATTTCTGTTTGGAGGCACGAGGGGCAACGATTTTTCTTAAGTAATGAACTAACTCATTAATTTTGGCTATGTTAACTTAATTAATTTAAATTAATTCTTTGTTCAACATTTACCAAAGAGGGCTTAATAATTTAATGAAGTATAATACAATTTTAATACTTTTTTCCACAACACTCAAGAACTATATTTGTGTGTTATTTATGTATGTATACATAGTATCTATTTGATTAGTGCTCATTAGCATTGTTCTAAATATTCATTTATTATAATATATTGCCCATAGTTTCCTTCTTTCTTCTTTCTCTCTTTCTTTCTTTCTTTCTTTCTATGTTGCCATTTAGTTCTTATATGACAACCATTTACAATATTTGAGGGAAAAAAAACCCAATGTATTCCTGGCCTTAGTTATAGTAGAAATTATGAAAATTCAATACTCATCGCAAAAATAAAATGACATGCTAAGTTAAAGCCATATTGTTGTCTAGAATGATAATGCTTTCCATAAATAATAGGAAATGGCAAGACTTGCTGATGGCATACATTTCCATTTTACTTATCAAGTAAATTTTTAAGTCATTTGGATTTGTCACTTTAATTCTCTGATCATCTTTTCTACCTGTGAAGGCAGAAATCTTTTTTGTTTTTTTTTAATTTATTTGACAGACAGAGATCACAAGTAGGCAGAGAGGCAGGCAGAGAGAGAAGGAAAGCAGACTCCCTGCCGAGCAGAGAGCCTGATGCGGGGATCGATCCCAGGACCCTGGGATCATGACCCGAGCCGAAAGCAGAGGCTTTAACCCACTGAGCCACCCAGGCGCCCCCAGAAATTATTTTTTACCACTCTCCTTTCGCACCATCATCACCAAATAATATCACTTCACCCAAGCCATATAATTTGTATTTCAGTTGCTATTAGCTACCGTAGAGCAGTTTAAAACTATGGGTTGAGCAAACAGTTGAGATTGTGAGGTGGAAGGTCCAGACCATAGGAAAACCCAGAAAGAGGAAGGAGCCAGATCATTAGGCCTCACAGCCAGAGCCTGTCATTTTTAATGCCAGCCAAGGGTTTCCCTGGTTGTTTCCTGAACTCACTGCTTTCTGCTCTATTAGCTCTTTCTTCCTCTACTTCTGTTTCTTTCCGCTGAGTCCCATTCTCTGATTTGGAAGTCTGGTGAATAGTAGCAACTTCCTAACTTGATGTGGCTGATCCTGTAACAGTATATTAATCCTCTCCTTTCTTTGTTGGCAGGGGACTCGTACACGATAGCCGGCACAACCTCCAGTTGCGGGGCTTGGTGGTGCTACTTATTTCCAAAGCAGCTGGTCCCAGCAGCACGAATGCTTCATGTCAGAACTATGACATGGTCAGTGGGATCTATTCATGGTAAGAAGAACTTGGTCTTTTGACCTGACTTTCTAAATTGTGTTTCCTTTTACGGAACAGTGGTCAGTGGAGCTTACTATTTAGTTCTACGTCATTCTCTGATTCACGGATAGATTAACATATTTTGTATGATTAAAAATGTATTTTTATTGTTCCTTTTTTTTTAAGTTTACTTATTTATTTATTTAGCAATCTCTACACCCAGTGTGGGGCTCGAACTCATGACCCCAAGACCAAGAGTCGCACACTCCTCCAACTCAGCCAGCCAGTCACCCCCCTCTTTCTTAAATGTATTTTTATTGTTCTTAACAAGTCTAATAGACTTAGCAGGTCCATGCGTAACTGGTAAATTTCCCTATACATTTGTGTTGAAAACTTTCATTTCTGTTCTAGCCATTTAAAATTCTCTATTCGTGACTACCCCTCCTTCACCATCATGGTATTTCTCTACAGAGACATAGTCCAGGATTTATGATTTTTAACCCTACTCAAAATGATACCTAACTAGGGCGCCTGGGTAGCTCAGTGGGTTAAGCCGCTGCCTTCGGCTCAGGTCATGATCTCGGGGTCCTGGGATGGAGTCCTGAATCGGGCTCTCTGCTCAGCAGGGAGCCTGCTTCCCTTCCTCTCTCTCTGCCTGCCTCTCTGCCTACTTGTGATCTCTCTCTGTCAAATAAATTTTTAAAAAAAATGATACCTAACTAGAAAATAATGTTGCAACTGTCATTTTAGGAGAATGAATGTACTTCAGTGCCATATCATTTTATTATGCTTATTTTTATGGTGAAAAGGTTTTTAACTAAACTCACTGGAATAAGAAATTTTTTCTCTTACACATTTAGACTAAAAAACAAATGTGTGAGTATGAGTCATTTTTGCTTCAACATAAAACATGCTTAAAATTTTCAGTTCTATTTTTTTAAAAAATCATTGCATTAAAAAATCACTGCGTATTTTTTAGTAATAGTGTACCAGTAATAACTTTTTTTAAATTTAGTACTTATCACACTTGACATTGTGTTAAAAGCCTCCCTATAGCCCCTGCAGGTGGACTTTGGCACATGAAATTAAACCACTCCAGAAACATGGGTGACAAAGAAATTTTCCTCACAAAAAGAAGCATTTCTGGGAAGTTTGACTTACGGCTACTTTATCTCATGGATTTACTTTAAAAATCAACCCATACCTTAGTATTTGTTTTGTTTTTTTTTTTTCCCCTACTAGTCCTATCTTACATTTTTTTTTTTTCTTAGATAATATTTAGAGATGACTACTGCTTACCAGGTATGAAGCCAAATGATCTTTTCTCATTAACAAGCAGTCAGAATTATCACTGCTGGACCCTTCCTCCAGCCAGGATAATTTTGCAAACCTTTTACCATTTATCCATGCAAGTATCTTCACCAGAAGGGATACCTGGGATCGTTTTCAGTCCCTACTTACTGTGAAATATTTATATTTGTTTTGTAGGTTACTGATCATTTTTATTAGTTATCTCATTTGATCCTTACCAAGATGCTATAGATAAGAGTTGTCATTATACTTATTTTACTCTTGAGGAAACTGAGATTCAAAAATCTTGAGATTTTTTTCAAGGTGGCCCAACTGGCAAATGAGACAAATTGAGGATCCAACTATAGTTCTTTACCTTCCAAATTTCATATGGTTTTTTCTTTTTTTTTTTATTCCATTCTGCTTTTCTAGTCTGATTCAAAGAATTTATTTCACATATAGGCTAGGCTATCCATTAAATTAGTATGCCAAAAAGGATCTTCTTCTTGTAAGTGTGTCTTTGAAAAATGTCTGAATGGAAAGTAAGTTGGCAAATCTTTTATACATCTACATCCTTCCCCCAGCCAGTCTGAATTAGAGCTCAAAATTTTACCTTAGGAGTTTTGTAGAGAGCCCTTGATTGAGTTTAGTTGAATTAACCAGAGAATATACATAAAGATCTGTAATCAATACCAATAATGTTGTTAATCCCTGGAAAGCAAACGGACTCCATAGCACCTTGTATCCCATGTATCTTTGTTTCCTTTAGGAACTCTGTTGATTTTCAGTATACCACTTTGACCCTATTTGATTGGTCGAGCCTCTGCTCTTGCAATTGGGTGACTGTACATATCTTTAATGAACACCAGCTATGTTTTATTATCTCTCATCCTAAAATAAAAATAACCCTTGGAAAGTACTATTTGATACATAGGTGTTCCATAAATATTTACACAAATGAATTATCCCTATTTTGCAGTAAAAGAAGCTAAGACTGAAGTTAAGAACTATCTAAAATCTTCTAGTTGGAAAGTGATAGAGTTTTTACTCCAAAGTGCACCCCCTTTCTACTAGGCAGGTGGTGATATCTTTATGTGGACAGGGCACTGTAATGTGATCTTGTGTTTTGAATTTCACATCTAGCCACTAAGAAACAGTTGCATCTCCTTCTGATCCTTCAGAGGAATATAACACATGTGACAGATGATTATTATAACATGAACAAGTATAAAAAAAAAACTTTACAAAAGAGTAGGTGATACATTATGAATATAAAAACTTTATAAATAATATAAATGGGTTTCACACCCAAGTGTATAGAATCCATAAGTATGTTTAGCAAATAATCCTGGTGTATTGTTCTAAGCTATTTTCTATAATCAAACTTAATCTAGTAAGTCGTTGGTGATGCTTGGGTGTTTTACACACTTGTTAATGTGAAAATGTAATTTGGCACAGTACTATGAGAAACCATTAATTTGTTTCTCTACCCCAAAGTTATTTGTTTGGATCTTGCTTCCTTAATTGTTCAAGTGTAACTTTTACTGGAGGCTTGTATCTATAATGCCACAGTGAATTATTTAACATTTGAGGGAAGTACTGACTTGGGAGCTTTTTAATTCACCTCCAAACTTCTGGGATTTACATTGTTTGTGTTTTTCTCTCATAAACTTGACTTTGAGGTCAGATCATGGGACCTGAATAAATTACCTAAGGGACCAAAAGTGAGTTAGGTGACCTCTTTTGTTTGGCCTAAGGATATAAATGATGGATATAACCTGTGGATATGCTTAGGAAATGTATCATTTAATGGCCAAGAGAGGCAGAAGTGAGGCCAAAATGTAGTAATTACATTTTGAAAAACAGGTAAGAGAGCCACATTTATAAAACTGCACTATAAACATCTACCATAGCCTTTTGCCAACAAGGCTGTGGACTTCAGTTTTATTCCTCCAATCCTGGCTTTCAGAAAATTGGTTGCAAAAGTGATCAATCAAAAAAGTAATACTATAATGTTGTATAGTGACAGATGGTGACTATACTGATTGTGGTGAGCACTGAGAAATGTATGCAATTGTCACATCACTGTTGCGCCCCTGAAACTAATACAACATTATATGTCAGCTATATTTCAATAATAAAAAAATTAATCTTTAAGAGTATTACTAAATTTCCAGGTATCCTAAGAAGATAAATTTATAACTTCCTACTATCTTACGGATAGAATATTTTTATTTTTTATGTACAAAAAATCATTACAATATATAAACTACGATATTACAAAGTATCAACATCTCTAATGTAATTATTAAGTTTAAAGAAACTTACATGAATTTTCTTTACGAATACTTCAGCTTTCTCGATTGTTTTAACAAGAATTGATTCAGTTATTTCTTATCTAACTAACTGTTATAAAGAGACCACATGTTTTCATTTCTACCTTCATTGCTAACATCTTTTGTTAACTCTTTTGTTAACTCTGGTAGAAGAGATTGAAACGAGACCTTTGCATGGCCGAACCTCCATAGAGCATGAACGTAGTAGACCAAACAAAATACACATTTGGAATCACACATTTTACAGTAGTAGTTTAACATGGACTGTGTCTCACAGTGACTGTACCTTATTATATCCTTTGACAGTTCTAGTTCAAGACATGAGCTGTAAAGCCAACTCTAAAGTACTTTTCATGGAATATGAAAAAGCCTCAAATTTTCAACATAGTTATCATGTAAAGTGAGATGTAAAGTTACATTTCAAAGGAAAAAAGTATTAGTGGAATATCATTGAAAAATACAAAAAAATAACACACATAGTACTACAGAAGATCTACTAAACTTTTTCATCTTTTAATTTTATCTTATTTTTAAAGATTTATTTGAGAGAGAGAGCAGGGGAGGGACAGAGGGAGAGGGAAAGAGAGAATCCCAAGCCAACTCCCTGCTGAGCACAGAGCCTGCCCTGGCCCCTCAGCCAGGACTCAGGTCATGACCTCAGTGGGAATCACAAGCCAGTTGTGTAACCGACTGAGCCACCCAGGTGCCTCTAAATATTTTAAAATCCCATTAAGAGTTTATTTGCTTTATATTTTGACCTATTCCTTCTTTCATTGCCTTTTATTTGCTCACCTCTGTTATCCACAGCTCCCAGTCTAGTGTCTCTATGGCTTGAGGTTTTACTGATTTTAGACTCCTCTGAGTTTATGTTGTCCTCAATTCCCATTTCCAGAGGGAGGAGAATGACCTGCTGTTGGGAACCAGTGTAGTGACAGTATTGCTTCTGGGTGACAGGTGAGCTGATGAGTAAGAAAATAAAATTATGGACTGATCATTTTCTGTATTTATTTGTGATACTGATAACAGAAGACTGTGTACTTCGTGTGCTGTGAAAAATAGTTCAGATGATCTATTTTCTCCATGTTACCCCAGCACTCAGTATATTCCTAACACAGAGATGGCAGTCAGTGACTCTAAGATCATGGCTGATTAATAATAACAATAATCTTAAATTACTATTTTTAAATTTTTATTATCATTTAATCTTCAAGCAAGGAAGACCTCCCTAAAAGGTTCCAGAACCCTGAAACTATAAACTATAAACAAAAAATACATTTGACTGCACATAAATGGAAAAAATTACTGTAAAGTCAAAAGAAAATGCCAGAGTTACAAAAATATTTGAAACATACAAGCTAAAGGACTGATTTTTAATGAACAAATCAGTTGAAGGTCTTATAAATCCAGAAGATAATGCATCACAAACATGAACTAAAGAAATGAACAGGCTGTTCAGTGAAGAAGAATCTTAGATGATTAGTAAACAACAGGTGGAAAAGTCTGGAATTCATCATAATGGATGAGTTAAAACACAATCACTGTTTTCCTTTGTCAGACTGGCAAAGATTAAAAAGTTTGACCCAGTATTTGTGAGTGTGTAAGAAGCAAGCACTTGAATGCTTTGTTAGTAGGGACATTAATTGATAGAGTTACTTAGAAAATAATTTGGTAACTGACAGTTATAAAACAGACCACATATTTCCATTCTACCTTTGTTGCCTGAAATTTCCCAACACCTCTTATTTAACTGATTAAAGAGATTGGAAGAAGTTTGCCAAGCACATTTTCTTTTCTTCCTGAAAAGAAAGAGTATTCAGCTAGACTACATTGCCTAGATATGGGGTAGCTATCGCATCTTCAACTATAAATTTTACTTTAATTCAGCCACCCTTTGATTTAGCAAAATTGCTGATGTGTTAACACAAATGCTCAAAGATGGATGTATAAGAATGCTTTTTGTAGCGTGTTTGCAAGAACAACAGCAACCCCCAAAAGGGAAACAATCAAAGCATCCACCAAGAGAGCCCACGTTGTTACTGACGCAGGGAGCATCAGATGGATGTTTAAAAGCATTAAGGAGGTCTGTTTGCCTGATCTGGAAAGATCTCGAAGAATCAAGAAAAAAAATCAAGATGCAGAAACGTATTACAGGTTGATCCCATTGGGGCTCGAATGGGTGAATGGTGGATTTTTCTACACATGGAAAATGCTTTAAAAGAGACACAAAGAGTTAATTGTGGTCACCTCTGGGGATGGGCAACTGGTTGGGGGAAATGGGATGAAAGAGACTTCATTCATGTTATGTCCTCAGTGGTCTGAATTATTTTTAACTGTATGTTTGTTTCACATATGCACTTCATAATGCACTTTTACCAAAAAACTGGTGGTTAGCTTAGTCTTATATTAGAATGAGGGCTTTAGAGTCCCTGGGCTGACCTGAACTTTTTCTTTTCCTCTTTTGGACAAGATCAAGTAGACTATAAAAATGCATAAAGTATAGACTTTTGTTGTTGTTAACAAAGAGAGCAAGAGTGAAGCAAAATGATTTACTTTCTTAGGTTTACCATCCTTGTTAAAATGGACACCATCGGGGCACCTGGGTGGCTTAGTTGGTTAAGCGTCTGACTCTTGGTTTGACTCAGATCATGATTTCACAGTTATGGGATTGTGTCCTGCACTGGGCTGTGCACTCAGTGTGGAGTCTGCTTCAGATTCTCTCTCTCTCTTCCTCCTACTCACTCTCTCAAATAAATACATAAAATCTTAAAATGGACACTGTCAATTTCTTGGAAATTGTGCTAATTCTTTTTTTTAACTCAGTGTATTATTCAGTTGATTAAGGTTAAATTAATCATTATATCCTAAGGTCATTTTTGGGCTTTTAGAACTAATCTCAGAAAAAGCATTATAAACATAACTATAAGTTAAATCTAGAAAACATCTTAAAAAAATGACTTGTGTTAAGAGTGATTTCTCCTCTAAGAGGAAATTTGTCAGACTTGGGATGCTGTCAGAAGTGGTAGTAGAATATTTGGAGGCCCAAATGAAATCTTAATTTAAGGAGAATGGTGGAAAATTTTAAAAATGGTAAAAGAAATGAGTTTTGTTGTTGATAAATCTTTAGGGAATAAGTCTTGGTCTCAGCTAAAAATATTTTAGTTCATAATTATCTTTTTAGTGTAGCATGAATTAATTTCAGATGATGTCTAGTCGTGGTAACAGTAGACTATCCATCTTCACCTTCATACCTCACATTAGAATTTGTCTGGTACTTAAAACTGCCTAACAAAATTTAAAAACCATATATACCTTAGAGATTGACCAAATCAAAAAATACCTTTGAAATGAGGATTGGGGCATCTGGGTAGCTCAGATGGTTTGGCATCCAATTTGTGATTTCAGCTCAGGTCATGATTTCACAGGGTCTGAGGCTGACCTCCACCTCCAGGTCCTCTCCAGAGAAGTCTGCTTGAGATTCTCTCCCTCTGGCCCTTCCGTCATGCATGCCCACTCTTTCTCTCTCTCTCTCTCTCAAATAAATAAATAAATCTTGTGGCGCCTGGGTGGCTCAGTGGGTTAAGCCGCTGCCTTTGGCTCAGGTCATGACCTCAGGGTCCTGGGATCGAGTCCCGCATCGGGCTCTCTGCTCAGCAGGGAGCCTGCTTCCTCCTCTCTCTCTCTGTGCCTGCCTCTCTGCCTACTTGTGATCTCTGTCTGTCAAATAAATAAATAAAATCTTTAAAAATAAATAAATAAATCTTGGGTGGGGAGAAATGAGGCTTAAGTAAGAACACGTTGATTATATTCATTTTGGGCTCTCAATTACATTGAGGTGAAATAATTAATATTGAAATGTATAGCAGGAAACATAGTTATGGTTTTTTGTTTGTTTTTTTTTTTTTAAAGAGGACATATGTAAATGCTAGAAAAGAGTCTGGAAGAAACCTCACCCACCTGGATGACAGTGGTTGGAATAAGCAGGAAGGGAGGAGGTTTGGGAACAGCTCTAGAGAAATAATCAAAGGGGGCTTTATTTGGAACATTTAAATTTTTTTGTAAAGAAAATCTATTCCTTTTATTTTGTATGATTAAAATTAACTTGAAAATTAAAGAAAGTTATATTTCATACTTATAAAGCAATAAAAACCTATTTAAAAATGCATCTTTTTGTACTACAAGAACCTTAAAAATGAGAAGTGCTTATTGACAGTGATTTAAAATGGTTATGCTGAATAATTTAATTTAGAGTAGGCTTTTGAAGATAATTTCCTAAAGCTATCTCAGCTCCCTTTCGGAGAGATTTCAAGAGATGAAAGCATGTGCACTTTGATTGCATATTCCTATTGATTGTATTCTGCTTACAACAATAAAAATAAACTCCAGATACAAATCTAGCAATATTACTAATTCATTACAACCAGTGCTTATTTTCTTCATTAACTTTTTATTGTTATTTTCAACTTACACAGCGTGCACAAATGCAGCAATTATATGTTGAAAAAGAAAGGGGAAGGCTCTTTATGTTCAGGATACTGTACATCACAAGTCATTACTTCACCAGAGCTGTTGGAGAAACACAAAATAAGAACAGCCTCTTACCAAACAAGTATAATTAACCACAAAAAGTAGGTGGGCTCAGCTACTAATCTACTCAGCTGAGAGTTCGCTTATTGTATATAAATATCTTGCTATAGATTAGCCTGCCTGACTACATCAGAGCAAAAAACACACCACATAAATTGCTTTGGGGTTGGTGAAAAAGTTTAAATCTTTTCCTCAAAGAAGGGCTGTGTTGACTAGCAAGAAGCCATAGTCAAAGCCAAAGTCCGGTGTCTAATTCTGCATTTTTTTTAAACTTTATTTTTAATAAAGGGTTCTTGTCCCAAATGTGGAACTGATGGGCTATTTCATGTAAGTCAGTGCCTTAATCGCTCTTACTTACCTATAAGTTATCTATCTTACTTATCTGTAAGATGTGATCATAATGGGCTTCAGGTCCAGGAGCTGAACCATAGGACACGTATTCAGCAAGGTTCAAGTATCGTGTGGTACAACACAGCACATTCTGACTACCTTGTCTCTGTAAGGCACAGGGCTGAGTCTGCGAATATTAATAAGAAATAGTCTCCAGCCTCTATATTATTTCTATATTAATAAGAAATAGTCTCCAGCCTCTAGTGATAAGGTAGAAAAATAATATGCATCTAGTAGCCGTCTGACACTGGATGCAATTTCATTTCTAGAGCTCTGTTTCTGGAACTTAACTTTCAGAGCTATAACCATTTGTACTCTTGGATCCACAATCCTTCCATATTTAATTAAATTAAAGTTGCTTATTTGAAGACCGATAATCCTTAACATCTCTTGCATAAGTTGCTACTAGAGTACTGGCATCCACTGTGCCCAAGGAACTCCCTTCTCCACTGTGCTCTTGGATTTTTCTCACTCTTGGATTGTGTAGCTGGGTGGTGGTTGTAATAGAGGAAAAGAGCAGATCCTCAGGTTGGTTATCTCTAATCCTGGCATTCTCCCTCCCTGAAGTTACTGGTATCTTGGGTCTCCATTTTCTTTTTCTTTCTTTCTTTTTTTTTTTTTTTTAAATATTTTATTTATTTATTTGACAGAGAGAGAGAGATCACAAGTAGGCAGAGAAGCAGGCAGAAACAGAGAGAGGAAGGGCAGCAGGCTCCCTGCTGAGCAGAGAGCCCGATGCAGGCCTCAATCGCAGGACCCTGGGATCATGACCTGAGCCGAAGGCAGAGGCTTTAACCCACTGAGCCACCCAGGCGCCCCTTCATTTTCTTTTATTAAGATTCCCCCATTCCCTCCTTTGCTCAAGCTTTTAAGTTTGTAAGCAGAGTATAATATCCTTAATTCTTCACTGGTGTCCCATTCCCTGCAGGATTAAATGCAAATTCCTTAACACAATAATTTCTAGCAGCCCTAGAATAGAAGTGGAGAAGGTAAAAGCATGATCATGGTTTTTCTTTGCCACCAAGAAAAGGGTATATGCAAAGGAATGCTTGACCTAATAAATTATTTAGGTGTGGGCTGCCTGGCTGGCTCAGTTGGAGGAGCATGTGACTATTGGTCTTGGGGTTGTGAGTTCAAGTCCCACGGAGGAGAGAGATTACTCAATAAATAAATAAACTCAAAAAATATATTATTTAGGCTTGTTGAGCAAGGAAGTGAAGCTGAGGGAATCCAAAATTAGGGAGAAAACAGTGACCAAGGTCTAGAGGTCTTGATGACTCATATTCGGGGTTGGAGTAGTAATGCAGTGAGAGAGGTCAGAGGTTAGGTGGTTGTAGAAAGAAAGTAGGAGATTCACAACGAACATTTTAGAAGTAGAACAGTCCTAAAAGGTAAGTTCCAGTTGTGCCTAAGAGTGAGGTTGATGGAATGTAGTAGAGATTAAATTGAGTAGATTGAGAAACTGCAGGATGGGGAGTTCATGTGATTGAAGTCAACCAGGAGAACAACAAAACTGAGCTGAGATGCCAAAGACTAAGGAAAACAGAGTAACATTGGAGAGGAGTGGCGGTGGAAAGTAGTCTGAAGGATCAATGGCTTTCTCGAGATGGTGAAGAAATAAT
The DNA here is from genome assembly GCF_964662115.1 of Mustela nivalis. Taxonomy (NCBI): domain Eukaryota; kingdom Metazoa; phylum Chordata; class Mammalia; order Carnivora; family Mustelidae; genus Mustela; species Mustela nivalis. The sequence goes on from NC_139024.1 coordinate 24,344,327, forward strand.
GAGAGTACTGGCCCCACCTCTCAGCTCCTCAGCCTGTGGTTTATAGGTAGTGAAGTATATCCACTCACAAAGATACAGGGCTTTCAGTACTCCAGGAAAAGCCATGTCTCTATTAAAGCCAGAACCTAGAGGGAATGTTCTATGAGTTTTTAGAACACTTAACACACTGTTTTGTAATGACTAATTTATGTATATGTCTTCCCACTAGACATTACCTTCTAGAGGTAAGGGCCTTCTAACTCAGCATGTCTCCAGTGAGCCTTCTGTTATATTTTGTATCTTTGAGACACTTCTTGTATGTCTTGGGATGATTTCTGTTCCTATATTATCCCTCTACTAGAGTTGTTCATTCACTCATTGGCTAATTCATTCATTCAATCAACAACCATTTTTTGAGCACCTGCTATGTGCAAGGCTGAATATGATAAACCCAGAAAAATAGTAATTATTACTATAGCTAACACCTCTTTTTTTTTTTTTTTAATATCTGGTACCAGTTCCATGTGCTTAAATGTTAATTTATTTAATCTTATGACATTAGTTAAGAAAAATTGCTTTTCTTGGGCAACAGGCTTATAGAAATTTAATAACTTGAACAAGTTTATAGTGTAAGTGAATGGCAGAATTGGGCTTGAAACCCCATTTGAGGGGTGTCTGGGTGGCTTAGTCGTTAAGCATCTGCCTTCAACTCAGGTCATGATCCCAGGGTCCTGGGATCCAGCCCCACATCGGGCTCCTGCTTCCCCCTTTCCTTCTCCCCCTGCTTGTGTTTCCTCTCTTGCTGTCTCTCTCTCCATCAAATAAATAAAATCTCTTAAAAAAGAAAAAAAAAAAAGGAAGAAACCCCATTCCCCATTTGACCATAGAACCCATACTTTTTCCATTACTGTACCTGGCCTCTGGAGTAAGGTGCCCTAAATTTACTTTCTTACTCATCTTGACATCCTCAGCACTAAACACAGATTTTTATGTTCCATGTTCGGTGGTGCAGAATTGTGTAGTCAGGTTTTCGTTGGCCACCAAAGCCCTTGCATTATGGTAGGCACTCAAGGGCTCCATGAACTATGGTTGATTTACTGAGACAACATTTCTTTTTGTTTTGAGATTGAGTATGGATCGCTCTCTACAATTTAAAAAAAAAATAAAAAAAAAAAAAAATAAAAACGTTTACATTTGCAAACCGTATCTCTTTAACTCCATATTTCCTTTCACAGATTTATTCTTTATCTATTGGGGAAAACCGATAACTGTATGTTTTCTCTGATACACGAACCACTTTCTAAGACAGACTTGCGCCCTAAGAAGATGTTCTGTCTAATGAGCATTTCCTATAGAGCAGGAACAAACTGTATTTCATTGGTCATTAATCTTGAAGTACTCAGTGCTACAAATTTTGGTATTGAAAAAAACACTAAATTCATACTCATTGGAGTCACAGTTTCAGGGAAATACTTGGATAATTATGCATCTACAAGATATGCTGCTGTCCATGGGTAATTTACATCCTGCAGAAATAGAGAGCGTCTATTACTCTACCGTAATTACTTACATATTCATCGCAAATAATGATGTAACAGATTTTTAGAGGCTGTGCATAAGAGAACCAACAAACTGAGACGCAAAACAAGTTTCCACCCCTTCTTTCCAAAGCTATAGTTAATCACTTGAACACTATCCAATATAGCAGAAAACTGGCAGACTTTTCTTTGCAGCAGGCTATGTAAAAATGTTGATAATTTACAGCTTATTATACCATGCAAACGACTGTGTTCTCAGTGTAGGAGAGTGAGAAAATACGGCTGTGAAATTACTGAACTCCCCTTTGTTAGTTGTTTACTGGCAACAGTGGAAGGAGTCTTTGCACTTAAAATGCATTTCTGTATTTAATTTTATAACATTCAGTTCAGGATTTTTTAAAAATGGGAATTTACTTTTTCTCTCTCTTTGTAGCTAGGCCAGAGCAGTTTTAATTTAACCAAAACAGTAAGCTGAAAAATCAGAATTGTGGGGGAATTTCAGTGGAATAGTAATAAATTATTAGGGTTTAGTTCAGTTTATGGTTTAAATGATGCAAAACCCGTTCTTTTTGACACCCCTGCAGTGTTTCATAGTCAGCTAGTTATTTTCATAGGTACCTTATGCAAAGTTTGTTTGGCTGGAAGTTATTTTCTTGAGGAATAATGAGGGGGTAGGCAAGGTAACCTGGACCTCTTTGTAATGTGTTGAACATTCCTTAACATTTTCTCATTTTACTGATTCCCCTCTTCGATTCAGAAAGCCCGAAAGTCAGGTACCACATAGTCTTTCGTGGTTTACATTCTCTCTGTGCCTGGTGTGCTATTGCCAACTTATCCTCAATAAATATGCCCAAAACCATGACCTCCAGTTTGGTGGGAAGGTAGCTCCTCTGTGAAGGACTAGCCAAGGTTCGCTTTTAGATGCTACCTACGCTTGATAGGGGGCCTTTAGTGAAGGAAGTTCCTAAGAGAGCCAAGTAAAGACACAAGAACGACACAAGAACTGTTATTTGAAAGTCCAGAGTCTTTTTCCTTCTAATTCTTCAACTCTAAATGGGCGTAGAGCTTTCTATGTAGTTTATACTTCCCTGAAGGTAAAAAGAGAAGAAAAATTCATATTTACATATTTAAAACATTCAAAACAGCATGTTTAGTTTTTCTGTTCTCCTGTTTGTTTTAGAAACAGTTTAGAAGCTGGGGACTTTCTAGTTCTTATTAATCCCATACTCTCTCTTTTTTTTTTTTTTCCCGTAACACAAAATCAGATATTGAATATATTTCAATGGAAATTTTTATACCTCTGCAACTCGTATGTTTTTGAGAAATAATGGAGTATTATCTCAGAGAAAATAGGAATATCAAGGCATTATCAATTTTATTGTCATTGTCCTCTTCAAGCAACTTTTTAGTATAAAAACTTATATTTTACATCCACACAGAAGAATTTGTTTTCTACTTCAAACCTTTTTTTTTTCTTTTTTAAGTCAAGTATTACAACAACCTTCAAGTCATCTATGTTTGTGGCAAAGTAAAAAATTGAATATAATGATTTATTCTGTTTTCTTTTTGGGTGGTGGGCAGTGGGGTGGGGAGCGGGGACTAGACTGATACCTGAAGTGTGCCTTGTGGGTGGGAGAATGGGATCCCTAACACTACTCGCCACTGACCTCTTCTGGCCTCCTGTTAAATGTGGTATTGGAATGGACAGCGATTCTCTCTCAGAATGCCTTGCTGAGAGAAAGAGCATGCCAGACAATCAGCCAGTGTAAATAGACTTTGTGATGATAGTCTCCTAACCACTTTCACATCCTTTTGCTACTCTCCCACCCCCCTATAGAAAAGAGTCTGATTACCCAACACACTTCGTAGGTAAACTAATAATTACTCAGTTTTTTTCATTTTATTAGGTACACTTGTAACTGACAATCTGAACATCTGATGACCTTGAGATAATACTCGTACATCTTATCAATGTGTACGAAGCTAAGGAAAATTTGAATACTTATTAACAGGTGTGCCTTTATCCAGAGGCGAATGAAGGACTCCTTAGACAATTTGGGAAGGGGAAAATAACACTTCTGTGAAGAATTCTTTACCTACTATGCGGAATCCTTAAAGATCTAGGAATTTGGGTACCTGGGTGTTTCAGTCAGTTGACAGTCTGCCTTTGGCTCAGGTCAAGATCCCAGGGTCCTGGGCTTGAGCCCCCCATCAGGCTTCCTGCTCAGCGGGGAGTCTGCTTCTCCTTCTCCCTCTTCCTTTGTGCTTGCCGTCTCATTCTCTCCCTCAAATAAATAAATCTTTGGAAAAAATGCTTTTGTACGTAACAGATTACTCTGAACTGTACTGGGTACCATACCAAAAGAATTAAATCAGTCTACTCTTGGTCCTTTTAAAGTTTATTATCTCTAATGTGTATTTTTAAAATATACATACATTATATCCTAGACATGTATATTAGATATATAACACATCAGAGTTCATACTTTCATCAGTTTAGGGAGAAAAAAACAAGTATATTGCCCTCATTTGTGGTGGTAAAGGTCAATTAGAATAGCCAATGAAATTCAGATTTTGGTCATGTCAAATTATTCAGTCAGACTTAATTAACATTAAATGGATAATACATTTATCCACTCTGAAATTTGATTTACCATACATGGACCTGACCAGGTAATCTATTCCTTAAGATAATATTTTTCAAAATTTAAAACATGGTTATCTGAACTATTCTAGAACTTGTTTGCTGGGGGCGCCTGGGTGGCTCAGTGGGTTAAGCCGCTGCCTTCGGCTCAGGTCATGATCTCAGAGTCCTGGGATCGAGTCCCGCATCGGGCTCTCTGCTGAGCAGAGAGCCTGCTTCCCTCTCTCTCTCTCTCTCTCTGGCTACCTCTCCGTCTACTTGTGATTTCTCTCTGTCAAATTAATTAGAACTTGTTTGCTGACTTTATTTCATAAAGTCCATCATTCCAACTTTAGGATGTTTTTTTTTCTAATCTGGGCCAGTGTTTAAAAGAGATTCCTTGGGGTGCCTGGGTGGCTCAGTCCGTTAAGCGTCTGCCTTTGGCTCAGGTCATGATCCCAGGGTCCCGGGATCGAGCCCAGTGTTGGAATTCCTGCTCAAATGGGAAGCCTGCTTCTCCTTTTCCCACTCCCCTGCTTATGTTCCCTCTCTCGCTGTCTCTCTCTCTCTCTCTGTCAAATAAATAAATAAAAATCTTTAAAAAATAAAGTAAATACATAAATAAAATAAAAGAGTTTCCTTAAAATGGTATATTCTAATGATTTGCGGTAAACAGCCCCACTTCAGCCCCTCACTCTCCACTTCTCCACATTCCCAGCGTATATCTCCCCTACCGTTGCCTATTGTGTAGAATTACCCTTCGGGTCCCACTTAAAAAGCTGCTTTCTTTGGAACTCCTTCCCTTATTCCATCAAGATTTGGGTGAGGCCTCCTTCATCTGGGCTCCCTTGGAACTCTGTGTTTACTTTTAGGATAGTAGTTATTGCCCAGGATTAAAATCATTTGGTTTGCTCTCTAAACCCTTTCCTGATCTGGCTGGCCATCTGGCTTCTTGAGAACTGAGCTATGGTTTTATTCCTTTCTTTTCTTTTTTTCTTGGATGAATTCTCAGAGCCTATCACAGAGTTTGACCTGTGGCAGGCATTCCATAAATGCCCATTAAAGAGAAGTGGGGGGTCCTCAAATGTTGACTACAATTGCAGGCTGTTAATAATAACATATAGAGAGACTATGTGAAATATTGTCCTTCTAATTGTAATGAATTTGAACAGGTCATTAACAACCAGTCAGGATTTCAGAAACATCTTCAAAAGATCTTTTCGCCACAACTATTTATCTCAGTTCAGATGCTGTTAATTGGTTATCTGATGATTTGACAAAATCTATTAAGAAGCTGTTATTTAGCAGTATCTTTTAATATTTGTAACTCACTCCAAGATGTCCCCTCTTGACCAAACCTTTCTAGTTATAGTATAACCCAAATCCAAATTCATTAGATGTCAATAAATGTGGGTTTGCCACAAAGATAAGAAACTCGGTTATCTTTTTAAGAAAATAAGTATTTATAGCAATAAGTGAATTTATAACCAAGTTGAGCACAAAAGCAGAGTAAAAAATGTTTAAAAATAAATTGATGTAAATGAGGCATTTGAAAATACAGGTTGGTGCTTCATCATTAACTTTAATTTTGTGACTTTTGTCAGTTGATGTCACAACCTTAGTGTTATTTTTAAAATAGTTTTTTTTAGGGGCATTTAATTAAGTAATGTGGTGTTTGCTTATTTCAAACAGTCTGTCTTTGTTCCTGTCAAAGCCATGCTAGCAGGGCATCGCTTTTCTTTTCCCTTTTGTTAATATTCTGTGTTAGATAATGGTTTCGCAAATAATAGATTCCAAGGACCTTTGATCCACCATTACTGTAAAATAAAATACAACTTAATTTTTTTCTGGGCATAATGGTTTTAACCTTGTGTACTAATTTGACTGTGCTTGTGGGGGCAGATCCTTAAATGAGACGCAAATGAAGGAAAAATTGCTAATGCTGCCACTGTATATGTAATGAGCACTGTGTAATAAACCATAACCTCTTCGACATTTCTCTGGAAAGCAGCGTGATTATTTTGGATGGCTAGCCCTTTGTGGATGGCTCATTACCGTCTGGCATAATATGTATTGATAGAGACTGTAATTGTCAACTCCTATTTGACATGCTGCCTCTAATAAATATGGCTTGCATCACTGGAATCTACTAATGGTTATATGGGAAACTGTAATTAAAGAAAAAAATTATATATGTTTTAGGTTTAAAAAATAGTATATACGTATAGAAAGTGTCCCCGAGACTTTTGCAGCTTCTTGTCTTAGGGTATTTGAAGCTTCCCTTGGGGATTGGTACTTTTTCATCAGTACAGGACCAACATGTGACAAGACCCACGTCGTATGTGTGTGTGTGTGTATGAGAGAGAGAGAGAGAGAGAAAGAGAAACAGAGGGAAGAGATTTTCCTCCACACTTAAGGAAAGCATTCTTTTTTTTTTAAGATTTTATTTATTTACTTGAGAGAGAGTGAGAGAAGCAGGCTCCCCACTGAGCCTGGAGCCTGATATGAGCTCGATCCCAGGAGATCATGACCTGAGCCAAAAGCAGTTGCTTAACTGACTGAGCCATTCAGGCACCCCAAGGAAAGCATTCCTATCAACAAAGAAGTGGCAGTGTGAAAAGTCCTTCTATGTATATAAAAGATCCATAAGATTCTAGTATATGCTTCTGGGTTCAACTCCTGAAGTTAATGCTTTGTATATAGCCAGATAGTCTCATATTATTCACCTTTTCCATGGTTTTCTTTAACTATATTTTTTTCTAACTTTACTCTCATTTTGTTATAAGAAACTTCTGTTCTTTGGTAGGAAAAAAAAGTACCTATGAAGCCAAATTAATATGGAATAGGAGGGCACCTGGGTGGCTCAGTTGGTTAAGCATCTGCCTTTGGCTCAGGTCATGATCCTGGGGTTCTGGGATCAAGCTCCATGTCAGACTCCCTGCTCAGTGAGGAGTCTGCTGCCCCTACTCCCCCTACTTGTGCTCTCCCTCTCTGTCAAATAAATAAAATCCTTTTAAAAATATGGAATATGAATCACAGGGATATTAAAGACCCACAGAATACCTTACATAATATTTAAGCTTGAAAAAGTGTGACTCAAGATTAGAGCTGGACCTACCTCATGTTATAAACCAAATGTAGGCCTGGTCATTTTGTGTCTGAAAATATAGAATTGGAATTCTAGAGAATAATTGTTTTTAACATTTTATTTATTTATTTATTTATTTATTTATTTATTTATTTATTTATTTGAGAGAGCGCATGAGTAGGGGGGAAGGGCAGAGGGAGAAGCAGATGTCCTGCTGAGCAGGGAGCTCAATGTGAGTCTCGATCCCAGGACCCTGAGATCATGACCTGAGCCAAAGGCAGACGCTTAACTGACTGAGCCACCCAGGCACCCTGAGAATAATATTTTTGTTACTCATTGTGTAATTGTAATAGACTCTAAACTTCTTGACAAGGTTCTCTTGTTTTATGTATATAGCTCATGATTTTTATGAAATGAAATCTTTAGCATAGCTCATGAAATCAGAACATGGGCACATGTTTCTATTTCCTGGAGTAGGTCTAGAAAATGATATAAAAACATAGGCAACTCGAGTTTTTTCTCAGCAATGTGAAGTTTGATATCATAATTTTCATTCTAAGGAAATGGAGTCCTATTTTTACCGTTCTGGTGAAGAGACGTAGGTGTTGGGAGAGCACAGCTGTATTCATCCACCCATAGTTTTAAATCATGGTCCTATTGGTTTGTCTGGGCAAGTGTCTTGACTTTTCTGAGTCCCCATGTACTCATGTGTAAAAATAGGCACAATACTACTTACCTACCACAGCTATTATAAGAATCATTTGGAAGAACAGGGACTCCTGGGTGGCTCAGTCAGTTGGGTGTCTGACTCTTGATTTCAGCTCAGGTCATGATCTCGGGGTCATGAGGTTGAGCCCGTTTTGGGCTCTATGTTCAGTGGGGAGTCTACTTGGGATTTTCTCCCCCTCCTCTCCCAAGATAAATAAATAATTCTCTAAAAGAATCATTTGAGGGACACCTGGGTGGCTCAGTCGGTTGGGCAGCTACCTTCAGCTCTGGTCATGATCCCAGGGTCCAGGGATTGAGTCCCACTTTGGGCTCCTTGTTCAGTGGAGAACCTGTGTTTCTCTCTGCCTCTGCCTGCCACTCTGTATGCTTGTGTTCTCTCTGACAGATAAATAAATAAAATCTTTTTTAAAAAATTAAAAAATGGGGATGCCTGGGTGGCTCAGTTGGTTAAGCATCCGCCTTTGGATCAGGTCATGATCTTAGGGTCCTGGGATCAAGTCCCACATCAGGCTCCTTGCTCAGCCAGCTTCTCTCTCTGCCTCTGCCTGCCACTCTGCCTGCTTGTGCACACACACACTCTCTCTCTCTCTCTCTCTCTGACAAATAAATAAATAAATAAAATCTTTTAAAATAAATAAATAAATAAAAGAATCATTTGAAAGAACCTATGAACTTAATGCAGTACTTTTTGATGTCAACTAGCTATTCTGTTGACATTATACTTCTTTTTTGCCCTTTTATTCTTACTTCTTCATTCTTCCCACACACACACAGGTGACCACATTTCTAATCTGGTATATTCTCTGCTTTCTCAAGGGTGTCCTGTCCATGAATCACAGAGTTTTAATTTTGTTAGGCCATAATTAATAGCTAATACCTGTTAGCATCCAGACCCCATTCTAGTTTTCTTACATGCATTAACTCACTGAATCCTCACAGCACCCTTAGAGATTATCATCCCCATTTCACAGATGAAAAAAACTGAAACATATGGAGGTGAAGCATCTTGGTTGGCCAAAGCGACACAGTGATGGGGCCAGGATTTGAAGCCAGGCAGTCTAACTCCAGAGCCATAACTCTTAGCCACTAGCTACACTGTCTCTGCAGTTCACCTCTGCTCATAGCACTAAGACAAAGGGAGAGAGCAGGTAGGGTTCTAGAGAGACCTGGTCTGCTTCCCTTTGTATTTAAAATATAATTTTAAATTATATTTAAAAGGACAAAACCAACACAGCAGTTGAGGGGATAGATGGGTGTTTGGGGTGGGGGAGGGTAGATGGTAAACCATGTGGAGGAAGAAGCAACTATGTTGTAGGATGCCAAGGAAAGGGGAAACTGAGTCATGACTAGTCTTACACTACACCTGCCAGCAAATACCAAGTGTTTCCTCAGCATGGAACACCCAGGTCTACCGCTCTTCATTTCACTAATTCTTTGCTATTCTTTAAGACACAGCTGAATCTTCGTCTTCTCCAGGAAACCTTCCCCAACCCCCAGGCTGAGCTAAGTTCCCTTTCCCTGGGCTCCCATACGCACTGCACAGAAGTCTCTACAAACATTAGTGGTCATAGCAGTAATAGCTGCCATGTACTGAGCACAGACCACATGCCAGGCATCACATGTGTTACCTCATTCGTGTCCCATGACAGTAGTAAAGGGTCAGTAGTGATGTCCCCTTTATATAGATGAAGACAATAAAGCTCAGAGGTGTTAAATTATTTAGCCAAGATCCCATGGCCAGTAAACAGCAGCTCTGGGATTTAAATCAGGTCTTTCTTACCCCAAACATATTCTTAATGACTGCAGTGTATTTACCATACTTCGTTGACATTATCTACCTTTGTCTTTCTCCTAATCGGATTGCAAACCCTTCAAGGACTGCACTGTGTCTTATTTATTTTTTACCCTAGACTCTGTCAAAACTGTGCTTTAGAAAAGAAACAGACTATTCAAATATGCTTATTTTTGCTAAATGTACTTGAATGTTAAATGTGTTTTTAATGAGCAGAGTTTAATGTAATTTTCCTTTGACTTAATATATTAATCAAACTGTATAAAACATGTACACGTAGTGCTGGATAGATCTTCCTTTAGGGCTGAAATCAAATATTACATGAAGAAATGTTTGTAATTAATAACAATAAATCTCCAACAAAGAGTAATGCCAAATAATAACGCAATATGTAATAATATAATTAGAATAATTGTAAGTTCTTTGCAGAAATACAAAGAAATCAAACTGCTGGTGTTATCAGGTATTTCAGAATGACAGCCACCTACCTTTAGCTCCCGGAGGGAACAGCCCAGCATCCTTCCCTTTCCCGAGTGCTGGCACTAAAGCTTATATCCCTCCTTTCGAGATTCCTGGCTCAGTCCTTTCCTGTGGAGAAGGGCTTATGGTAGGGCAAGACCTTTACAGTGGAAAGCAGTTCAATTATGAACTGTTTAAGTTAATACCTAAACTTAAGGCCCAGGAAGGCTGAACTGTGGGTACATTTTTATCTTTTAACAGGGCTTGCTAAAAGGACAAGCCATAATATCTCTGTGTCCTCCCCTGATTAAGTCTTCCCTGTATTCTTTTCTTTAGAATGAGAAAGAAGACAAAGAGCTGAGTTAGGTAATTCATTTCTCTGCTCTCTTCGAACTGAGTTAATTCTGTCACACCACTCTGATTAATATGTAGGTCTCTGTTTTGGACCGCAGCAGGGCACTTGTGTCCAGAGGTAAGTATGCTGGTGAAATTAGGTGGTATAATGACTTGACATTCTGATAATTAACTGGCTGTGAATATTTGACTTAGGTACCTAAGACCCAACTGTTAACTCACGTTTCTTCGTATAGGTAATCTCAGTGAAACAAAATATAAATAGAAGTATGTTAATTTTCTTTTGTTTCTATGTGAAAATGACTCTTTGGCAAATAGGGGCAATTCAGTCATTTTGGTCTGTTAATTTATCCAAGTCATTTGAAGCTGCGGCCGGAGGATGAAGGGTGTTCCTGGACTTCTCTCCTTTCTTGTATTGTTCTCATTTCTTTCCCTCTCGGCCCTGTCTGCTATGAGACACCCACGCCTTTGTCCTAAACCTACGCTCCGCCCATATTCCTGTTTCTGTCTGCTGGCTGCAGCCTCTCTCCAACCATTCCAGGGCAGCTGTCGACTCTGTTCATTGTCTGGCAGGGGCAGTGAGCCCTGTTGGGACCAGTGGCAGGCGGCAGCAAGCTGAGTGGAGAGCCTCCCCCCCACCCCCGCCCCGCGTCCCCCAGCACTGCTGTGACAGCCCCGCCGGGCACCAATCGGGGCGAGAAGCTGCATCCTTGCCTTCATTGAGCTCGGTGTCCCTCTTCTAATTAAAGCCCAGCTCACCTGTCACCTCTTCCATGGAGCCTTCCCATTTCTCCCCCACCCCTGCCCCTGCCCCTGCCCCGAATATATTCCTAGGGTCTGACACACAAAAATAATAACACATTAATAAATTTATGGATGTTAATGATAATCGGATAATCCAGGTTGACCATTCTGTTTTCATTGGTTCTGAATTTTAAGTCACAAATAGTCAAAATACTTAGTTTGTAAAGCTTTTTCCAATTAATTAACTCAGGCGGCTATTTCATGGTCATGAAATTTTTATATTATGATGAACATATTTTAGCTTGTTGTAATAGGGCTATATGTAATCTAAATTGAGTGTTTATTAAGTGACTCTTTTTTCTTATTTCTTTCTGCTGGTCTTTGACTTCTAAATTGGCTTGTGAACCATTTGGGTAGGCTGAGCAGGGAGCCCGTGTGGGACTCAATCCCAGGTCCCTAGCTGGGGTCATGACCTGAGCTGAAAGCAGACACATAACCGACTGAGCCACCCGGGCTCCCCAAATATCACGAAGGGTTTTAGTGGTGGAAGTTGGTGGCTTATACTCAGATATTTTAGGTTTATCTTATTCCTTTCAGCTTAACTAATTAAAAGCTTACTTACAGATAAATTCATTTGTAAAGAAAAGAGTTGGTATTTTTAAAATAATTACTGTAGGGTTTGAATACTCTTTAAATAATCGGACTTGACTGGAAGAATGTCTAAGAATGCAGACAGATGAAAGGAAGCTGGTCTTCTTTGACAAAACTGTAGTATGGACATAAAAATGAACTAGACCAGTACCACGGAAGACAATAATGGTAACAGAGGGCCAAGATGATTAAATATGGAGATGTATAAAGGCAATATAAAACCCACAAGAAATTGAAAAAAGATCAGCTAACTTGGAACATAGAGTTTGGTCAGAATAAGCACAACATTGGAGGCAGCCACACTCTCAGCTGCTTGTTTCTAAGACAGTCTTAGGGAGCAGAAGTGTCTGTCTCTGAGTTGAATTATATTAGATGAGCTTCATGTTCTCTGTTTAATTCTTTAAATCCAGACTTTTAAAGATGCTCTGTGGTCTTTCGGTTGAAAGTCAGAATAAAGTGTTTGCTGACCAGCGTGTGTAGCTTTATCCCTTTACAAAGTTGATGTATTTTCTGAGGTGAGCAGGGGACATTTTCAGATGTCTCTGTTTCTGTTTATTATTTCCTATCCCTGCCAGGCTTTCAGCCCCTTGAGAGCAGGATTCTGATGGGTTTTTGGTGGAAAAGTGGCATCAAACACCGAGCCTGGCACATCCCGGGAGCTCACAAAATAATAGAACTCACAGAACTTTATGCACCTTTGACCATCCTTTTAGAGTGTATTTTGTCAGTAATTTTTTTAAATGTACGTTCTTCAAATGTGTGTATATTTTATACATATTTTAAGAAGCCATATTACTTAAGTCCCCCAGAAGCAGAGATGAGCATCCAGAAGGCCGGCGTGAGAAGCCATGAGTAGACACAGGAGAGGGGAGAGATAACTGCAGGGAGGAGAAGGCGCAGTGGTTGGGCCAAGTTCAGCTGTAGAAAGGTGTTGGTTTTGTTTCCTGAGTCCCTGTCTCCCCACAGCCCTTGATCATCGACCACCTCCAGTATCTGCTGCCCTCTTCTTGTTATCTCGCTCCTCCCCATCAGAACCTGTGGGAATAATCATGAGTCATGGATACTTTAGGGTGAATTACATTTATCTAAACAGTTCTGCTATCAGAAAGCTCTGGTTTTAAATTCTGGCTTTATTGCCTATGAGCTGCAGAACCTTACAAGTTACCTCATCTCCCCCCACGCCTTAGTCTTGGTTTTTGAGAAGATTAGGTATCAATATGGAAAAAAAAGTATTTTCTTTGCTCATAAAATAAATATATTGATTGTAGAAGAAAAAGCACGGGGTGGGCATTAGGGCATCTGGGTTTTAGTTCTTGTCTCTACAACCTATGTGTACCAATCTATGGAACCTGACATAATTCAGTAGGTCTTTCTGATCTGCTGGTTCTTCATCTTTTACATAGATGTGTTAGTCTAGCTCAGTAGAAGATTTATAGAAAAACTTCAAGGGCTGGTCATAGGGAGGGTTGGGGGAGGGGGAAGGGAAGGGACTAGAGGGACAGAGAAGGATTGCCCATCACTAAGAGAGGCATCCAGAAGTCCAAGGGACTATGGTCTATGCCAAGCCCCGAACACCCTCATAAGAATGCCTGTGGTATATAGTGGGGGACCCTCTGCCGCCATGGGTTATTGTCTTGCTGCTCTGTAGGCAGTTCACTCCTGACCTGTACCAACCCAGATAGTTGGGATGTAACGTTTCCTCTAGAGATTTATTTCAATAGAAAGGTAAATTGATTTAAAAGCAGTAATGGCTAACATTTGTGGAGCACTTACTGTGTAAAGGTATCATTCTAAGTCCAGGACTAGACACGTGTGCTTTCATTATTTCTGTTTTACAGACGAAAGCACTGGTCCCTGAGAGTGGTCGAGCAAATGCTTTAAGATCACACGCTTCTAAGTGGCTGAGCTGGGATGTGGATCTAGGCAGGATGGCTCCAGAATGTGCATTTCATTAGCTTTTTGCTGTGTGGTGGCTCTAGACAAAATCCTAAAAAAGGATTTAAAGATAATTTTTAAAGAAAAACCCAAGTATGTAAGAAAAAAAATGGTATCACGTGGAAATGACAAAAACAACACAAAAATAACTAAAGTTGGTAAATGCTGCTTTGGAGCATTGCCTTTAGCAACTCTCTGATAACCCTGAATTTTGGATTTCCCAGAGAAAGAATCTGAGTGCCCCTGACTGGGCTGGGTGTTCAGCCCTGGGTCACCCAGCTGGGTAGGAAAAACTGAGGGCCACATAGAACAGACAAGACAGCTATGACTCACCATATGGTCTCAGGGCAGGGATGGAGAGGGAGCATTATTTCCAGAGAAAACTGAATCATTATCAGGGCAACCCTGGAGGTATCCACTATAACAAGCAGTTGGCTAAGTCTGGGCTGACTTCACAACATAAGTTAAAATTGTTTTTCTTCCCCAGATCCCTGACATGAAGCTCATATCCTTGTCACTTCAGAGACTCATGGAGAAATGATAGACTGTCGCAAACCAAATCACTTATCTTTCTGTTTTAAAAATAGACTAGCCCAGGGGTGCCTGGGTGTCTCAGTCATTAAGCGTCCAACTCTTGGTTTCGGCTCAGATCATGATCTCATGTGTTGTGAGATCGAGCCCCACATCGGGCTCCATGCTCAGTGGGGAGTCTGCTTGAGAGTCTCTCTCTTTCTTTAAGAAATAAATAAATCTTTAAAAAAAAAAAAAAGAGGGCGCCTGGGTGGCTCAGTGGGTTAAGCCGCTGCCTTTGGCTCAGGTCATGATCTCAGAGTCCTGGGATCGAGTCCCGCATCCCGCTTCCCTCTCTCTCTCTCTGCCTGCCTCTCCATCTACTTGTGATTTCTCTCTGTCAAATAAATAAATAAAATCTTTAAAAAAAAAATTAAAAAAAAATTAAAAAAAATTAAAAAATAAAAAAAAATAGAATAACCATTTAGAAATATATAACACAATTTTAAGTGTTACACTGTGACTCTGTAATTTCGCTTCTAGGGGTAGATCCTATAAAAATACTCCCAACACGTAAATACATGTATGAGGATGTTCACTGCAGCATTGTTTATAATAATAGAAAATAAAAAATGACCGAAATATTTATTAATGGAGTCTGGAGAACATTATGGTATATCTATGCTATAAATAAATATCCATTGTTAAAATGATTTAGGTGGTCCCCCCCAAAAAAGATTTAGGTGGTCCTATATATAACAACAAAATTCTTCCAACTATGTGAAATGAGTAAAGCAGGTGACAGTACAATAAGTATGAATGAACTCATTTTTATTGGAAAATGCATAGCATTTGCTTTGTTTGTAAATGCATTTGCTGTTTATAAACATATGTTTTAAACATATAGCAAAAGTCTGAAAGAAAATGTGCTAAGCTATAAGAAAGATAACTTCTAAGGAAGGTAGCAGGACGGAGGGGTGGTGAACCTGGTGGAGCCCCGCAGAAATAGAATTTTAAATTTGCTATTTAAATTTGCCAAAAATATAAAAGGAAACAAGCAAGTGAGATTAATACTAGTAATATATTTTATTTAAGCTAATATATCTAAAATATTATTTCAACATGTCATCAATGTAAAACACTTATTACTGGGATTTTTAAAAAAAATTTTTGTACAAAGTCTTTAATGGTTATAAGAAATCTAGATTTGGACCAGCACTGTATCAAGTGCTTACTGGCTACATGTGGGTAGTGTCCAGCACATTGAACAGCTTAGCTCTATAGACTTTTATATTGTTTTTTTGCAGTAAGGGTATGCTTTCATCTGACTTATATGCTGCATTTTTCTAAGTAGACCATTTGATAGTTGTGATGTTTTAAAAAGGTGAGTTTTAGGGGAACCTGCCTGGGTTGCTCAGTTGGTTAAGCCTTGGGCTCAGGTCATGATCCCGGAGTCCTGGAATCGAGCCCTACATCAGGCTCCCTTGCTCAGCCTACTTCTCCCTCGCCCACTCCCCCTGCTTGTGCTCTCTCACTTGCTCTCTTCTCTCTCTCAAATAAATAAATAAAATCTTAAAAAAAAAAAAAGAGAGAGGTGAGTTTGAATCTCATCTTTTAATCTCCCTGTTATCACTTCTCTGTGAAACCAAAATTTGGATGGCACACTTATTTCACTTGAAATCAGTAGTTGTTGTGGATTTCTATCCCAGTGAACACACACTAAGCCCATATTGGAATTAAATATAGTGATATAATGATATAGTGATATAGTGATATAATTTGAAATATATAGTGATATAATGATATAGTGATATAGTGATATAATTTGAAAGAATGAATAGAGTTACCTTTTAATAACATCTAAATTACAACGCGGACTTTTAAGGTTTTTTATTCATTTTTAAGAGAGAGCGCGTGTGCACAAGCGAGGGTCAGAGGGAGAAGGAAAAGCAGATTCCCCACTGAGCAGGGTGCCTGACATGGGTCTTGATTCTAGAACCTGAGCTGAAATGTGACATTCCTGCTCATGACCTGAGCCAAAGGCAGACATTTAACAGACTGAGCCACCCAGATGCCCCCAATTCCAGACTTTTTTTTATTACTTTGTATATATGTATTACTCCTTTGCTTGCAGGGCTGTGGCCGCCTTTGGACCATTTTCTGTTGTTTCTGTGGTTGTAAACAGAAAACACACAAAAGAAGAAATGTGAAGCTTAAGGGTTACCTGAGGGGTGAGGTGTGTGAACATAAAATAATAAGGTTTATTTTTTTGTGCATAAAAAAATGGTATACATTTGCCTTTCAAAGTAATTTGCTTGACAGTTATATGTGTATGCCATTTTCTGCATTGATCCTTTGAAATACCTCATAGTCTGTTTTCTAAAAACAAGTATTACCGGGACACCTGGTTTCATTCAGCTCAGGCCATGATCTCAGGGTTATGATCTCAGGGTTGTGAGATCAAGCCCTGTGTTGGATCCACATTCTGCTGCTTGTCCCTCTCCCTTCCCCTCTGCTCCTCTCCTCGTCCTCTCTCTCTCTCTCTCTATTAAGTAATAATAAATAATATATAAATAATCTAATAAATAAAATCTTTAAAAATCTTAAAGAAAATTTTTTTTAAAAAATGGCTTTCCAGACACCTACTGGATTGGTCGGTCATTCATTTGGCTGTGGAGAATATATATATCATGTACACATTATATGTTTACCACAGATTGTAATATTCTTTTTAGGAAAAGTTACGTTGACATTTCCATTTTCTTTTGCTGTCCTTTATACTTAATTTCTTTAAAAATTCCAAGTACTTGGGGCACCTGGGTGGCTCAGTGGGTTAAAGCCTCTGTCTTCGGCTCAGGTCATGAGCCTGGGATCCAGCCCCGCATCAGGTTCTCTGCTCAGCAGGGAGCCTGCTTCCCTTCCTCTCTCTGGCTGCCTCTCTGCCTACTTGTTATCTCTGTCTGTCAAATAAATAAATAAAATCTTAAAAAAAAAAATTCCAAGTACTTGAAATATTAAAGTGAAAATCAAGACAACTAGCCTAAATAAAGAATAGCTCCAAATGAGCATAAGGTTTGTCTTTTTAGGGTGATGGAAAAGTTTAAAATTACATTGTAGTGATGGTTGACAATTTTGTAAATACTAAAATGCATTGAACTGTGCTCCTAAAACAGGTGAATTTTATGATATGTAAATTATATTTCAATAAAGCTGTTTGGGGAAAAAAATAGCCTCCAATGACCATATTAAGAATTTTTATAGCTGTATCTGTACTGAAAATAGGTTTATGTATGGTAATAGGAGTATTTTGTAGGATCTAATAGTTTAAAGAGGTACTTGAAAGTGTCATTTGATTTTAAATATTCTTTCCATTTAACGTTCAGATTGTATGTCTTTGCCTCTCCTGGGTAATGTTTTCTATAGACTCACTGGCCTTTCTTTCCCCTGTGGAAATCCATTTCCCCATCTATAAACCTGGGTTAATAACTAAACTTGGTGAAGATTAAATGAGATGCTATGTAAAAATTATAATATCTGGGATGTAGTAGGTTATGAACTGTGCCATTGTCTGCTTGCTGAGTACCTGCCATGGCTTTCTTCTATTGTCTGTAGTGTAAACATGCTGGTGAGACACTCTACTTTTATACATGAAAAGACCTGGTGAAATATTTGGGGGGAACATTTAGGATTTGTTCTTAAGGCTCTTGATACTGGGTCCATTAGATAGCCACGTAAGCGATCTAATTTAATGCATATCCACATACACGCTATGCCTTGACACCATTTTCCATTGGAAATGGATCTTTGCCCCTTTATGCTCCCCTCACCTTCCCGTTTTCCAGCCTCAGACACATTTGGTAGTCTAAGGGAAGGCCAAACCAGGGCTCCCTTTCCAGTCCATCCTTGCCTTCTGTTCCTTAGTTGGAGAGGTCTTTGAGAATGACATTTGCTTCCTACAGTGCTTCCTGTGCCCCATTTAACATGCAGCTTTCACATTTCTCCTAGCCCCTACGTGCTCTCTAAAGAAGGGAAAATTCCAACTTTAGCCTCTCGTGAAGCAATTCAGAGCTCACGGAGCCCTGGCAGTGGGCACAGGCTCGGCACTGAACTTCAGTAATGATTCAGAGTCCCCTCGTCTATAAGCAAGCGCCATGATTCACAGGTGAAAACCTCCTTGTCACCTCCTGCCATCACATATCCTTCCTTTTATCCCTCCCCAGAGTGGAGGCCACCCCCCAATTCAACAAATATTGTTAGTTTCCTTCCATTCGAATTTCGCTCCGAAGTATTTTCTTGCGTACCCTCTGGGTTGTCACTGGCCTGTCATTTGGCCCAGTCGGGTTGTGCCCAAAGCAGTTTCCAGAGCTCCATGATGCACCTTCGAAGATAGAGGTTTGTAAGAAAATGGAGACGCCCGCGTGCTGTTTGTAATCACTTCTCTCACCCTCCACCTGCCATCACGTGGAGACAGTGGATAATTATCGGAACAGAGAGCCCGAGTCCTGGACTGCAGCAGAAGAATGAGCGCCATGGGCGGGCGAGTGACAAAATCCACTCTCCAGTAGGGAGGGAGACACACATTTTGGAAAACTTTGACCCAGAATCAGATGTATTTGTGTAACCTTTTCATGTAGAACTGTGCTGCAGTCAGAGAGGGGGTTTGGATTTTCTTCATTAAAAGCTTATTAAATGAAGAAATAGGACAGTCGTTTTGCTTCGGTAGATGGGGGTCAGGGAGGCGGGTCTGATCTCCTCAGGATATTAATGTCTGCCTTCAGCCAGGGGAAATGAGCCGTCACTTGAGTTAGAGGCAGCTTTATGTGCTCATCACTAGGGATTCCCATATGTCCAGGGAGCTGCAACAGTAAAAAATGGCAGAGCGCGGTGGTGGAGTGCGGAGGGCTCTCATTGGAATTCATGTCAGGGAGCTCAGCTCAGTCTGCCCAGAGCAAGTCTGTTTAATGTTGATCAGCTGTCCATCTGATAAACCGAATTGATATGGGCATTCCCTCCGAGGGCTGCCCTGACAGTGACAGTCACAGCACCCAGATGTCTTGTTAGGCTTTTTTTTTTTTTTTTTTTTTGGTAGTCTGGAGTATTTTTAACCCCTTTTGTGATACCCAAATGAAAAACTACTTTTGAGACCTAGATAAGGATGCCTAGCTACGCTTTCCCTTTGCTTCTCTGGCAGAAAACAACCCAGATTAAACTATGTTCAGAGACCAGAGAATAGCCTCTGGTCTATAGCTTTCTCCCACCTCATCATAAACATCTCATTGACCTGCAGGATAATTATGTGTTGACAGTCAAGTTTGTGTCTAGTTATTCAAAATGATGGGTCTTTTTTTTTTTTTTTAATGTTCTTAAATACAGTAAGTCACCTGGCTTGGTTATGCTTTACTAGTTTCAATGTTAGTTGATCACTAAGTAGAGCCTTATTCTGTTCGTGCATAAAGAGAAAATGTATTGCAGATTTTGTTTCAGTTGGCTAATTTCTAGTAATAACTGCGGTGACTCCTTACTGAATCTCAGCATCATCTGCCTTCTCAAGTATGACTGCCACCGCTGAAGGCAGCTCCTTTCTTTGTAGATTGGTTGACAGGTATGGAGGGAACTAATTACAGAACACATCAATACTGAGCTTTCTTTAAAAAAAAGGGGGGGGAGGAGTAACTGTGAGGAGATGGGCATGTTAATTATCTTGACCATAGTAATTATTTCAGTGTGTATATGTTTATCAAAACATTATGTTGTACATGTTAAATATATACAGTTTTTACTTAAAAATTTAAAATATACTAAGCTTGCTTTCTAGAAAAAATCAAGAGACGGAAGTCTTTGTGTTAAGCTGGGATTATTTAAAAATTATATTTCTGCAAAACTACCAGTTATTCAGAATTACATATGGGAGGACTTTGTTTTATTTTTATTTATTTACTTACTTATTTTAAGTAAGATCCATGCCCAGCATGGAGCCCAACACAGGGCTTGAACTCATGACCCCAAGATCAAGGCCTGAGCTAAGATCAAGAGGTGGATGTTCAACCAACTGAGCCATCCAGGCACCCTGAGAGAACTTTGTTTTAAAGGTTTCTATTGAGGACTCCTGGGTGGCTTGGTCGGTTAAGAGTCTACCTTTGGCTCAGGTCATGATTCCAAGGTCCTGGGATCCAGCCCCACATCCGGGTCCCTGCTCAGCGGGGAGCCTCCTTCTCCCTCTGCCTGCTGCTCTGCCTACTTGTGCTCTATCTCTGTCAAATAAATAAATAAATAAAAATCTTTAAAAAAAAAAAAATAAGGTGTCTGTTGAAATACTACTTAAGGATTTTTGTCTCCCCCATCCCACCACACACATATTTCTATATCTTATATTTTCATGTCATGGCAAGATTTTAACATAAATTCAGATACTGAATCTCCTTGAATGAGACCGGCCTCTAACTTACATTTTCGGGTGAGTTTTCCTAAAAGAGACATAGAGCCCTCAGCATTTTCAATGATTGCTTAACGTGTGTGGTCAGAGCTAGAAATAAGACCTGGTTATTCTGTACAGCCCTTGAACCTCTGATTGAATCTCTATTTGGAGGTCATCGCTACTAGGGCCTACAGCTTTGGCATTTTGCTTTCAGTGATTGAGATTTCTGGTTTCAGATTAGCCTGTTTTTAATCAGATTTCTCATGTCCAAATGTAAGAATGAAACAACATTCATTTTGAATCCTGTGATCGTGGCAAATTCAAAATTCAAAGTCCCATCTTCACTTGGGTTTTCAACATGAGTAAATGTTAGAATAAGAAAATTATTATGTTTTTGTAATTATTGCAATGAATTGAATGAACTTCTTGGACCTTTGGGTCTGGCGCACTTATCTAAAAATCAGTATTTAACAGTTATGATTAAAGGTTATCAGCAAGAAAGATTCTTTTACCTGACATTGAAAACATAGACTTTTCCTTTCTATTACAGTTCATATGTCTTGATATTTTTGATATTTGGGTATTTTTTTAAAGTATTATTTTTAAAGATGTCTGTGTGCTAAGTGTGGAGCCTGATGCAGGGCTCAATCTTACAATTCCTTGATCGTGACCTGAGTTGAAACCAAGAGTTGGATCCTTAACCAACTGTACCACCCAGGCACACCTAAAGTATATTTTAAGAATTATTTTGCTCAGGGCGCCTGGGTGGCTCAGTGGGTTAAAGCCTCTGCCTTTGGCTCTGGTCATGATCCCAGGGTCCTGGGATCAAGCCTCGAATCGTGCTCTCTGCTCAGCAGGAGGCCTGCTTCTCTTCCTCTCTCTGTCTGCCCACCTCTCTGCCTTCTTGTGATCTCTGTCAAATAAATAAATAAAATCTTTAAAAAAAAAAAATGGGTTAAAGAATTCTTTTGCTCTTACGTGCTTTTCTCCATTAACCCCCATTTGCTCTTCTGGAGCTTCCTTTCTGTGGGGCTGTGAAGAGGGAAACAAAACACAGACAAAACAGCTAGCATGTCCGAGGACTAGAAGTGCATTGGGGGGTTTGGGGGGAGGCAGGAAGTGGAGTAGGGACATCTGGTGGGTATGGGAGGGTCACTGCTATAGTGAAGTGGTCAAAGAAGGCATTCTGAGCAGGTATACTTTGTGTGGACCTAAAGGAAGCAAGTGACTAAGTTTTGTTACATACATAAGGGAAGACTGGTACAGACAGAGGAAAGGGCAAAGGCACTGTGGCCAGAACAGCCTTGGCATGTTCAAGGAAAGTCAAAGAGAAGTATTGTAGCTGGGGAAGAGTGAGCAAGGAGGAAAGAGGGTAACATGAATTCAGAGGGGTAAGGAGGTAGAGGAACTGGGACAGATTGTGTTGGACCTTGGAGTCCATTATAGGGACTTTGGCATCTAACCTGAATGAGATGGGGTACCCCTGGCAGGTTTTAAGTGGAGGACCAGAGTGATGGATTACATGTGTCTTCATGTTCCTACTTACTCATTTCTATCTTTTCTATTTTGCAAAGCTAATGGACTAAAAATATTATCTCATTTTTATAATACTCCTTTTGCAAATTATTAGTGAGGTTGAGCATCATTTTATATGGGTTTTTTTTTGCCATTTGTATTTCTTCTGAAATTACGTCTTCATATCCTTTCCTATTTTGCGCTTGAGCTGTTTATCTGTTTCTTAATAATTTCTTGTCCAGTAAGCTCCACACATATTTTGAATACAATCTTTTGTCTGCTGTATGTGTTGCAAATACTTTATTTCAAGTCTATTTGCCTGAGTCTTTTTTATGTTTTATTTCACTAATAAACATTTTTGTACATTCTAACTCCTCAAATTTATCCATTATTTTTCTTATGGCTTCCTGACTTCCCATTTTATTTTACAAGGCTTTCTCCCCCCAAGATCATTAAGAATGGTTTCCTAAATTTTTAGTTTTTCACATTTGGATCTTTAATCTATCTAAATATATTTTTATCTATGATGCAAGGTAGGTATATAACTTTATTATTTTTTTCCCTGAACTGACCGCCATTTGTGATAACATCTTCTGTAGAAATAATCTATCTTTTCCCTAACAATTTAAAGAGCCCCAAGCTTGTGGCTCTGTAGTTCACTAGCTATATGAACTTAAGCAAGTCAGTTAGCCCACCAGCCCACCTCCCTTCTGTATGGTAGAGATAATAATGCTTACTTCAGAAGCTGTTGTGAGTTTGACATCATTTTATTTATTAATCTGTTAACTGAATTATTGTTATGCTTGCAAAATTATTTTTCATGAAATACTTAGCATACAGTAGTTAATTGGTTCAAAGTAATAATTTAGTAATTAATTTCTGATCTTTTTCATTTCTAATAATAAATAATTTAGTAAGTTGGAACCATAATTGCTCTTAGGCATTTAAAAAAATAGGATATTTGAAGTATTTTCAGATGAAATGAGATGATACCTGGCATTTACTTCAAAATAGTTGGCAAGAAGAGTGAAAGGTACGGCTGAAGCAAGATTAGAGCCCACAGAGGTTCTTTATGCCACATTTTCTACTTCGGTATATTTAAAAATTCTCAGAATAAAAAGGTTTTTTTAAAAATGCATCTTTAAAAACAGTTAAAAATGACAAAGTATAAACCTTTGTTATTTCCAAATGCAATATTATGTATTTGTTATATTACTATCTGTACTTTTCTTTGCTATAGTTTAACCTCTCAAAAAGAAGGAAAGCAAGGAGGGAAGGAGGAAGAAAAAGGTTAAAAAAAAAAAAAAAAGGAAAGAAGGCTTCATTGTCTTTATCTCCCTTGCCTGTGTAATGAAACACAATTGACCCTTCTACTGTTTTAACGCCAGCTTAAACATGTAAAACATTTGAAAAGATTTCAAGTTAATATAAAGGACAATTTCTAATCATTAAAACTGCTTATCAGCAGACCTGGTTCCTGTGAAGTAGTTATACTCATCCCTGGATGGGGCTAATTGAGCTTAATTGACCTCTGGGGTCACTTTGAACTCTGATTCTATGAACCTGACTTTGTAGTTGATATCATCCTTCCCTTTTGAAACTAAGAATCATAATAATACACTATACCTTTATAAAATTGACTGATAATTAGAGTTACTCATTTAACAAACATTTGTAGGCAGCCTAGAGAAATGGGATAGTATAATTTACAGTGCAGTGAGGGAGAAGGGTAGCAGGAAGATAGATGACTAAAGAAATAATTATAGGATAGTACAGTAAGTAACACTCTGTTCAGAGACTTTCGGGCACAGAATGGGTTAACTCTAGGAAAGTATGGGAAGACTTGGACTGAGTCCTAAAAATTCTTCATACAAAAATATATTTATCACTCACCCTGTAGCAACAAAAGTTGTATGAAAAAAAAAAGTTGTGTCGCTCACCCATACAGTAGACTTCTGTAGAAATGGTAGGTAGAAGGGAGATTCTCTGTTTGTAAACGGTGTAGAACTATCTCCAAGAGATAATTATTTTTTTAAACTCTTAAAATTTTTTAAGTAATCTTTACACCCAGTGTGGGGCTCCAATTCCTGGCCCCAAGACCAAGAATCACACATTCCACCAACCAAACCAGCCAGGGACCCTCTAAGAAATACTAAGTGAATAAAGCCAGAGTACATAAATATGAACATAAAATATTTTTGTTATCTTTTATGGTACAATTTTTACTAACCATAGCTTTCAGGAAGCTATTAGCTACACATAACAGGACTCTAACAACGGTAGCTTAAAAGAATGCTGTGTTTATCTCCACTAACAAGAAGTCTAGAGGTGAACACATCAGAGCTGGTATAGCCCTCGAAGAAGTAAGTCATTAGGGCCCCGAGCTTCTCTGTTCTTTCTGCTCTACCGTCTTTAGGTTGGGGGCCCCCTTTAGGATCCTTAGGTCTCTTCTGGGCCAATCCTCTAGGCAGGAAAGTATTTGGGTCATCTTCCAGACAGGAAGAAGGGGTAAGCCCAAATTTCCAGAAGTACATAACACACCAACTGACTCTGTCCCCTAACATCAGGAACTCAGGAGATGTCTCAGAAGCTCCTCCTAGTAGATTTCTGCTTACAATCTTTGGCCAGACTGTGCTACATGATCACTACTGGCCTCAGGGAATCTTGGAGAGGTATTTTTAAGTGGGTCCATTGTCACTCCATATATAATCAAAGGTACATTGGTAGTGAGGAACATAAAAATGGATAGGTGACTAGCAATGGCTGCTATCATCCCGTCTAAAACCTAGGATGCTAAAAAAATTTGGAGAAATGTTGGGGAAAAAATGGACCAGAACAGATGAAGTTGTTTAGTATAACTGAAAGAAAGTGATTTGGTGAAAATTTTTGTAGAAACATTGATTAATCCTCAGTTTCATTCAATGTGGTAATTACTTCCCTACTCTGATTATTTAACATAAGTGGTATTCATTTGTGACTCTTTTCCAATCAAGATTTAGCATGAAAAATACCCAAGAGTACGAAAATATATGTACATAAAATGGCATGAAGACTTTTATTTAAGATAATTTTTAAAACCCAGTATGTTGAAAGTTTACTAGATTGCTTTGGTTGGCTAAAACAGGAATAAGATAATGAGAAGAAAAATTTCCCAGATTCTTTCATACTGTCACTGCTTCTCTGCTATATGCTAAATTATACTCTGGCATAATGTGATCTGGAGTTGTTTATCTGATGATAAAATCTTAGAAATTGAGAGCCCACTACCAGATAGTGGAATTGCAGGACAGATTTCAAAGATGACAAATCATTTCATTTCTATTTTCTATAAAAAAGTAGTGTTAATAGCAATATTTTGGTCTCTTTGTAACTGTTAACTGCCAGTCTAGCTAACTTTTAAATCCCTGAATCGAGGGTACCTGGGTGGCTCATTCGGTTAAGCAACTGCCTTTGGCTCCGGATGTGATTCTAGGGTCCTGGGATCTAGCGCCCCCCGCCCCTCCACATCAA
Source organism: Mustela nivalis (assembly GCF_964662115.1). Lineage (NCBI taxonomy): Eukaryota > Metazoa > Chordata > Mammalia > Carnivora > Mustelidae > Mustela > Mustela nivalis. Next base: position 24,370,169 of record NC_139024.1, read on the forward strand.
GCTCCTTGCCCAGCAGGGAGCCTGCTGCTGCTTCTCCCTCTGCCTGCTGCTTCCCCTCCTTGTGCTCTCTGTCTGTCGAATAAATAAATCAAATCTTTAAAATCAGTCAGTCAGTCAGTCAATCCCTGAATCATAGGATTTGGGAACTGGAAGGAATTGTTTCTCCTTCAGTGATGAGAAGACTGTACACCTCAGAGTTTAAGAGATCTGCCCCTGAACTGTGTGATGTCATAGGCAGAAGTAGAACTGTTATCCAGATTTCCTGACTGGCTAAATCACTTGAGTTGGTTCTGATCAAATGATTGGGAACAAGTTGATTACTTTTCCAAGTTATTATGAACAAAAGGAGTAAAATCTATTCATAATTTATTTTCTCCTAGAAGATCTTCTTCTGGAGCACCTGGGTAGCTCAGTTGGTTAAGCGTCTGCTTTCTGCTCAGGTCTTGATCCCAGGATCCTGGGATCCAGCCCCGCATCGGGCTCCCTACAGGGAGCCTGCCTCTCCCTCTCCCTCTGCTGCTCCCCTGCTTGTGCTCTCTCTCTCTTTGTCTGTCAAATAAATACATAAAATCTTAAATTAAAAAAAAAGGAAAGAAAGAAAGGAAAATTCTCTTCTGTAGTGCTTAGAACTAGGGTTCAAAATTGGACAAGTTTTGGTGGGCATATACCAGTGTTGGTAACATCGGTAACTTGGGCCTTTTTTCCCTTCTCATTTACTGTTCATTTGCAAATAAACATTTTAAATTATCATTGGTCATTGTGACAATCTGGCTCTGAGTTCCAGCTTTGTCCTTTACATACTGAATATTCTTGATCAAGTATTAACCTCCCTAGACCTGCTGGAATTAGAATTACAAGTAGATAATAGAAACGAAAGTTCTTTGTAAATGGGGCATACTGTACAAATTAAGGCTTTTCACTTTTACTATTACAATTGTTTTTGTTGATTCTGACCACGTGGCATTTAAAGATTGCTATTTATTTAATGAATGCTGCTTTATGATTATAAATGCTTTTCTTAAAAAGCTCACAATTATTTGGTTTCAGCCTCGGAGTAATTCAAAACACCTACAACTTCTTGCATACATGGTTATTATGTTCTTTCATAAGCTGACTGAATGAAACATCTGTCCAGTGCTTAACCCTTCCTAAGTTATACACTTGCTGACAGTCCCATTGTGTGATTTTTGTGAAATGTGACTTTTGTATGGATTTTCACAGTGTTGGTATTATAAATTAGTGAAGAAGATACTAATAAAATATGTTTTTATTCCTTTCTTTTAGTTACTTTTTTTAAATTTTTTTATTTTTTACAAACATATATTTTTATCCCCAGGGGTACAGGTCTGTGAATCGCCAGGTTTACACACTTCACAGCACTCACCAAAGCACATACCCTCCCCAAAGTCCATAACCCCACCCCCCTTCCCTCAATCCCCCTCCCCCCAGCAACCCTCAGTTTGTTTTGTGAGATTAAGAGTCACGTATGGTTTGTCTCCCTCCCAATCCCATCTTGTTTCATTGATTCTTCTCCTACCCACTTAAGCCCCCATATTGCATCACCACTTCCTCATATCAGGGAGATCATATGATAGTTGTCTTTCTCTGCTTGACTTATTTCACTAAGCATGATACGCTCTAGTTCCATCCATGTTGTCACAAATGGCAAGATTTCATTTCTTTTGATGGCTGCATAGTATTCCATTGTGTATATATACCACATCTTCTTTATCCATTCATCTGTTGATGGACATCGAGGTTCTTTCCATAGTTTGGCTATTGTGGACATTGCTGCTATAAACATTCGGGTGCATGTGCCCCTTTGGATCACTACGTTTGTATCTTTAGGATAAATACCCAGTAATGCAATTGCTGGGTCATAGGGCATTTCTATTTTCAACATTTTGAGGAACCTCCATGCTGTTTTCCAGAGTGGCTGCACCAGCTTGCATTCCCACCAACAGTGTAGGAGGGTTCCCCTTTCTCCGCATCCTCGCCAGCATCTGTCATTTCCTGACTTGTTGATTTTAGCCATTCGGACTGGTGTGAGGTGATATCTCATTGTGGTTTTGATTTGTATTTCCCTGATGCCGAGTGATATGGAGCACTTTTTCATGTGTCTGTTGGCCATCTGGATGTCTTCTTTGCAGAAATGTCTGTTCATGTCCTCTGCCCATTTCTTGATTGGATTATTTGTTCTTTGGGTGTTGACTTTGCTAAGTTCTTTATAGATTTTGGACACTAGTCCTTTATCTGATATGTCGTTTGCAAATATCTTTTCCCATTCTGTCAGTTGTCTTTTGATTTTGTTCACTGTTTCCTTTGCTGTGCAAAAGCTTTTGATCTTGATGAAATCCCAATAGTTCATTTTTTCCCTTGCTTCCCTTGCCTTTGGTGATGTTCCTAGGAAGATGTTGCTGCAGCTGAGGTCGAAGAGGTTGCTGCCTGTGTTCTCCTCAAGGATTTTGATGGATTCCTTTCGCACATTGAAGTCCTTCATCCATTTTGAGTCTATTTTCGTGTGTGGTGTAAGGAAATAATCCAATTTCATTTTTCTGCATGTGGCTGTCCAATTTTCCCAACACCATTTATTGAAGAGGCTGTCTTTTTTCCATTGGACATTCTTTCCTGCTTTGTCGAAGATTAGTTGACCATAGAGTTGAGGGTCTATTTCTGGGCTCTCTATTCTGTTCCATTGATCTATGTGTCTGTTTTTGTGCCAGTACCATGCTGTCTTGATGATGACAGCTTTGTAATAGAGCTTGAAGTCCGGAATTGGGATGCCACCAACTTTGGCTTTCTTTTTCAATATCCCTTTGGCTATTCGAGGTCTTTTCTGGTTCCATATAAAGTTTAGAATTATTTGTTCCATTTCTTTGAAAAAGATGGATGGTACTTTGATAGGAATTGCCTTAAATGTGTAGATTGCTTTAGGTAGCATAGACATTTTCACAATATTTATTTTTCCAATCCATGAGCATGGAAGATTTTTCCATTTCTTTGTGTCTTCCTCCATTTCTTTCATGAGTACTTTATAGTTTTCTGAGTATAGATTCTGTGCCTCTTTGGTTAGGTTTATTCCTAGGTATCTTATGGTTTGGGGTGCAATTGTAAATGGGATGGACTCCTTAATTTCTCTTTCTTCTGTCTTGTTGTTGGTGTAGAGAAATGCAACTGATTTCTGTGCATTGATTTTATATCCTGACACTTTACTGAATTCCTGTACAAGTTCTAGCAGTTTTGGAGTGGAGTCTTTTGGGTTTTCCACATATAGTATCATATCATCTGCGAATAGTGATAATTTGACTTCTTCTTTGCCAATTTGGATGCCTTTAATTTCCTTTTGTTGTCTGATTGCTGAGGCTAGGACTTCTAGTACTATGTTGAATAGCAGTGGTGATAATGGACATCCCTGCCGTGTTCCTGACCTTAGCGGAAAAGCTTTCAGTTTTTCTCCATTGAGAATGATATTTGCGGTGGGTTTTTCAGAGATGGCTTTGATGATATTGAGGTATGTGCCCTCTATCCCTACACTTTGAAAAGTTTTGATCAGGAAGGGATGCTGTACTTTGTCAAATGCTTTTTCAGCATCTATTGAGAGTATCATATGGTTCTTGTTCTTTCTTTTATTGATGTGTTGTATCACATTGACTGATTTGTGGATGTTGAACGAACCTTGCAGCCCTGGAATAAATCCCACTTGGTCGTGGTGAATAATCCTTTTAATGTACTGTTGAATCCTCTTGGCTAGTATTTTGGTGAGAATTTTCGCATCTGTGTTCATCAAGGATATTGGTCTGTAGCTATCTTTTTTGATGGGATCCTTGTCTGGTTTTGGGATCAAGGTGATGCTGGCCTCATAAAATGAGTTTGGAAGTTTTCCTTCCATTGCTATTTTTTGGAACAGTTTCAGGATAATAGGAATTAGTTCTTCTTTAAATGTTTGGTAGAATTCCCCCGGGAAGCCGTCTGGCCCTGGGCTTTTGTTTGTTTGGAGATTTTTAATGACTGTTTCAATCTCCTTACTGGTTATGGGTCTATTCAGGCTTTCTATTTCTTCCTGGTTCAGTTGTGGTAGTTCATATGTTTCTAGGAATGCATCCATTTCTTCCAGATTGTCAAATTTATTGGCGTAGAGTTGCTCATAGTATGTTCTTATAATAGTTTGTATTTCTTTGGTGTTAGTTGTGATCTCTCCTCTTTCATTTATGATTTTATTTGGGTCCTTTCTCTTTTCTTTTTGATAAGTCTGGCCAGGGGTTTATCAATTTTATTAATTCTTTCAAAGAACCAGCTCCTAGTTTCGTTGATTTGCTCTATTGTTTTTTTGGTTTCTATTTCATTGATTTCTGCTCTGATCTTTATGATTTCTCTTCTCCTGCTGGGCTTAGGGTTTCTTTCTTGTTCTTTCTCCAGCTCTTTTAGGTGTAGGGTAATGTTGTGTACCTGAGACCTTTCTTGTTTCTTGAGAAAGGCTTGCACCACTATATATTTTCCTCTCAGGACTGCCTTTGTTCTGTCCCACAGATTTTGAACCGTTGTATTTTCATTATCATTTGTTTCCATGATTTTTTTCAATTCTTCTTTAATTTCCCGGTTGACCCATTCATTCTTTAGAAGGATGCTGTTTAGTCTCCATGTATTTGGGTTCTTTCCAAACTTCCTCTTGTGGTTGAGTTCTAGCTTCAGAGCATTATGGTCTGAAAATATGCAGGGAATGATCCCAATCTTTTAATACCGGTTGAGTCCTGATTTAGGACCGAGGATGTGATCTATTCTGGAGAATGTTCCATGTGCACTAGAGAAGAATGTGTATTCTGTTGCTTTGGGATGAAATGTTCTGAATATATCTGTGATGTCCATCTGGTCCAGTGTGTCGTTTAAGGCCTTTATTTCCTTGCTGATCTTTTGCTTGGATGATCTGTCCATTTCAATGAGGGGAGTGTTAAAGTCCCCTACTATTATTGTATTATTGTTGATGTGTTTCTTTGATTTTGTTATTAATTGGTTTATATAGTTGGCTGCTCCCACGTTGGGGACATATATATTTAAAATTGTTAGATCTTCTTGTTGGACAGACCCTTTGAGTATGATATAGTGTCCTTCCTCATCTCTTATTATAGTCTTTGGCTTAAAATCAATTGATCTGATATAAGGATTGCCACTCCTGCTTTCTTCTGATGTCCATTACCATGGTAAATACTTTTCCACCCCCTCGCTTTAAATCTGGAGGTGTCGTCGGGCTTAAAATGAGTTTCTTGGAGGCATATAGATGGGTTTTATTTTTTTATCCATTCTGATACCCTGTTTCTTTTGATTGGGGCATTTAGTCCATTAACATTCAGGGTAACTATTGAGAGATATGAATTTAGTGCCATTGTATTGCCTATAAGGTGACTGTTACTGTATATTGTCTCTGTTCCTTATTGATCTACCACTTGTAGGCTCTCTCTTTGCTTAGAGGACCGCTTTCAATATTTCCTGTAGAGCTGATTTGGTGTTTGCAAATTCTTTCAGTTTTTGTTTGTCCTGGAAGCTTTTAATCTCTCCTTCTATTTTCAATGATAGCCTAGCTGGATATAGTATTCTTGGCTGCTTAGTTACTTTTTTAAAGGATAATTTTATTTTATTTTTTTTTAAGATTTATTTATTTGTCAGAGAGGAAGAGATGGAGAGACAACACACAAGCAGGCAGAGACAGAGGGAGAAGCAGGCTCCCTGCTGAGCAAGGAGCCTGATGCAGGACTCGGTCCCAGGATCCTGGGATCATGACCTGAGCTGAAGGCAGTGGCTTAACCTCCTGAGCCACCCAGGAGTCCCTAAAGGATAATTTTATTTATTTTATTTTTTTTTTAAGATTTTATTTATTTATTTGACAGAGATCACAAGTAGGCAGAGAGGCAGGCAGAGAGAGAGAGAGGAGGAAGCAGGCTCCCTGCTGAGCAGAGAGCCCGATGCGGGACTCGATCCCAGGACCCTGAGATCATGACCTGAGCCAAAGGCAGCGGCTTAACCCACTGAGCCACCCAGGCGCCCTAAGATAATTTTAAATGTTAACTCCTTTTGTTAGTTTTTAAATGTTTTCTGTTAACTTCTCAGTAGTCTTCTAAGCCTCTATCATTCGTGATTTTCTTTGGGATGTAGTGAGGTTTCCATCTACACTATGAATATATTCTTTATTTAGAAGTTATTTAACTCACTGGTTCATGTTCTCCTACTCCCCTAATTTGAAATCAAGTACCTTATATCCACTGGGTCATTTTTCATATTCTTTTGATTTTTTTTAACAAAAGAAATTAAAAATGTGATTTTTCTTTTTTCTTTTTTTAAGATTTTATTTATTTATTTGACAGACAGAGATCACAAGTAGGCAGAGAGACAGGCAGGGGATGGGGAGGCAGGCTCCCTGCTGAGCAGAGAGCCCAATGTGGGGCTTGAGCCACATTGAGCCTGAGCTGAAGGCAGAGGCTTTAATCTACTGAGCCACCCAGGCACCCCTGTAAAGGCTAATTCTAAACGTTAGCTCCATTTGTTTGTTTTTAAATGTTTTCTGTTAACTTCTCAGTAGTCTTTAATACAGGAGTAAAAAGTCTCATATTTATTATTTGATTATTCTATATTTATTTGTCTTCATGTTTAAGGTTGTCCTAGTTCAAATGCTTAAATTTGACCTTTAGGTGAGGCCCCTTTGTTACATTTCCCTTGGGCCTTTGTAATAGCTTCCTCCCTTACTGATGTCTCTACTTTCACTGTCTACTTTTTCAGATTTTTGTACATATCACTTTCAGAATATTTTTCCTAAATCACTTTAAAAAAAATATATCATCCCTCCTTCTCAAAAACTGCCTGTGTAACAAAATTCAGACCCTTTAACTTGCTATAATCTAGCTCTAGATTCCTACTTCTCACTTATCCACACAGATCCTATGCTTTTACCAAAATGACCTCCTCACCCTCTGATCATGTTTTCCCCTCTTGCCTTCACCCAATCTTGATTCCTATTCTTTATCATTCTGAGGTTCCTAATTCCTACTGTTGTGTCTGCCCCTTCTCTCCAGCTGTAGAAATCATACCTGTCATTCAAGGGCCAGCACAAATTTTACCTTCTTCAGAGAAAATTTTAAAATCTTGCAACTGGCAATCTAGGGAACACCCTGGTATAGTGGAAATAGGTTGGATTTTGAAGTCCCTATCAGTTATCTATTGCATAACAAACTGCCCCAAAACTTGGTGGCTTAAAACAGCAAACATTTTACTTTTCATAGTTCTTTGGGTTGGCTGGACTGATCCTCTGCTAGTTTCTCCTGGATTTATTTATGTGGCTACATTTAGCTGGTAGGTCGGCTGGAGGGTGAGCATGGGTAGGAAAGCTGGGCTTTCTTCCCTGCATGTTGTCTTTCATTCTCAAGGAGGCCCGATGAGGCTTCTTCACATGTAGCGTCAGGACAGCATTCCAAGAGAGTAGCCCCCGATGCAAAAATACTCCCCCATCTTCTTTGTCCCACATTTGCTGACATCCAGCTGACCAGGCAGAGGAAGATTAACTTCAACTCAGAGTTAATCAAGGAGGAGACGTGACATGGATGGGACAAAGTATGTTTCAGTCACACGGCTAAGCCCAGAGTCCGCATGGAAAGGACAACACAGGAGCATGGAAACCAAGTGGTGCAATTCACATGAAGTCATCTGTAACCGATTCCAACAGATTTCCAGCTCTGTATTACTGTATGCCTTTGGGAAAGTCATTTAACAGTGTGCAATGATTTTCTCACCTATAAAAAGAGTTAGTAATACCTACCATAGGATGGTTATGAAATTTAAGTATTTTAATAATTGTTTGGGCTTTTATGATTTTTAAAGTAATGGTTTTGTCATTGTAGAAAATGTACAAAGTATAGAAAAGTATAAGAAAAGAAATATTTAGACATTTCTTTCTTCTAGGTGTCTCAGTTGGTCAGCATCTACCTTCAGCTGGGGTCATGATCACGGAGTCCTGGGATCCCAGGGTCATGGGATCCTGAGGTCCTGGGATCGAGCCCCAAGTCAGGCTCAGCTGAGAGCCTGCTTCTCCCTCTCCATCTGCCCCTCCCCCTGTAACCCCCTCTAGAGATCTCTCTTCTCTCTCTCAAATAAGTATGTAAAATCTTTCAAAAGGGGAAAAGAAAAGAAAAACATTTCTTGACATCCCCTCTGAAACAGTACTATACTATAAACTTCTCCAGGACCTTCTCTGTTTTATTCACTACTGTAGGTATATATCTTGGTTTTTATTCTGATATGTAAGGTCTTTGAAGAAAGAGACCACATTTTATTCACCTTCAAATCCCGTAGCTTTGGATTAGAATTTAAAAAGATAACATATGAAAGTGTTTAACTTAATGCCTGACAAGGTTTATGGTCCCCCTTAAACTGGAGTTTCTTTAGGTACTAGAAGGGAATTTCAGAAATCCTAAAATTGCGGAGGTGGGAAGGGTATGCTGGTAGCAGAGTATCTAAATGGAACGGTAGAGAGTCGCCCCACTAGCAGCTTCTCTCTGGGAGTCCTGGTTATTCATGAGAGGGAGGGAGAGGAATGTTCTAGGGAAGGAACATGTCAAGATCTGCTTATAGATCCAAAACTGCTCAGTGGAGAGGCCTCTATTTAAAACTTCATTAAAAAGCAATAGTCTTGGGGCGCCTGGGTGGCTCAGTGGGTTAAAGCCTCTGCCTTCGGCTCGGGTCATGATCCCAGGGTCCTGGGATCGAGCCCCCGTCGGGCTCTCTGCTCAGCGGGGAGTCTGCTTCCCACTCTCTCTGTCTCTGCCTGCCTCTCTGCCTACTTGTGATCTCTGTCTGTCAAATAAAATTTAAAAAAAAAAAAAAAGAGGGAGAGGGACTAGTCACTGAAATAGTTTGCTGTTGAGCACTGAAGTCTGCCATTACTGATACGGTGGTGTTCTTGACACTCAGCCAAGTCTCACCTTCATGTTTCAGTCAAAGAAGTTTGGCAGAGATCACGGAACTTATCCATACTGCTCTCCTCGTGCATCGTGGCATAGTAAATTTAAATGAGCTGCAATCTTCTGATGGACCACTGAAAGACATGCAGTTTGGAAATAAAATAGCTATCCTGAGTGGAGACTTTCTTCTAGCAAATGCCTGCAATGGACTAGCGTTGCTGCAGAACACCAAGGTAATGGCGGGCAGGTTACTCGTGTCTGGATGACTTTCAGATGTGGAGGTCTGTGCGCCCCGCTGCCCCAGCTCCCCGCATGGAGATGCTCAGTAAAATTGTAAATGATGGTGGTGGAGTGTCAACACCAGTAAAGCTGGTAAATGCGAGCAAAGAATTTTGAAATTAACTCAGGTTGTTTCTGGTTATAATGATTTGTTCATTGTAGAATACTGTTAAATATTTAACAGAGAGAATATATATATATAAACATATATTACCTATATTGCCTCACTATCCAGAGATAATCACTGTTATTAATATTGTGAGGTATTTCCTTTCAAGCTTTTTGTTTGCTTACTCCTACCTTTATATATGTGAATTTTTTGTAACATAGGTGAGAACTTACATGTATAACAACTTACATGTATAGTCCTGCCTATTTTTTCCTACTTCATATTATGATGTGGGTATTTTCCCATGTTATTAGTATTTTTCACAAATTTGTTAGTGGTTGCATAATATTCAGTTATTTAGATGTAATATCATTTATTTAACAAATGTCTCATTCTAGGCACTTAAGTTGCTTCTCATTTTTTATTTTCATAAACAGATCTGCAGTAAACATCTTTACACAGTAGTATCCCTCCTTCCAGATTATTTTGTTCAGATAAGTACCTAAAAGTGGCTCAAAGGGTTTAGACATTTTTAGCATTCTTGATACATACTGCCAAGCTGCTCTCTAGAAAATTGTAGAGATATTCCTTGTATATGAATTTGAGTTAGATTTAGTTATAAAATAACAGTGGTCAAAACAAGATAGGATTTATCCTTTCTCATGTAAAAACATCCAGGACTAGGCAGTATAGTCTTGGGTTGATTCTCCAAAGTCAGTAGCAAAAGCATTTTCTGTTTTCTGCTCTGCCATCCCTACCTTACTCTGTAGTTTTGGCCCCGGATAGCTGCCATCATGTTCTTCCTCTGGTCAATAGGAAGGGAGGAGGAGGAAGACAGAGAAAAGCAGGTCTCCTTCACCTGAAAGTCAAGAGAGGGTACATCCTCGTTTGCAAGGAGAGTCTCAGTGTAAGTCCACTGTCCCAGAATTCCAAAATGACTTAACATTTGTCTTGGATTTTCTTCTTTTAACAGAGAACAGTTACTAATAATTACATTAGGAGGAGCCAGGATGGGTTTCATAGATGTCTACTTTATACTTCCAACCTCTGCCTCAGTTTTTGTCTAGTGTGGTTAGTAGAATGGGAGACCCATATACAATGGAGAATGTTTTCATGTAGATGTTAAATCTGGAGGACAACCAGCAATAATTCATCTCTTTTCCCAACCCTTTCGTATACCTCCCAATCAAGAACAGAACACGGGGCAGCTGCTCATAGAACAAAGTGCAGTGAATGTCTAAATTAACCATTAACTTCTTCCTGTATTGGGTGTAGAAGTATTTGACATTGCTGCCCCAGCTGGCCACTTGATGTATCTCCCAAATGTACTATGGCCTACAAGAGTCACCAAGCTACTAGGTACCAGTCCCAAAGTCCAGTGGGAAACAGAGTAAGGTGGGAAGTAGGGCATCGGTGAAGTACCTGTGGGAAATAGAGACCGATCAGAGAGGGTAGGGAGTAAACTGAGCACATTGGCTTGTGTAATATAAGCCTATAATTATTTTATTGTTTGGCAGCACTTTATTTTTGCAGTAAACGCTTTTGGCAGCAATAAGCTAAAACTATACATTTCATTTTTTAAAGTACTGAGAAAGTTGATAAGGAATGTGTAATTTGCACAAAATGTTGGCATTTACTATCCACTGCAGAGGCCATACTGGTATCACTAACCACATGAAAACAGGAAGCATCAAATCTGCTGAAAAAAATGAAACCTAACTTGTAGACAAATGCCTGTTTTTCCAGATTAATTTCACTCATTCTCATCTACAGGTTTTTTATGTACACATAGGAGAAGGTAAGCAATCACTTTATATTTGTTGGCTCCCTTGGCAGAAGAAAAATGTTGGAAACAATTAAATAATTACAGTTTTAGTTGAGTGCCAGCCTGGTACTTAAAGTATTAAATCATTTTAGTTAATTCAAAAAAATGTTTCATTTTTTCCATCCACTATGGGACCAAGGTAAAGCTTTTGGAAGTATACTCTATCAAAGATAAAACCATTATGAGTGAGTTTAGAAATTCAATTTAAAATACAACATGGGGGGCGCCATGGGTTAAAGTACAACCTGGGTGGCTTAGTGGGTTAAAACCTCTGCCTTCGTGGGCGCCTGGGTGGCTCAGTGGGTTGGGCCGCAGCCTTCCGCTCAGGTCGTGATCCCGGCGTCCTGGGATCGAGCCCCGCGTTGGGCTTCCTGCTCGGCGGGGAGCCTGCTTTCTCCTCTCTCTGCCTGCCTCTCTGCCTACTTGTGATCTCTGCCTGTCAAATAAATAAATAATCTTAAAAAAAAAAAAACCTCTGCCTTCGGCTCAGGTCATGATCCCCGGGTGCTGGGATCGAGCCCCGCATCGGGCTCTCTGCTCGGCAGGGAGCCTGCTTCCCTTCCTCTCTCTTTGCCTGCCTCTCTGCCTACTTGTGATCTTTGTCTGCCAAATAAATAAATAAAATCTTAAAAAAAAAAAATGTCCTTGCTACACTGCGAAACTATGGAGTAGTTGGAATTCACTGTGATGTACCCATAATTCCTAATCGCATCTTAACAAGTATTAACATTCTATTAATTGAAATAGAAGGTATTATTATTAAAATTTACAAGTATCTTTAATGTTCAAGTCTTCAAACTGTAAGATTTTGAGGATTTTGGTGTTGAGTATAAAAATACAGCACCACAGTGTGTGCCTTCTGTCTCTGTTGCCTACCATTAATCAGATTTTCAAAATCTTTATACCCAACATTATATTGTATTATATATAATGTATACATTATATATGTATAATAACAAAATATTAATTTTGTTATACATGAATCATAAGATTTTGGTGACATCTTGCTCAAAATCCATTAGAAATGTTGAAGTCTTCAACAAATAGAACACATAATGAACGTTTTAGGGAATTACAGTGAAAACAATGAGTGAAAATTCCATTGGAATTTTTCCTTACAAAAACAAGGGAGGAACAGAACAAAATAAATAGTAAGATCTCAAATGCTACCCAAGATTAAAATTTACAATTCTATAATTGTGCTTTGGAATATCTCACCTTGCAAGAAGTATACTTTGGTATGGCTGCTATTTTGAATAAATTACACACACACGAGTAAAATGAAATTGAGAAGGCCTAGATTTTGTAGCATCTAATTTTAGTAAAAACATTCAGAAGAATCATAGAGGCAATTTATTTGACAAGCTTTGTCTTATAAAAATATTTGTCAAAGAAAGGTACTCTGAAGGAAGCAAAAAGATAGTACCTTGAAAATATTTGGGCTGGAATAGTTACACTTTACAATATCTTAAAAATTAGAATTGAGTTTCTCTTCCATCTAGCAGATGTGCTCAGAGCTTACCAGGTAACTAGAATCTGTAGAATGAGCATTTTCTCAATTAAAAATATTATGATCTACCAATAAGAATCAATTGAAGTTATCAATAATTTCAAATTAGTCATAAGAAGCCCTGTGAAGAATATTGCTGGCAGTTTTATTCTTAAATACTATATATATATATATATATATATATATATATTTTTTTTTTAAAGATTTTATCCATTCATTTGAGAGAGAGAAAGAGAGAGAGCACAAGCAGAGAGGAGAGAGAAGCAGTCTCCCTACAAGCAGGGAGCTCAAGAAGGAGCTTGATCCCAGGACCCTGAGATCATGACCAGAGCCAAAGGCAGACAGTCAACCAACTGAGCCACCCAGGCACCCCAAAATGCTGTATTTTTCAAAGCACATTCTTCAGGGGCACCTGGCTGGCTTGGTCAGTAGAGCATGTAACTCTTGATCTCTGGGTTGTTGGTTGAATCCCCATGTTGGGTGTAGAGATTACTTAAAACCTTTTTAAAAATAAAATAAAAGCACATTCTTCAGAGAAATGCCAGTTACATAATATTAGGGACAGATATGGCTAAGAAATGAGTTAAAGTATATAAATAGATACCAAGAATAATTATTCTAGGGGTGCCTAGGTGGCTCATTCGTTAAGCATCTGCCTTCAGCTCAGGTCTTGATCCCAGGGTCCTGGAATCTAGCCCCGCATCAGGCTTCCTGCTCAGGGGGAGCCTGCTTCTCCCTCTCCCACCCCTCCTTCTTGTGTTCCCTCTCTTACTGTGTCTCCCTCTGTCAAATAAATAAATAAAATCTTAAAAAAAAAAAAGGATAATTATTCTACTAGCTGTTTTTTAATATTCAAATAATCAATATAGAGTTTTTTTGTTTTAATGTACATGGATATATGTTTTTCTTTTTAAATTTCATTTTTTTTTAAAGACTTTATTTATTTATTTGACAGAGAGAGATCACAAGTAGGCAGAGAGGCAGGCAGAGAGAGAGGAAGGGAAGCAGGCTCCCCGCTGAGCAAAGAGCCCGACATGGGACTCCATCCCAGGACCCTGAGATCATGACCTGAGCCGAAGGCAGCGGCTCAACCCACTGAGCCACCCAGGCGCCCCTAAATTTCATTTTTGAAAATAGTTTTTGAATAGAACTTGTTAACAAGTCTACCAACAGAGTAAAGTCAATTGCTAATAAATACATGTTTCAAAAAGGATAATTTTTTTTTTTTAGCACTCCCTTTCATTCTCAAGTGTCCCAGTTTGGATGATAAACTATACAGTATCACCTCTTTCAAGACATTTCTCAGAAGTCACTTCGGATGGTTCTGCTTACCAGCTGGCCAGAATTTAATTATATGGCCACACCTACTTATAAGGGAGACTAGGAAATATAAACTTTCTTGTGAGTAGCCATGTGCCCAGACAAACGTCTCGAAGATACACATAACAGATACTAGGAGACAAAGAGCATTCTGCCTTCTCTCCCCATCACACTTTTGGCTAGCACATATTTTCATGAGACGGACTTGTTGATTTGTAGGGGGAAATGGTATGGTACCTTTAATATATAGTTTATATTCACATGGAAAGGAAGCCAGAGTAAGAAATGAATTCATTATATAAAATGGAATAATAGAGCATCTCAGATCTCCCTCTAGAGATTTATTACCATTTGGGTATTCTTTTTATTTTTATTTACCTTCAAATTGCTCTATTTGCTATGTGTATAGTCTGCTTTGATGCATCTCACTAAATCCTCTCCTTAACTGGAATTCATATGTTAGTGGAAGGATGACAGGTCCATTGCCTTTGAGAGCCCCTCTCTGACGGCAGCATCCATCTTTCCTCTTGACCTATACCTGCTGTGGTCTGTGATGAACTTTAGGTCTTGGGAAAGGAGGAGACCTCAGAAAGTACAGGCCTGGTATCGTTTCTGGTGCCTGGCACTGGCCACTCGTAGGTTAGACCCACATACCTAAGAAGAAGAGCTGTTCAGGATTTGGTAACTAGATCCACATTTCAGTAATTAGCTGACAGCCTGGCCCCACCTTAAAACGAGACTTACTGCCTTTCAACAAATTTCTGTTTTCTCTAATCATTAGTTTTAACATACTTTAAGCTATTCTGATGAAATCTTACATAAGGTTAAGAAGATGGTATTTCATACAAATATAATCATACTGTAACGACATAAACAAGTATTTGTTTGCTTTAGCAAACTCACTTTATGGGAATGATGTTTAATGTGTTCCTTTTTCCTAGCTAGCTTGCATCATTCACACATCTTTCTTTCAGTGCAGTTCAAGTTCAGAGAAAATGGAAGCTTTACTCCCATCAAAATCAATTCTGTTTCATAGTTTATGAAACACTCTTGGTGTTTTGCATTCAGAAGCATCACTATAAATGTTCCAGAGTCTAAGACCTCCACCATCTGCTCCATTAGGCACTGGATTTCAGTGGCAGTATTTGATTAAAAAAAAAAAAAAAGAAAGAAAAGAAAACCACCCCCCACACACACACACACAAAATAAAAACTGCATATCCAAACAACAGTTCAGCCCGAAGCTTCTCCTTGAAATAAGAATGATCAGGCATTTTCCTTCCTCTTCAGTGAGCTCTAATACCTTCATGGTCTCTGCACCGTTTTGCACGTTTAGATTTTCGTTTTATTGACTTTTGGGTGAGGAATTTCTTTTTCCTTTTTAGTCCATGGTATATTGTTTTTTTGTTTGTTTTGTTTTTGTTTTTTGAAGATTTTATTTATTTATTTGACGGAGAGAGAGATCACAAGTACACAGAGAGGCAGGCAGAGAGGGGGAAGCAGGCTCCCTTCTGAGCAGAGAACCCAGGACCCGGGGATCATGACCTGAGCCAGAGGCAGAGACTTAACCTACTGAGGCACCCAGGCACCCTGGTATATATTTTTTTAAATGTGATAATTGTGTGTTGAATTGAAGCCTTTCTTCTATGCAACCATTCTGTTCATTAAAAAAAAAAATAGGATCCTTTTGTTTCTTGTTCTTCAAAATTTGAAGAAAATTTTAAAGGCTCTATGAAGGTCCATTTCAAAAGATACTTCACTGGATCAGTTCTTGTGAAACATCTTGAGTACCATGTCCAGGGGTCTATAATTGGTCTCTACAAATCTAGGCTCCTAGTACCTCTCTTTTAATCATACTACAGGGTTTCCAAACCATGTGAACACTAGTTTAAACTGAGGAGATTATAAGGGGTAACAAAAGTTCTTGAAAGTCAAGAATTCTCTTTGATAAAGCAAATATTCTGTATTCAGAATGAATTCCTTTCATTTAAATACTTGACAGCTTATTTTTTTTTTTAAGGAAAATAGTTATACCTCAGAAGAAGACTAATTTTATTAAATGAGTTCCCAGAAGCTTAAGTTGATTAAGGATAGTACTAATCAATAAACATTTTTTAGGCGGAGGAGGAGATAGTGATAAATATTTCTTTGGGGCAGTGTTAAATTTTTTCAAGTTCTATACATGTGGTGAATGCCTTAGTAAAGTTAGATTTCTATTTAATGATGTTTTAATTTTCTCTTACAAGAAAGAAACATTGTTGATAGATGAATGGGTAAAGAAGTTGCGGTATATATACTGTGTGCTATATATATTTATATGGAGGTGTGTGTGTGTGTGACTATTACACAACCATAAAAGGAGTGAAATCTTACCATTTGTGATAACATGGATGGACGTAGACGGTATTATACCAAGTGAAATAAATCAGACTCAGAAAGACAAATGTCATATAATCTCATTTATATGTGGAATCTAAAAAGCAAAACAAATGAACAACAGAACAGAAACACTCATAGGTACAAGAAACAAAGGGGTGGGGTTTTCGTGGACAAAATAGATAAAGGGAATTAAGAGATAAAAACTTACAGTTATAGGGACGCCTGGGTGGCTCAGTTGGTTAAGCAGCTGCCTTCGGCTCAGGTCATGGTCCCAGCGTCCTGGGATCGAGTCCCACATCGGGCTCCTTGCTGAGCGCGGAGCCTGCTTCTCCCTCTGCCTCTGCCTGCCATTCTGTCTGCCTGTGCTCGCTCTCTCCGCCCCCCTCTCTGATAAATAAATAAAATCTTAAAAAAAAAAAAACTTACAGTTATAAAATCAGTAAGTCACAGGATGTAATATACAGCCTAAGGAACACAATAATATTGTAATAACTTTGTATGGTGAAGGATAGTAACTAGACTTCTTGTAGAGCTCATTCTACACTGTATCAAAATACCACATTACTGGGGCACCTGGGTAGCGCGGTCAGTTAAGTGTCAGACTCTTGGTTTCAGCTCAGGTCACCATCTCAGGGTTGTGAGATCGAGCCCCATGTCCAGCTCTGCATTCAGCACAGAGTCTGCTTCAAGATTCCCTCTGGCCTCCCTCTGCCTGCCACTCCCTCTGCTTGTGCTCTCTCTCGCTCTCTCTCTCTGGCAAATAAATAAATAACATCTTTAACAAAACAAAAAAGATTCTCTCTCTCCCTCTCTCTCTTCCCCTTCCCCATTCTCTCTCTTTTCTCTTTCTAAAATAAATCTTTTTTTTTTTTTTAAAGATTTATTTATTTGACAGAGAGAAATCACAAGTAGACAGAGAGGCAGCCAGAGAGAGAGAGAGAGGGAAGCAGGCTCCCTGCTGAGCAGAGAGCCCGATGCGGGACTCGATCCCAGGACCCTGAGATCATGACCTGAGCCGAAGGCAGCGGCTTAACCCACTGAGCCACCCAGGCGCCCCAATAAATCTTTTTTTTAAAGATTGCATTACTGTAATGTACACTTAAAATAGGCTATTGTATGTCAATTGTACTTTTCTTTAAAGAAGAAAAGAAAAATTTGTCAGCAATAGCAGTGAAAAGAGAGGGGCACCTGGGTGGCTCAGTCTGTGTGGAGTGTCGACTTTTAGCTCTTCATGATCCCAGGGTCCTAGGATACATCCCTGCATCAGGCTCCCTGCTCAGCAGGGAGCCTACTTTTCCCTCTCCCTCTGCTGCTCCCCTCCAGTTTGTGCTCTCTCACTCTTGCTCTCTCTCAAATAAATAAATAAATAAAATCTTTAAAAAAAAAAAAAAAGGCAATGAAAAGAGAGACCATAGCAGTGAGGGAACAGACAGAACTTAATACAGAATTTCTGTATATAGTATGTCACTCTTTTCACAGTGACAGCTTTTTTTGAGGGTCTGTATTTAACTTGGTAATTAAAGTTAGCGTATTTGTAGCAACTTTAATTTTTTATGACTTACTCATTCTACCAATTTTCCATTTTCTTGTGCTACTGGGGTTTTTTGTTGGTTTTTTTTTTTTCTTAGTTTATTTATTTATTTATTTAGTTGACAGAGATCACAAGTATGCAGAGAGGCAGTCAGAGAAGGAGAAGGGGAATGCTACTGGATTCTTGTCTGAATTTCTGCATTATGTGTTTATTTCTGTACTTCTTCTGGGGCAGACAGTAAGAACAAGCGTTCTGCAGTGATAAGAAATTCAGAGCTGTTTTATAATTGCCAAGGGTAAAATTAGCAAAGTCAATTATTCTCCCTTTGGCTTTTCCCTGAAGATATTAGGGGTCTTCAAGGTAATTGCCTTAGGTAACACTTAGATTTTTAAATATCTCTAAGTATAGAAATTGGTATATTAATCCTCTGGTAATTGTCTTCTTACTATTATAGTTGTCGTCACATAAGTGTGAATTAACAAAATTTTGAATTCAAGAGTGAGTTTAAAAATTAGTATTTTGAGTTTTCATTCATTTTCAATTATGGAAGCCAGGGACAGCTTTTTGTTCTGGTACTTCACTATCCACAAACCCTAGGCTTTGAGACCTTAGAATGCCTCTTTTTAAGCCATAAATTCCCTGACTCCATTGGAATAAGTTGCTCTCTGTTGTGTTCATGTAGACTTATCACTGAATCCTGGAATGATCGGGTCATACCAGAGTCTAGAATTTTAGTGTCTGAGCATCAAGCTACCAGGTATGCTGAATAATTGGGGGGAAAACATGAAATGGAAAAGCACTCTAATTTAAAAATCTGGCTGACCATTAGAGGTTTTTTTCAGGTCCCTGTTTATTTTGTAGACTGGATCTGTAGTTTAGGATTAAGCCACTGTACAAATAAGGCTGTGTGGATTACTACTTGTCATCTTTTCTTAAGTCTTTCATTTTACATCTATAGTGATAACCCTAGTATTTAAAAAATTGAACTCACCATGATTTTGGTTTTTTTTTTCTATTTGTTTAGTCATTTTCATTTAATGGACCTTTCACTCTACATCAGGTGGGAGAATGTGAGTTAGCCTGGGTTTTGTTTAAGCACCCCTGAACATTATCGTGATGTCATTCCTGGGGACTGTTCTATTAAGCATTAGTGATTTATCTTTCTAAATAACCAGGGGCACAGATGTACTCCTTACATAGCTGATGTATTTCCTTATGTTAACTTTGTTTTCCTAAAGGCATAAATATGTTGTTTACAAGGAAGATTTTTGTTTGTATAAATAATGTTTAATTTATGCATATAAATCTCTTCCTTTCACACCATCTATATATTTTAATAAAGAGACTGCTATTGGTTACTTGATGTTTATATTATTTGTTGTATTAATTCTACTTTCAAATTCATGTTAAAAAGTGAAATGTGGGGGCGCCTGGGTGGCTCAGTGGGTTAAGCCTCTGCCTTCGGCTCAGGTCATGATCTCAGGGTCCTGGGATCGAGTCCCACATTGGGCTCTCTGCTCAGCAGAGAGCCTGCTTCCTCCTCTCTTTCTCTCTCTCTCTCTGCCTGCCTCTCTGCCTACTTGTGTTCTCTCTCTCTGTCAAATAAATAAATAAATAAATAAAATCTTTAAAAAAAAAAAAAAAGTGAAATGTGGAGCACCAGAGTGGCTCAGTCGGTTAAGCTCTTGATTTGGGTCAAGTCATGACCACAGGGTTGTGATATTGAGCCCTGCATTGGGTTCCATGCTGGGTGCGGAGCCTATAAAGATGCTCTTCTCCTCCCCCGCTTTTTCCCTCTGCCCCCTTCCCCCTCAACTCATGCACATGTTCCGTCTCTCTTTAAAAAAAAAAAAAAAAGTGAAACCTAGGAGTTTCAGTTGGTAAAGCATATCATTCTTGTTCTTGTGGTCATGAGTTTAAGCCCTACATTGGGTATGGAGCCTACCTTAAAAAAAAAAGTGAAACCTGGAAACATGTAATATATCATGGGAAATTTGAGATTTTCTTTGTCATATTCATTTAAAATAGATATTATGACCCTGTGTGAAATTATTGCTTTATTTGTTGAAATTACTGATTAATATCTTTAAGCCTCTTTGGTCTCCCACTCAAAATTAATGTTCTTTTTCTACATATAATCCACTCAAGTATTGGTTTTCAGGACTAGAGTAAATGTGTGCAGAAGGAAATTGGGTGTCATATGTTGTAACAATAAAGGCAACTATCTCCCTATCAGTTAAAGAAGCCAAAATGCTACGACAAAATTATAATTTCAGAATCCCCCAGTTTTTCCAGTTTATCATTTATTAACATAGCTAACTATTAAACAGACACTATATTCATTCTGAGCCACTTTCTTGATCTTTAAGGCAAAAGTGATAAATGATTGGTGTTTGAGAAGTGTACTAGAAACAAGAAGACAAATAATTATGCTTTTTTAAAATTTATGATCTCATTAAAAACTTGACCTTTGCCCTTTGGGTGCCATAAAACAATGGAATGAAGTGTCTTTTGCCAAAAGAAGGTCAAATGCCGTCATGCAAAATGGACACTTCTCTGAATGTCTGTCCACCAGGAAGTTGATGACCCAGAAGGGAATTTCTTCCATCTGCCTGGAATTCAAAGAAGCCCATTTTTAAAAAGTCTGTGTTCTACAAAAAAAAATCTTTTCTCTAAAATGGGTAGAGTTGAAGCCCACACCCTGGTTGGCCATGAGAGGTAGAAATATGTTGGTATGGCACTTTCATAGTATACTTAATAACCTCAGTTTTGTCAATCCCTTTTTCTACTTTCCAGAAATAAAATTAATCAGAAGCCAGCTTTTTTTTTTCCCTCTCCATTTTCACTGGCATAAATTGCTATTTCTCTAAAGCCAGAGGGAGAAAAAAATCTTTTCAGCTTGAGTTATTCAGTACTCTTCCTTTTGCCTTTCTAATGATTTTACTCAAGGAACTTCCAGAGATAGGAGTTAACAAAAGTACTGGGTAGATGAACAGCTGATCCCTTTCCCTCCATTGTCAGCTGCCTGACCTCACATCTCTTCACTCGTCCTTCCTTTATCCCATAGATTGGTCCTCAGTGCCTGTTTCTTTGTCTCTTATTGTTCCCAAATCTGTTAATTTCATCTCGGGCAATCCTCAGAGCATATACACATACTCTTCAACCCTTTTCTTCCTGTTTTTTTCATTCTTTATCTTCCTACCTGTTATTTCAGAAAAATTGTTATCCATCCTTTTGCCTTCTCTGTGCTCCTTTCAAAGGAAAAATCAGCCAAGAAACTTTACTGAGTAGTTGACAAACATCAGAGTGAAGCTTGGAATGGCCTTTTGTTAAGAATAAGGGAAGTTAAAAAAAAAAAAAAAAGAAGAAGGAAAGTTATATAATTAGAAATGAAGTGGATATGAGAAAGAACCAGTGTCTCTACCCTCATTTTCTTATTAAACCAAATTTCCCTATAACTGTCAATGTTTAAAGGCCATTTAAAAAATATTTCCTGTTTAGTTTTGTTTTCCTAATTGCAAGTATTATAAGATTGTGGTTTTCTATTTGATTTTCAATTATAAGTGTATGGCATTTCTAATGTTATGGGCTGCCCTGAGAACCTACCCACCATTTATAACCTCGAATGTTAGGAAAATGAGGTATGAGCTCCAAACAACTGACTTACAGATAAAATTCCAAAATGGTGCGTTTGTAATCTGGTGCCTGGTTCTATAAGATTGATACCAAATTTGAACCCCATAAGCAAAAGAACAGGTAAGAGCATCCAAAAGGATCCATGTGACTGCTTATCATTAGTAGCCACATATAGCTTAGTTGTGTTGATATAATTTTGGTTTTAGCATTTCCATCATTTTCCTGGGTCCTCAGAGTTGTAAATACTCATGGAAAAAATTCACTCTAAGCCAAAGTTGGCTTATGGGGCTTTAACCCAGGAGCAAATTTTATTTATTTAGCAATAGTGATTGGGGAAGAGCCCTTTCCTGGCAGCTAATGACCTACTGGAGGACTCGTGTGCCCAAGGCAAAGCTGAAGGCCATTAGCCCAACAGGCCATTAACTGACAAATGCCTGACCCTGAGGTCATTTCTGATACTGTAAACTATGAACACATTAAAGTGGGTTTGTTGGAAAGTATGGCTGTGCCAAGAAAGTTTCTTTTTAAACATTTTGGAAAATGCATTGTTTGTTGTTATTCATGTGGCTTAATTGTCTTTGTTCTGGGGCCATTTTCACTGTGCACAGCAAGTCAGTCATCAATAAACACCAAAACTATGCTCTGTGGCCATCTTTGATATTTAAAGGACAAGTTTTTCTAATTAGAATATCAGATTAACTACATCATTCCTAAGGAGCTCCAGCTTTCACTTCTGTGTGAAACTTATGTTTTCATGATGTGTTAAGCTGTGTAGCCCTGATCTATTTTATAGTTCTCAGAGAAGACCTATAAAGCCACATAAGTGGAAAGAACTCCAAAGTAGAAGTCTATGGACCTAGTTTCTATCATTTGTTTTCTTTTGTTTTTAATTGGCCAGTTAACATTGGACAGTTCATTTTATCTCTCAGGTTTTAATTGAGAACATTCATCTTTTTCTCTAGACTGTTTATCTAATGTCTTTCTTTCTTTTTTCTTTTTTCTTTTTTTTTTTTTTTTGTTTTTTGTTTTTTGTTTTTTTAAAGTAAGCTCCATGCCTAACGTGGGACTTGAACTTAGGACCCTGAGATCAAGGGTCACATGCTTTACTGACTGAGCCAGCCAGGCATGCACCTCTAATGTCTTAATATTCCATTTTACAAGTGAAATTAGAAACTTCATGATGTAGGATATTCTTTAAAATTAGTACAAAACGTTTAAAAAATTAAGAAAATAATTTAAAAAATAATATTAACAACTTACATTTTTGAATGCCTACTAAGTAGTAGACACCGTAAGTGCTCTGTGTGTATTAACTAACTTAATCTCTCCTGAGGCATCGGAGAGAGTTAAGTAATTTCCTAGAGGAAATGGTAGAGCTGCTGTCTAATTTTAAAGGCAATGTGGCTCCAAAATCCTCATGCTTAACTAAAGTAGAAAACAAGCACACCAGCTAAGAACAATGATACTTCTTTTTGCCAGCAATTTTGCAGTTACCAATATTGGAATTTATAATGTTTTAAATAATTAATAGTTTTTAAATATTGAAATAAATAGTTTAGTACAAACATCAATAGGAACTTTAAGAAACATTTTAGAGAAATAACTAGTAAGCAAAGACAACTTATTTTCTTAGTTTCCTCATCTGTGTAATAAAGGCATTATTCCATCTCCTATATCTTTACTGTTGACAATATTCTACAAATCTGAGTGTTGTAGGAAAGAGTGTATGTATATATGTGTGTATGTGTGTATATATATATATAGACATATCTATATATATACATCTCCAGATCCAGTAAATGTCATGAAATAGGAAGAAAAACAAAAGAATTGAGAAAAAGTTTTTATAAACTCAGAGATGTAAAAGAGAATTGAAAATATTTTATAAATGTCTAAGACTTAGAGATATAAATGCACATTTCAGCCATCTAAAACAATACCCCAAATTAGTGAACTCACCTTTAAGGCCTGTTTGTCCTAGGAAACTGATATGGCTTAATTCTTTCAAGTTCAAACTTTAAAAGTCATAAGGGGATATGCAAATGTAAATTTCTGAAAATAGTGATTAAACGAAGGGATAGTTGTGCAAATTTATTTTGAAATAGTTATGATTTATACAACTGATTCACATATTGGACAAACGATTGGTAATGCAATAAAATTTTTTGTGTTTGTTGTGTTAAGCCATAAGAAGGTGAAATGCCATCGTGCACAATGGACAGTTCTCTGAGTGTCCACCAGGAAGTTGATGACCGGTAGGGAATTTCTTCCATCTGCCAGTTTAAAGTACCAGTTTAAAAGCCAATTATATCACCTATTTTCAGTCTTTATGTGAATTGTATCAACAACAATAATAAAAAAAAAAAAAAAACCCAATTGTATCTCTGCAGATTGGAGAATTTCTAATCCAAGAGTATCCATTGTTTGATTCAAGGGTACCATGCAGCCAGTCTAAAGTTTCTACTACATGGTTTTTTGAAGGAGAAGGGAAAAAAAAGTATTAACTAATTTTCTAGAAGGCAGTACCAGTAGAGCCAGTTATTTTTAGAATTCCATTGATTCACAGATTTTGAAGAGCTGCAAAGGTATTTGGAAGAAATACAATTACAGTTTTAGACAAGATGCGTGGATTTTAATGCATATGAGTCATGCTTTTATTTCTGTGGTTGCCTTTGAAGTGCAAACCTTGGGATGTCTCTAAATCACAAACATCTGTCTTTTAATGTAGCCCAGTTTGAAGAGGAACTAATTGAACTAAAAATTGAACAATATTATCCAAAAGAAATGGGATCCCAGAAATTTGCAAGATATATGTATGAATCTTAGAAAAATCCTGAGATTTTTAACTCTGGCCAAATGTGGTTTAGTTTTTTCATTTATCTAGTAAGATCAAAGCTAAAAGTCAATATTAGTGATGTGTATAAATCAAGATGGAAATATGTCCTAACACTATATCCCATAGTACCTGAGAATGATTCTGTTTTAACCTAACTTCTGCCTCTGTTTCAGTTCCATATTTAAGTGTTTTTGAAATAAAGTGATAAAGAAGTTAACACCTTTATATATATTAACTTTATTTCAGAATTAACAATGTGTAAACTGCCTGTCAAAAATTTGGGGACCTTGGGTGCAGTTAAGATGGCTAACCAAGGTAGAAGCTATACATGACATATCAGCATAATATAAGGTAATATTTCAAAGTACAGATCACATGCTGTTTATTGGTGGGTAGTGAAATCACTTTAGCAAATCATTATCAACACTTTTTTTTTTAAATTCTTTTTTTTTTTTTTTAAGATTTTATTTATTTGTCAGAGACAGAGGGAGAGAGAGCGAGTGAGCACAGGCAGACAGAGAGGCAGGCAGAGGCAGAGGGAGAAGCAGGCTCCCTGCCGAGCAAGGAGCCCGATGTGGGACTCGATCCCAGGACCCTGGGATCATGACCTGAGCCGAAGGCAGCTGCTTAACCAACTGAGCCACCCAGGCGTCCCTCAACACTTTTTTTTAATGAAACACAGAAAATAGAGGGATAATGAAATTTTTGTTTTATGAAAATGTTCACTCATTTTTTATACATATGCATGCATGCATGCATGTACAGTGTCATAATATAAAATATAGTTCCTCTGTGGCTGCAGCCTTAAAATCTCGAAAGTTCATAGTATTAGTCCATGTTCTAGCTAGCAGCATCCTTTCAGCTGAGTGAAATAATGTACCACGATTCTGGTGTGCTGAAGTTTTCACATCATGAACTTGTGTTTCTCAAAGGTGGGATTAACTGTTAAGTAAGATCACACTTGGAAAATATCACTTAACATCACTGAGAGTGGCATCAAAGGAAGAAGCAATGAAAGCAAAATGGAGGTTATCAGCCACTTGGGGGAAAAGAGAGCACATCACTGAAATAGCAGACATAATTCTCTCTGAGAACTTGTCAGAACAATGTGTAATGGTGCCGCTAAGTGTGGAACATCCTGACTACAATAAACTTCATATACAGAAATCCCTGTGTTGGAGATAGTGAAAAATAAAGCAATTAAACTGCTTTCTGATGTTACAGTTACTTTCTTTTATGACTAAGCATTCAGTTCCCAGCAACTATGTACAGTTTTTGTAGTAATGCAAACTATTTAGCACAACCAAATTTTTTTTTAACCCACTAGAAAGCATCTCTTTTCCTTTATTTCTCATGAAAAGTTTCATTTTGGTGTAAGCATTTTAAATTAAAAACTTTTTCAGGAACCTCGTCACTGTTTAAGTCAATAAAAGATTGTTCTTTAGTAGTAAACAGTACAGTAACCATGCACCTTCATTGAAAAAGTGAACTCAGTATTTTTGGATCACTCTATCATTGCTACTGAAAGAAATCCAGGTCACCTGGGTGGCTCAGTCAGTTCAGCCTCTGCCTTCAGCCCAGGTCATAATCTCAGGGTCCTGGAATAGAGTCCCCCATCAGACTCCCTGCTTAGTGGGGAATCTGCTCCCTCTCCCCTTGGTTCTCCCCCTACTTATGTGCTCTCTCACGCTCTCTCTCTGCTTCTCAAATAAAATCTTAAAAACAAAATAAAGAGGGGCACCTGGGTGGCTCAGTGGGTTAGGCCTCTGCCTTCGGGTTGGGTCATGGTCTCAGGGTCCTAGGATCGAGCGCCACAGCGGGCTTTCTGCTCGGTGGGTAGCCTGTTTCCCCCTCTCTCTCTGCCTGCCTCTCTGCCTACTTGTGATTTCTCTCTCTGTCAAATAAATAAAATCTAAGAAGAAAGAAAGAAATCATATTTTGGCATCATCCTTACAATTATTATGAATAAAAAATGTATACAGCTACACAGTTACGCATTTCTGGTCATGGGGCTTACTGTTGATAAAATGCAGATCCCTCTTATCTAGATAAGCAAACCGAGGCCCAGAAAAGTGATACGGCTGGCCCAGGGTCATGTAGCTCATCTATGTATTAACCTTCTAAGTGGTCAGTGACAAAGTAATGTCATTTATAAGATCATAACTAGTTTCATTCATACAGTGCCCGGAACACAGTGAACTATCAGCAAATGTTTATGGAATGAATTAGTCAACATAGTATTAAATTTCAACACTGCATTTTCAAGCCATTTTCCTGAAGTTGTGGCCCATTTCTTTTAAGTTTTATCTTTTAAGTGATTTTTAAACTTTTCTTCAGCTCACTGAATTTTCTGAGCCCTTTTTGACAAATGTTACCAGTAGTTAGAGGCGATCAACCAATGTATCAGCTGTTCTAAATTAAAAATTAAGATTATCAATTTGCTTAGTTTTTGCTGCACCTGTCCTACTGGTTGTGCCATTTCTCTCTCTGCTCTTCCCCCTTAGCCAGAAAGAACTTCCAGCTCACTAGAACAGATTGCTCTCCCTCCCACAAATAAGCACGGTCTTACACATTTGGCAGCATTGAAAAGGCCCCCTTCAAAAAGCCTGCCCAGAAGCTTCCTCCAGAACTCCTGTGAGTCAGTGATGTGTTTATTACAACAGACCTTTCATCATTGTCTTCATTAAACCTGGTCCTTGTCTCATAGGAAGGAGTGGAGCGAACCACTCTTTCATAGACTTCATCAATGGCTTTATTAAAGCTACTCATTTATATTAATCAGCATGCAGATTAGGGCTCATCTGGGTTGTTTGTGCCCAGGTGGTGGGTGAGTAGATTTACCCCTGATTTGGCCACTGCGCTCATCCCTGTGTTCTTCAGAGGTCTCGTCTCCACTGAGGCTGCCAGCCTGAAAGCTCTGGCTGAGCACTGGGGACTGAGTCCACCTGGAACAAAGTGGTTTGCTTAAACCCAGTTTGTAAATGATAAAGTGCTTTACAAATGTTAGATGTTATTATTGGTCTCTGTGGGAGAGCGCTGCTCCTTCTTCACCCATTCCTCTACCTCACCTTGGTGGCATAAGTAAATCTTTCCATCTTTAAATGCATCTCTCAGATGCTTAGTTTGCTGGAAGAGGACCTAAAGAAAGCGTGAAGCTCGCCGCCCTGGTTACTATTAGCAGGCTCTTCGGCTGTTTTTCTGTAAGGCATTTTTCCCGACAGTATAGTTTTTGTGGCTTAAAAATAAAATCTTGGGGTGCCTGGGTGGCTCAGTGGGTTAAAGCCTCTGCCTTCAGCTCAGGTCATGATTCCAGAGTCCTGGGATCGAGCCCTGCATCGGCTCTCTGCTTAGCAGGGAGCCTGTTTCCTCCAATCTCTCTCTCTGTCTCTGCCCACTTGTGTATCTGTCAAATAAATAAATAAAATCTTAAAAAAAAAAAAAACCTAACTATCCCTTGAAATATCAAAGCTCTTTGGAAAGGACATATTTACGCTAAATATGTCTTTTGTTCCTCCCAAGATGTATATAAGGATTAATTCTTCCCTAAGGGCGTTTTACCTTTGCTACTGCTTCATGCATTGCTGTTTCTTCCTGGAGGTGGGGGAAGGAGTGTAATAAATTTGTGTGTAATTAATGCCATCAGCACTGCAGATGCGTGCACGCACATGACTGTTTCCTTTGCTAGCAGCTGTTAAGAGTAGTAAAGGCTGAGGGGCTGTGGGTTCATTTGCCTCCTAAATAGAGTGATGGATCACACGTTGTTTTGTCATTCCACACTGTAGTAAAAACTGTCATTAAAGTAACCTCTCCGGCTCAAGTTTTTGAATGATGATTATAAATCTGTAATAGCCTCCACAGTTTCTATATACCAAACAGGTTAAGTACATAGCAGCCTTTTTTAAGTGAGTTAAAATACAACCGTACTATACCTTACTATGTAACCTCGGGTTATGCTGGCTTGAGTTTTCATTGAGCCGCATTTGTCTAAATATACAGCTATATTTTACTTGTAATTTGGGATAGATGATCCTTTGGTCCTCTCCAGTGGTCTGGTTTATTAGTTAACCACCTACGACTCGGTTGAGACTCTTCTGTCTGACAAATGCTAACTGACAGTACTCCTCGATCACGTTCATTGAAAGAGGCGCAGCTTGTCTGCACAGAAGGCTTACCACCACTTACTGATCTTATTTTTGCTAATCCAAGGACTATTGATTGATCGATATTTTCCAGAAATCGGTTTGTGGACCCAGCTCAGGAAGGCTATCCGAGACGAAAAGCAGAGCATGCTTCCCAGCTCCCCACCCCAGCCCATGGAAATAGGGTTATTGTTTTACCTGATCATAAAAGCAGTACAATAAAAGGAGGCAGAAAATGTAGTACATTGTAAATTTCAGCCATGACAAGTTTAGCAATTATAAATTTAAGCAGTTCTGAAAAGTCAAAAAAGAACATTTTTTAATTAAAAATCATCGAGAGCTTACCACTAACATTATCATTTTTATTAATGTTTTGTTGTCCTTTCAGACTTTTTTCTCAGCGTATATAAACACATAGATTGACCTCATTTTTTTTTTAAAGATAAATTTTTTTTTTTAAGATTTTATTTATTTATTTGACAGAGATCACAAGTAGGCAGAGAGGCAGACAGAGAGAGAGAGGAGGAAGCAGGCTCCCTTCCGAGCAGAGAGCCCGATGCGGGACTCGATCCCAGGACCCCGAGATCATGACCCGAGCCGAAGGCAGCGGCTTAACCCACTGAGCCACCCAGGCGCCCCAGATTGACCTAATTTTGTTTTAAAAATTTCTATTGTGGGGACGCCTGGGTGGCTCAGTTGGTTAAGCAGCTGCCTTCGGCTCAGGTCATGATCCCAGCGTCCTGGGATCGAGTCCCATATCGGGCTCCTTGCTCCGCAGGGAGCCTGCTTCTCCCTCTGACTCTGCCTTCCACTCTGTCTGCCTGTGCTCGCTCTCACTCTCTCTCACAAATAAATAAATAAAATCTTTAAAAAAAAAATTAAAAAAAATTTCTATTGTGCTTTTCTGTTTTATAACCAGCTTTTTTCTTTTCCTTAAGAAGATATTACAGATATCTTGGTACAGCAGTGTGAGGATGTCTTTTGGTCATTGTTCTCCTACTGCCCCTACTTCTCCCATTTCCTGTTTTTTATGTTAAGAATTTTAGTACAGATGAGGGCATAATCGCCGCAACACCTTTTGCAAGGGTATATACATCGCTTTTGCTTTTCAGTTAAGGAAAATCTTTGAATTGCAGTTACCCTTGCCAAAAGATAAAGAATGAATCAATTACATATTCCCCTGAGACTGGTGAAATTTGTCCTTTAAATTAACCATTTAAGAAATTAATTCCATCGGGTGCCTGGGTGGCTCAGTGGATTAAGCTGCTGCCTTCGGCTCAGGTCATGATCTCAGGGTCCTGGGATCAAGTCCCGCATCAGGCTCTCTGCTCAGCAGGGAGCCTGCTTCCCTCTCTCTCTCTGCCTGCCTCTCTGCCTACTTGTGATCTCTCTCTGTCAAATAAATAAATAAAATCTTAAAAAAAAAAAAAAGAAATTCATTCCATCAATTACAGCTCAATAAGATAATAGTAATAATAAATGTATTCCATACAGGATGGTCCAAGAAGCCAGCTCATAACATGGACAGTCTGAAGTTACCACTTCTGGCTCACTGAAATCTAGGGTGTTACTCAGAAGATTGGGGGAGAGTATATAGCATTGCTGTATAGTGAGATTTCAACAGGACAAATGGTAGAGAAAATCATTTTGGTATTGCACGTGCAGGTAGGCATTTCTGCCATTCCTGCACCCTCCAGAAATGCAGAAATAAAGAGACTCATCTCCTGTTTGATTACTTTCTAGACAGCTAAAGTAAACATCATAACATTAATGGTGACAGATTCTCTTCTACATGTCCTCCACATTCACTCCTAGAGAGGAAGCGATGCATCCAACTGGAGCCACTAGTTTGACTCAACTTTGCACTTGAACCTGATATCATTCTGAATCCAGCAGTGTGAATGCTTCCCCAGCATTAGAGCCATTCAAGACCCAGAATTCAGCAGTGTTGACCTTTCATTAACCCACGGAGGACATTTTTGTCAGCTGGTAGGGTGGACTACCAGTTATAATGGTTTAAAAAAGGGAATGGTTCAGAAAATGGAAATTGTTTCCATTATGTATCATTATGCTTCTAGGTATTGAAACCAAGGGCGACTGGGTGCAAACACTTTGACAAAGAAAGTAATCAGAGTTCAGATACAGAGAAAGGTCCATGTGAAGAGAACAGCTAAAAATAATAATCTAAGCAAAGATGACTCATCAAAGTTTACAAAAAAGCAGTTTTCAAATTTACATGCCTAATTATAAATACTAAGATTTGTATTTCTAGAAGCTCAGAATCAGAATTGGAAGGGACCTTAAAGAGTTATAGTTTGCAACTTCCCTCATTTTATAGTTGGGAAAACCTCAAACTCAGAGAAATTAATTGGTTTGCCCCAGATCTCACAATGGAATTAGTAGTAGGCCTTGCAGTAGAGTCTCGATCCTCTGGCTCCTAATGCCTGTTCTGTTTCATTATAGTCCTCTAATTTGTTGGGCTCCCAAGAGTGGCCAACGTCAATGCGCTTTTAGTCTATCTTCTTTTTGGAGTAGAAAATATTTGTAGGACACGTGGGTGGCTCAAATGGTTAAGCATCCACCTTCAGCTCAGGTTATGATCTCTCGGTCCTAGGCTTGAGCCGCGAGTCAGTCTCCCAGCTCAATGGAGAGTCTGATTCTCCCTCTCCTTTTCTCTCTCCCCCCTGCTCATGGTCACTCTCTCTCTCTCCCTCTATCTATTGCAATGGAATAAATAAAATCCAAGAAAGGAAGGAAGGAAGGATGAATTTGCATGTCCCCCCTGAGCCTAAGGAACAGAAGTTCTTGAATCTTATCTAGAGCACCAAGAAGTTGGGGGCTTGGCCTCTTAGACCCAGGAGATCTGGCAGTTAAGCTTCTGGGTTCTCTGGCTGCTACCATTTGTGGTTGCTGGAACAAATCACTCCACAAGAAGCTGAGGGAAAACATTAGGCAGGTGTTTATTGGGGCACCTAGGTGGCTCAGTCAATAAGCCTCTGCCTTTGGCTCAGGTCATGATCCCAGGATCTTGGGATCAAGCCCTGCATTGGGCTCTCCGCTCACTGGGGGAGCCTGCTTCTCCCACTCCCTCTCCCTACCCCTCTGCCTACTTCGCTGTCAAATAAATAAATAAAAATCCTTAAAAAAAAAAAATGCAGGTTCTTTCTTACTTTTAAGTACATCAGGTACCAAAACAGGTGAATGCCTATGTTAGTTAGCCATATATTGAAAAACATTCAGATCATTTAGTGGTCTTGTTAAAGTATGTGTAGCTGGTAGTCTTGTGGTCTTTCTAGAAATATTACAGTTTTAAAGGAGAATAATAAACACATCTCTGGTATAATTTTAAAAGTAAAGTCAACATTTCAGGCAATGGAAAGAGATTTACATGTGCACTGAGTAAGTCACCCATGCCTGGGAAACACTCAACTCCCCTAGGCTATTCCTGCTTTTCATAATCACTTACCTTCCAACACTTGTTAACCAGGGAACTCCAAAACTTTTTTCTCAGTGTTCGACATTGGCTTTCGAGGTGTGTTCAGCTCAAATCAGTAAGGCTTATTTGGAAATATGGGTTGTTTATAAATGGTGAACTTGTAAGTGCAGGTCTGCCTATATTTGCTAATTACATTAAAGAGAAAAAGTGAGAGAATAAAATGTTCCTGTTGCTTCTGCCTGGTCTGGAATTTCAAGGAAGTAAAGGCATAGTCTAGTTATCCAGAGTCATTGTTAAAAGTTCATGCCATCATCTTGACACTGAGCATTGGACTTTCTCTTTACAAGTTGCTCTTCACTTTACCAGTGCTGGTCTCAGAGCTCAAACTATTTCAAAACCATAACATTTCTTAGTGAGTGATTGATCTGTATTACGTGTCCAGCCATCAGGGGGATCTTGGGATGTTGCTTGTATAAACTGTAATCCAATCTGATGCTGTGCATTTAGTTACAATCTTTTCATAGACCTATTGGCGATACTCTATCCTCCTGGATTTGGGAATAGGGCTTATCTGATACCTTTGGGGGAAAAAAATCCATTCATTTTCTTTCTTCCCCACTTAAATAACTCAACACATCTGGTAACACTGTAGGATCATTGTCCTTCTAGTTCCTCTGCAGCTCATATTGCTACAATATTTCTTAAGTATTTGGTTACCTAAAGGGCAATGTGATTAAAAAAAAAAAAAAAAAAGACTTTGTATAGGTCTTACAAATTAACCCATCTGCAGAGCTAGGGAAAAAAATGCCTTTAATCAGCAGAATTTCCCTATCAGCAGCCTTGTCTCTGTTAAACAGTATGAATGTAAATATAAATTTGGAGATAAATGTCCATGTGTTAAAATTTGTTAAAAAAAGTTTTTCCACAAATTAATATAATTTGCCTCTAAGAAAATGTTTTTTAAATCTAGGTTACCTGAGATTAAAGTATCTTGTTGTTTGGGTCTGTCTCCTTTGGGTTAATAATGTCTTCAATTACAAGAATGATAAAAGCTGAAACAAAATCCTTTAATTCAATCAGAACTGAGCTAAATTTTAGGAAGCAGAGAGTGGGAATCAGATACGGGAACTGCATAATATAGGAAGCTAAATATACAAGATATTAAGACTTCGTAAGAAGCGGTTGGGGCAGCTTTGAGGAAAATCTGTTTGAAATGGCTGCATTGAACATTAGAGTAAATACCACTATTTTATTCTTCTGAATTAAGATGGTTTATGCAAACAACTCTAAATTGTACAGAGTTCCAAAGAGACTGCTTTCTGCTTGTTTTACATTCTGGAACAAGTTCAAAGCTTCTGATTTTGCTTGATTTTTTTTTTTTAATAGCCTGAGCCTTGGAAATAATACAGGTTTGATGAATATGATTTCACTATCGCAGTTCTGTAAAAATTTTCAGTGTTTATGGTACATTTGACCCAGGGGCCCAACACCAAATATATCCACAGTGCATTTTAAGGACAACAGAATGAACATATTTGAAAGGTTAACCATTCTTTTGCTTTTGCTTTTCTTTCTGTATTAAGTGTGAAAATTAGCATTGTAATGGCTCCCAGAATGAAGATACTGAAAAAGAATCCACCTGACAGAAATAAACATACAGAAAATAAATCGTGTTAAGATTTCATTAGCTATCTAAAATTTAAGCTTAGGTTCAAAATGGCTATTACTGGATTTTCATGTATATTAGTTCAATGTTATGCTTGTAAGATTTTTTTTTTTAATTATGCCTGAAAAAAAAATTGGATCACCACTCTTAATATCCAGGTGGGCAGTGCCATTTGCCAGGATTTTTGTATATAACCCCATTTTTTCCATCAGGCACAAATACTGTCTTGCTACTAAGGCTCTTGAGGTAGAAACGGGGGCAAAAATTGTATAATTGTTTCTTTTAATGTTTTTTATTGTCTTTTAGGTTGTGGAACTTATAGCAAGTGCTCTTATGGACTTGGTACAAGGGGTATATCATGAAAATTCTACTTCAGCAAAGGTAAGGATTTGGTATTCATTATAAAATGTTAAGCTAAAAACCCTCGTGGCAAAACTAGAATTGATGAGCGAAAATGTCATTCTTGTTTTGTGTTTAAATTGTACATGACATTTTTTTTTAGATTAGTGTTTTGGCTACAAATTCATGGCCATACGCTTAGTACATAGCAGATTTAGCCAATTAAAACAACCTCTTATCCTCTGGCTGGATTCACAGTCTGTTCAATCTACAGCAGCCCAGTAGACGCCAGGACGCTGCTGGCTGGCAGGTAGCACCGTCACCAGGCAGGCTGGAGAAGCAGCTTGTGCTGAGGTGCCTGGGCCCAGCCTGTCCCCCAGAGGAAGGGGCCTTCCATGTCCCTGAAGAGGGGACATGGTGTGAAGAAGATGACTTTTGGGGGGCAAGATCCAGAATTTACTGCGTTATTAAATTCTCAGTGATAAGAGGTAGGATAGTTGTGCAGTTGAATCATTTTGATTAATTATATAGATCTAGAATTAAGGTTTTTTGACTCATTTAACAGGACATCTTATGGGTTCGGTTTTATTTCTTTAAAATGCAGTTATTTCATTTCAGTAGGATATTGAATGTGAAGCAATTGCCTCATTGACCACCACCATCATTTACCATGGTATATACTGTTATACAGGATTCCTATCTTAGTGTTTCATTATTCTAACTTCTTTAGCGTCTGTATTAGCAAGATTTCTCTCACTGCAGATTAGAGAAAATATGCACGTATGCACATCTTAGGGTTTTTGACATTTCCATTTGAAAAAAGAAAGACAGATTTTACTGGAAATGAAACATAGAGCATGAGCAACTTGGCTAAGAAATGTAGACGTATAACCCAGGGACTCTGGATGGTTCGGAGAATGGTAAGTAAAATATGAAGAATTATACCTCGAACGTCTGCTAACATTTGGTTCAAGGAACCATAGCTCCCAGTAGGCATATCTAGCTTCACCCAAGCAGCCTAGTGCTATGTGGGGGCCTGTCAGTATGTAGGACCACAGTGGGACCCCCTTTGCTGCATTTTTCAAAAACATAGCGTACTTCACTACCATTGCTGAGGGTACATAGCAGATTGTAAAAAGGAGGATTCTCGGTCTAGTTCCCTTGTAGGAAGTTGCCTTGTACGTAGTATAATGAAGATGATGATAGCTGAGCACGTAACACCGTGTTAAGTTATTCATCTGTGTTTCTTCATTTAACCTTTACAGAAAGCCAGCTAGTGGACACTGCTGCTTCCCCATTTTACATATGTGAAAACTGAGGTTTAGAGAAGCTTAAATACTTGGCTCACAGTCGGACCACTTCTTAGCTGAGATTTGAACTCCAGAGCTCAGGCTCTTCACTTCTCATTTTTTGCCTCTTTACCTTAACGAAACCCCATTTGTTAGTGTCCTTCTGCCATACCTGAGATCTCATCATGTGGGATGACTATAGTGACCTCTTCTGGCGGTTGAGGCATTGGTCTCCCCTGGGATGGTTCCAAGATGTTGAACTTCGTTCCATGGAAGAGAGTAATAGTTTACAGTTAAGTATCTTAATTTTTTTTAAGATCTTATTTATTTATTTGACAGAGATCACAAGTAGGCAGAGAGGCAGGCAGAGAGAGAGAGAGGGAGGAAGCAGGCTCCCCGCTGAGCAGAGAGTCCGATGTGGGGCTCAATCCCAGGACCCTAGGATCATGACCTGAGCCTAAGGCAGAGGCTTTAACCCACTGAGCCACCCAGGCGCCCCAAGTATCTTAATTTGTAAGCAAAAGTGCTGTTACTGGTTTTAGGGTTCTTGATTTATTATTTATTCGCTCTTACTCTTTGTCCACTATAATTAGCCTAATTTGTTAATAATTTTGTGAACATTTGTTAAGTACTTCCTATATGTCAGGCAGACCTCACAGCAACAATGATAAATGCTTAGATAGTACTTTACGGTGTGCTTATGCTCTCTTTCTGTACATTCACCCATGGAAAGGATAACATGTGTCCGTGTGCCCATTTTACAGAGGAAAAACCTGAAATTCAGGGATGACGGATGGCAGGAAAGCAGTGTGTCTGGAAACTATTTGTTGATGCACATTTCACAGTGACATGATCCGAACCCAGGTTTTTTGACTCCCAAGTCCCACATATAATCTGTTTCTTCCTGGGAAAGAGAAAAGAGGAAGCAACAAAAGTCTTTGAAGGACTGTTGATCATGTGCTCACGGCCATTTAGCAAGCACTAATTGCTGACTTTGATTAGCTAGTTTTCTTCAAAAGAATCTGTAGCGATGCTTTGTTCATCTGCCCTCTTTCCCTGCCATCTTCTCAAACACAGTCCTTTCAAGCACTAGAGACCTTCTTTAAGCAATTACATTTCTGAATATAGCCAAACCATTTAAGGAGCCTTTTTGGTTGTGTGTGTGTGTGTGTGTGTCTTTAATATAACGGAAGCAGAGTGCATAGTTGAACCAAAGCTGTGGGAGAGCTTCTCGATGCCTCCATTTGTACCCCAGGTCCAATTTAGGTTAACCACATTTCCCTTCCTAACCAGAAAAATTCTGGCTTTTATCCCCCTCCTCTTAAGTGTGCTGGCCATTGCAATGGCTGTTCGGAATTTGGGTTTTCGGACTTGGCCCAGGAATCACTTCAGAAGCAGAGAGAGCACTGCCCCACATGAAGTGCCTTCAAGGTTTTCATGTTCTGGCACGACTGGGAAGCAGCCACAAGTGGAGGTCATGTGGGAAGTGAGTGGCACAACCTCCGTAGCCGTGGGCCAATTCAGTACACAAAAGAATTGCTTTGTGATTGAAAATCAGCTGCAAACCATTTCATCTCCCTAGGGAGAAGAGAATACAATAGCAGTCTGTTTTCTATATGACTACTTAATGCAGTGATGGAGAACCTGGGTAGTACAAAAATAGCTTTCTGTGGAGTCGTATCTCTGTGACCAGAGTAGATGCATTCAAAGCAAATGGAGGGGAATTACAGCAGAACGTTCAAAACCACGGTCTCCAGAAGGACTTTGCAATTTCCTAATCCTCCTTCAAACTATGGGAATTGGAGGTGACTTGTGTTAGTAATACTTGACAGATCATAGGCAAATTGTGATCTTGTAAACATTTGAAGTAATTCTAGAAATTCATCCTTTGTTCTAGCCATTGAAAAATAACACTTTTATTTTTCTGTTTGCTAGTGTGTGAGCCATTTTTTCCTTATAAAGAAAATGAACCATGTGTTTTCTTCGGTGTTTATAATTTTCCTCTCTTTCTACCTGTTTTTGTTGTCGTTAGCTAATTGAGAAAAAGCAGATTAAACAGAAAAATTGCATTTTAAAAGCAATGGTTGTTTACCATCCCAGGAGTTCCTCAGTCAAGTTCTGCCTTGTACATTGTATTCATGTTACTCACTGTACACACTAAGTATTTTACATTTTAGCAAAATTGGTATTGAATCCACAGACCTTTGTATCTAAACTCTTTTTTAACATAATTATCTTATACCTTGTTTCTAATTAGAAGAGTAACTGCATGTTTGTTCAATAAAAATTGGAAGCACAGAGAAAGGTCAAGGGGAAAATAAAAATTATTTTACATAAACCATTCCCCAGAAATGAATCATGATTACACTTAAGTGTATTTCCTTTAGATTTCATTCTCTTTCTCTCATTTTAGAGTTACTCTGAAAAGCTTTTGTCCTGATTTATTTTTCAGGATTGGTTATTAAAAGTCTTCAAAATTAGGGTGCCTGGGTGGCTCAGTAGGTTAAGTGTCAGCCTTCAGCTCAGGTCATGATCCCAGGGTCTGGGAATTGAGTCCCACATTGGCCTGCTCCCTCCCTCTCCTTCTGCCTGCCTCTCCCTCTGCTTGTGCTGTCTCTCTGACAAAGTCTTTAACAACTAAAAATAAGGGGCGCCTGGGTGGCTCAGTGGGTTAAGCCACTGCCTTTGGTTCAGGTCCTGATCTCAGGGTCCTGGGATCGAGCCCCACATCAGACTCTCTGCTCAGCAGGGAGCCTTCTTCCTCCTCTCTCTCTGCTTGCCTCTCTGCCTGCTTGTGATCTCTCTCTGTCAAATAAATAAATCTTTAAAAAAAAATCTAAATATAAACTAAAAGTCTTTAAACTTAATTTTTTTAAAAAGATTTTGTTTATTTGGCAGAGAGAGGCATAGCGAGAGACAGAACACAAGCAGGGGGAGTGGGAGAGGGAAAAGCAGGCTTCCAGCCGAGCAGGGAGCCCGATGTGCGGCTTGATTCCAGGACCCTAGGACCATGACCCAGGCCAAAGGTAGACGCTTAGTGACTATGCCACCCAGGTGCCCCTAAATTTTTTTTTTTAAGATTTTATTTATTTATTTGACACAGAGAGAGAGAGATCACAAGCAGGCAGAGAGGCAGACAGCAAGAGAAGGAAGCAGACTCCCTGCTGAGCAGAGAGCCCAACGTGGGGCTCGATCCCAGGACCCTGAGGTCATGACCTGAGCCAAAGTCAGGGGTTAAACCCACTGAGCCACTTAGGCACCTCTTAAACTTAATTTTAATGGCTATTTAATATTTCTCCCTACTACTATACTGTAATTTAGTGAACAGTTCCACAATTTTTAGATACTTCCCCCATTTTCTTTTTTTTTATGAATTTAAACAATACTGTAATGAACTTATTGTACATTGCTCTGCTCTATTTCACACTGTTTGCTAAAAAAAAAAAAAAAAACCTGAAAGTGAGATTTTTTTTTTAAATCAAAAGTAAGAATATTTTCAATGTACTCCTATGCAGAAAAAGTTAGCTGTCCCTAGAAAAGCCTGCTTATAAGGGGTGCCAGGGTGGCTCAGTCAGTTAAGCATCTGACTTGATTTTAGCTCAGCTCATGATCCCAGGGTCGTGTGAAGGAACCCCATGTCTGGCTTGTGCTCAGTGGGGGAGCCTGCTTCAGATTATCTTCCTCCATCTCCCTTTGCTCCCTGACCCCCGCAAAATTAAAAAAAAGGAAAACCTTCTTATAAGGTTGACACTTGGCTGGCATCTGGGTACTTGGATTTTAGGAGGGTCTCTACCATTATCTAACTGTAAATGAAGCTCACTGTGCCCAAACTTTCTGCAAACATTGTGGTTTGTTTTGTTCTGTTTTGTTTTCAATATTCATTCATTCATCTATTTATTTATTTATTTAAGATTTTCTTTATTTACTTGACACAGAGATAGAGAGCAAGAGGGAACACAAGCAGGGCGAATGGGAGAAGGAGAAGCAGGCTTACCGCTGGACAGAGAGGCCGATGCAGGGCTCAATCCCGGGGCTCCAGGATCATGACCTGAGCCAAAGGGAGACGCTTAATCACTGAGCCCCCAGGCACCCCCCTTGTGTTTTAATTTGAATACCTGCTTTCCTTCTGGGAGTCTGGAATTTTGATATATGCTAGACAGGGGGTGACCAACCCCTGCAGAAAAACCAGGCACTCAGTCTCCAATGAATTTCCCCAGTAGACAGCATTCCGTATATGTTACCACATGCACTAATTCTTGGAGGAATCACTCACATCCTGTGTGACTCCACTGACAGAGGATTCTTGGAAAGTTACACCCAGCTTCCTGTGGACTTCACCTCATGCACATTTTTCCCTTTCCTGGTTTTGCTTTGTATCCTTTTGCTGTAATCAACCATGAGTTTGACTCTATGTTGAGTCCTATGAGTCCTCCTAACCTGTGAGGCGTCAAACCTTGGGGTGGTCTTAGAGCCCACTACACACTCTTTTTCTGATTCCTTATTTATATCCCACCCACTCCTATTCCTTCTTTGAGAATCAAATCAGCTCATGTTGGTGTTGAAAGGGGGAACAGCACACCTGTTTCCCGTCTTTAGGACTGCTCATGTTGGCTTGGGTCTAGTCTCAGGAAAGTGAGAGGGTTTTAAAGAGGATCCAGTTCTCTTGAATTGGTTTTAACCGAGTCACTAAAATTACAAAGATCATTCTATTTTTTCCCAAACATATATTTTTAGTAGATTATTCTCTTAAGAGAAGGAGGAAAGGGGCACCTACGTGGCACGGTCAGTTGAGCGGCCAACTCTTGGTTTCAGCTCAGGTCATGATCTCAAGGTTGTGAGATTGAGCCCCTGCATCGGGCTCCACACTCAGCATGGAGTCTGCTTGGGATTCTCTATCTCCCTCTCCCTGTGCCCCTCCTGCTTGTATTCTCTCTATCTCTTTTAGAAAAATAAATTTATAAAAAAGAGAGAGAGAGATAAGTAGGAAAGAAAACTCTCCATGTATTTTTTATGCTTATCTTCCTTTAATCCCTTGGCAGCTTTCAAGTAAAATATAAAAATAAGATAATTCAGTCCACCAGGAAGGTATAGAATAGCTCCTACCTGCAAAGCCCAATGCCATCTTCTAAAATACAGTAAAAAGATGAGTTTTGACCATTGAAAAACATAAATGGAGGAAGATGTGAACAAAAAGTCACTTTGATTGTGGAAACCAGAAAAGACATCAAGGAGAATGTGATCCATGAGGTGGACATTTAAGGATGGGAAGGATATCTGTTGATGGGGAAGGATCGCATTCCAGGCAGAGGAAACCACATGATCAAAAGTTGAGAAGCATATTTAAGATCAGAGTTTCATCCATATTAGAATAAAGGAGTCATAATAATACTGGAAAGGTAGCTTTTGCCACATGCTTGAAGACTTCCAATGCCAGATTTAGAGCTAAATCCAGATTTAGTACTTGAGATAAGAGAGGGATTAAAGATTTTTAAACAAAAGAATTACATAATCAAATTAACCTTTGGGAAAACTAACTCATCAGTGGTCTTTATGATGATTTGCAGGAGATTAGAGGAAAACTAAAATAATAAGGGCTAGGGGTATTCTTCCTCCACTGTAACATAGTTGGCCCCTTTTTATATTCATATCTCTATACCAATATCATAATTTTCAGAAACGAGCCTCTCACCCAATCCAAAATAGCCACCCTACTTAATGCCTTTACCTTATTAATCACAGTTCTAACCATTTGGTATCTTCCTTATGGTTTCTCCAACAAGTATATAAGCTCTATAGGAGGTGAGTTTTTGTTTACCATTGTATCCCCAATACCAAAACAGTACCGAACACATTAGTAGTAACCCAAAAATAGTTGTTAAATTAATGATACAGATTTATTGATGTACAATAAACTAAAAACAAAGTGCACAGTCTGATGTATTTTGATACATGTGTGCACCAGTGAAAATATCATCACAATCAAGATAATAAACATATCATTACTCCAAACAGGCTTGCTTATGGCTTGGTACAAAAGCAATAATCCCCAAAACTCATTAACTATTTTTTTAGCTGTAATGCAAATCCACTGAAGCATGGCTTCCATCTGAGCCCACACTGTTGCCCCTTCAGGACTTCGGACCAAGAGTAACCAACACAAATATGCTGATGCATCTGTTTCTTGTTGTACCATGAATAATAGTCTGTTGTCTTTGATCCAGGAGTCTTGTGTCTTCTGTTAGCCTCCCTAAAACAGGCAAACTCGTTAGTTTGTATGCAAGGTAAATCAAAATCTCAGACCCAACAGCTGATTGTCTCAACACAATATTGAACTACTGAGAATGGATATTCTTGCCCTGCTCCTTCTGATTTTAGGAAGAAGACCTTAGTATTTCACCATTAAGTG
Organism: Mustela nivalis; assembly: GCF_964662115.1. Taxonomy (NCBI): domain Eukaryota; kingdom Metazoa; phylum Chordata; class Mammalia; order Carnivora; family Mustelidae; genus Mustela; species Mustela nivalis. The sequence goes on from NC_139024.1 coordinate 24,411,808, forward strand.
TGATGTTAGCTGTAGGCTTTTGGTTTTGTTTATAGAGGCTCTTGATTAGTAAAGAAGTTCCCTTGTAGTCCTAATTTCCTGGGAGTTCTTATCAGGAATTAATGTTGATTTTGACAGTTTTTTGCCTACAGCTATTGAGGGGATCATATTCTTTTGTTTTCGGTTGTCTCTTTTAATGTATTAATATGGTGAGTTAGTTGATTGATTACCCAATGTTAAACCAGCCTTGCATTCCTGGAGTAAACCTCATGTGATCCTGATGCGGTCTCCTTTTCCTATATTGTTGAATATGACGTGCTAAAATTTTGTTAATCTTTGCATCAGTAATAAATTGGGAAATATTTCCTCCTTTGCACTTGTTGGGGAGGAGCAAAGGGAGAGAGACAAGCAGCCTCCATGCTGAGTGTAGAGCCCTATGTGGGGCTCAATCCCATAACTGAGATCGTGACCTGAGTCAAAACCAACAGTCAGACTCCAAACTGATTGAGCCACCCAGGTGGCCAAATCCTTTTTGATTTTTTTTGAAAAATTTTTTTTTAGAATTAGTGTTATTTCTTCCTTTATTGTTTCAGAGAATGCATTAGTGAAGCCATCAGACCTTTCTTTGTGGGAGAGTTGGTTTGTTTGTTTGTTTTTAAATTACAAATTTAATGCTTTAAAAACTGTTGGACTATTTAGGGTTATGTGTTTCTTCTTGAGTGAACCTTGGTAGTTATGGAGAAACTGTTTATTGCACGTAAGTTGTCAGATTTATTAACATAAAGTTGGGTTTTTTTTAAGATTTTATTTATTTATTTGACAGAGAGAGATCACAAGTAGGCAGAGAGGCAGGCACAGAGAGAGGGCAAAGCAGGCTCCCCACCAAGCAGAGAGCCTGATGCAGGGCTTGATCCCAGGACTCTGAGATCATGACCTGAGCCAAAGGCAGAGGCCTAATCCACTGAGCCAACCAGATGCCCACATAAAGTTTTTAATAATATCCCCACATCATCTTTTTCATATATGGAGAATTTGTAGTGATGTCACTCCTCTCATTTCTGGTACTGTTAATTCCCTGCCCCAAGAGGCTTAATAATATTATTGATTTCGAAGAACCAGCTTTTGGTTTCACTGACTTTCTGTCTTTTACTCCTTTTTATACTCTTTCTTTTGATTACTTTAGTTTTATTTCCTCTTTTTTTTTTTAAGTTTTTTAAGCTGAAATCATTTATTTGAGACCTGTCTCCCCCACCTTTTTAAATTTAGATTTTTTATTTATTTGTTAGACAGAGAGAAAGAGCACAAGCAGGCAGAGCAGCAGGCAGAGGGAGAGGGAGAAGCAGGCTCCCTGCTGAACAGGGAGCCCAATGTGAGGCTCAATCCTGGGACCCTGTGATTATGACCAAAGCTGAAGGCAGAGGCCTAACCGACTAAACCACCCAGGTGCCCCAAGACCTGTTTTCTTTTCTATTATGACATTCAAGCAATAAATTTCTCTCTGAGTGCTGCTTTAGTAACATCCCACAAATTTTCTTATGTTGTTTTTAAATTTTCATTCAGTTCAAACTATTTACTAATTTCTCTTTTTGACTTTTTTTTTTTTTTTTTACTCATATTATTTAAAACCTTGTTATTTAGTTTCTGAAGTGTTTGGAGATTTTTCCAGATGCCTTTCTGTTATTGATTTATAATACCATTGTGGTTAGGGAACATATTTTATATGGTTTAAATTGGTTTTTTTTTTAGTTTTATGTTTTTTTTAAGATTTTATTTATTTATTTGACAGAGATCACAAGTAGGCAGAGAGGCAGGCAGAGAGAGAGAGGAAGAGAAGCAGGCCTCCTGCTGAACAGAGAGCCCGATGCGGGGCTTGATCCCAGGACCCTGGGATCATGACCTGAGCCGAAAGCAGAGGCTTTAACCCACTGAGCCACCCAGGCACCCCTGGTTTAAATTATTTTAAATGTATTCAGAGTTGTTTTATTACCCAGATATGATCTATCTTGGTAAATGTTCACTTAAAAAGAATATGTATTCTGATGTTGTTTATGGAGTGCTATGTAAATATCAATTAAGTCAGATTGGTTCATAGTGTCATTAAAGTCTTTTATGTCTGAAATGGTTTTCATTCAGCTCATTCTGTCTGCTACTAAGAGAAGGATGTTAAAGTCTCTGATTATAATTGTGGATTTGTTTTATTTCTCCCCATAGTTCTATCAGTTTTTCCATCATGTATTTCAAAGCCCTGCTTTAGGCTCATTAACCTTTAGGATCCTTATATTTTGATTATTTGATCCTTTTACCAATCTCTTTTTTTTAGCCCTAGTTATATTCTTTGCTGATTTTTCTTTTGTTTTTTGTTTTTTGTTTTTTTTTCTGTTCTCTACCTTATCTGATACTAATATAACCACTCCAGCTTTCTTTTGATTAAAATTATGATAGGGTATATCTTTTCCATCCTTGTACTGTTCTTATATTTAAAGTGGGCTTCTTATATGCAGAATTTATTTGGATCTTGCTCTTTAATTTAGTCTGACAATCTCTACCTTTTAATTTGTGTGTTTAGATCATTTACATTTGATGTGTTTATTTATATGGTTGAGTTTAAGTCTGCTATCTTATTATTTGTTTGCCATTTGTCTCATTTGTTCTTTCTTCCCTTTTCCTTTTTCTGCCTTCTCTTATATTATTTTTTACAATGCCATTTTGCCTCCTTCTTGTTAGCCACGACTATTTGCTGCATTTTTAGTGATTACTCTTGAGTTTATAATATATATCTTTAACTTATCACAGTCATGTTTCAAGTGATACATGTGATACATGTTTTCCTGTAAGTGTTACTTACAGGAAAGCTTACAAAAGGTTATTTCTACTTCTTTCCTCTCAGGCTTTGTGTTATTCTCATGTATTTAACTTCCATATATGTTATAAATCTTGCAATACAATGTTTTAAACATTCGATTATATCTTAAAGGGACTTAAATTTTTTTAAGTCATTTATATTTATCCCCATAGTTAATATCTTCAGTGCTTTTCATTTCTTTCTGTCAGTCATCCAAATTCCCATGTAGTATTATTTTCCTCCTTCTCAAAAGATTTCATTCAACATTGCTTATAGTATAGGTCTCCTGGTGATTAATTCTTCCAGCTTTTGTGTCTGAAAAAAATCTTTATTTTGACCTTGTTTTTAAGATATGTTCACTGGATATAAAATTCAAGATTGACAATATTTTTTCTTTGAGTGTTTTAAAGATGTTGCTTCATTGTCTTCTCACATTGATTCCAACAAGAAAATTGCTGCTGTCCTTATTTGCGTTCTTCTGTACATAATGTGTCTAAATTTTCTCACACTGTTTCTGATTTTCTCTTAGCCACTAGTTTGGAGCATTTGAATTATGATGTGCCTTGGTGTCCTATTTTTCATGTTTCTTGTGCTTGGGGTTCATTAGGCCTCTTAGATCTGTGAGTTTATTGTTTTTGTCAAATATGGGTCATTATTTCTTCAAATATTTTTTCTGTCCTCCTCTCTCCTTTTCACAGGGACTCAAATTACTTGTGTAATAAGTTGTTTAGTGTTATTCCAGAGCCCACTGATGCTGTATTTTTTTTTTCTCTTTGCATTTCATTTTGGATAATTTCTATTGGTGTGTGTTCAATTTCACCAATATATATTGTTTATGTTCCTATTTAATATGTGCAATGTCTCTTCTGGCTCCTAGACCATATGGATCACAGTTATGAGAACTATTAAATATCCCTGTCTACTGATTCTATCACCTGTGTCATTTCTGAGTTGATTTCAATTGACTGATTTTTCTCATTTTAAATTAAGTTTTCCTGCCCCCCCCCCGCTTTTTAAAGATTTTATTTATTTATTTATTTGACAGGGAAAGAGCACAAGCAGGTAGAACAGCAAACAGAGGAAAAAGGAGAAGCATGCTCCCCACTTAGCAGAGAGCCCAACTTGAGGCTCAATCCCAGGACCCTGGGATCATGACCTGAGCCAAAGGCAAACACTCAACCAACTGAGCTACACAGGCACCCCTGCATGCTTGGCTAGTTTTGATTGGATGCTAGACACTGATTTTAATGTTGTTGGATTCAAAATATTTTTGTATCTCTGTAAATATTCTTGAGTGTTCTTCTAGAATTCAGTTAAGTTACTGGAAAAAGTTTGATCTTTTCAGGTCTTACTCTTAAGTTTTGTTAGGCGGGACCAGAATAGCATTTGGCCCAGGGCTAATTTTCCCCACCTCTAAGGTAAACCCCTTCTGAGTACTCTACTGATGCCCTATGAATTATGATACAAGTCCCCACTCTGACTTGTGGGGACAGGAACTATTCCCAGCCTTGTGTGAGCTCTAGGGATTGTTCCCTCTGTAGTTTCTGAATGATTCTTTCCTCAGACTTTCATAGTGTTGCTGCACCCATGCATTGGTAATACTCAGCTGGAGACTTCAGGGAAACCCTCTGTACATCTCCAGAGCTCTCAGTGTAGCTCTCCTATCTCGGGAACTCTGCCCTATACAAACTAGCCTGTACTTCAAACCCTTTTGGCCTCTCTAGACATGCAGAACCATCTCCTCAGCTCAAGGAGACTGATTGTTAGGCTCTACTGTGACCTGGCATTCTCTCTAGGCAACTAGCTGGAACAATTGTTAAGACTCATTTATTTCCCATTTATTAGAGATCATGGTCATTTGTTGTCTGACTTCAAATGTATTAAAGCTCTTATTTCATGTATTTTGTCCAATGTTTTAATGGTTTCAGGTGGAGGAGTAAATCCAGTCTGTACTCCATATTGGTGGCAGGGCCAGTCCTTGTGACTTTATTTTTTTATTTGTGTTGTAATGACTTTTTTAAAAATAACAAATATAGGGGCACCTGGGTGGCTCAGTTATTAAGCATCTGCCTTTGGCTCAGGTCATGATCCCAGGGTCCTGGGATCGAGCCCTGCATCGGGCTTCCTGCTGTGCAGAGAGCCTACTTCTCTCTCTCCCACTCCCTCTGTCTGTGTTCCCTCACTCACTGTGTCTTTTTCTGTCAAATAAACAAAATCTTTAAATATATATAATACATATATATGTATATATATATATAATTTTCCTCCTATAAATTTTATGATGCCTTTATATTGCTGGTACCCTTCATGCTTACTTTAGTGTGTCTATTGCCATGTGTACTTCAGACATGAGAATTAGAAATCAAAAGTGGCGGGCGCCTGGGTGGCTCAGTGGGTTAAGCCGCTGCCTTCGGCTCAGGTCATGATCTCAGGGTCCTGGGATCGAGTCCCGCATCGGGCTCTCTGCTCGGCAGGGAGCCTGCTTCCCTCTCTCTCTCTCTCTGCCTGCCTCTCCATCTACTTGTGATTTCTCTCTGTCAAATAAATAAATAAATTTTAAAAAAAAGAAATCAGAAGTGGCTCCAGTATTTCACACCTGGTTTGCTGGAAAAAAAAAATGATGATAGATTTGACATAACAGAGGTTTGGTTATAGAGAGAAGTAGGTGCATTTAGATGAATCAGATTAATGTTGAGCTGTTGGCAGACTCTCCAGATAGAAGAGTCAAAAGCTCCAGAGAGGTAATGTGGGAATTCCTCTTTGTGGACTTACAGGTAAATGAGTTTGGGTAGACAAAGAAACAAAAAGTTTAGGAAAATAAAGGTAGAATGGAGAATATGGAAGGGAAATTGAAACTGTAGTCAGACCTACCACAATATGCTTTAAGTAGACTTTGAATTTGACATCGTTTCTTTCCAACTAAGACTGAAAGAGAAATATGTTGTGAATAATGAATTTGTCATTATTTGATGATTAATTCTATAGATAATTTTTGTATAGAAATGTTTTCCTGAAATTAAACAAATAGGGATATATGTGGTAGGCCTGTTGATGAATATGGTTAATAATTGCTTCTTCATAGGGGCACATGGGTAGATCAGTTGGTTAGACGGCTGCCTTCAGCTCAGTTCATGATCCCAGGGTTCTGGGATTGAGTCCTGTGTTGAGCTCCCTGCTCTGCAGGGAGTCTGCTTCTCCTTCTCCCCTGCTTGTGTGCTCTCTCTCTCTCAGGTAAATAAATAAACTCTTTTTTAAAAAATACCTTCATCATAAAATTGCAAATAGCCAGGATGCCTGGGTGGCCGAATCTATTAAGTGTCTACCTTTTGGTTTTTGCTCAGGTCATGATGTCAGGGTCATGTGACTGAGCCCCATGTCAGGTTCTCCACTCAGCAGGGAGTCTCCGTCTCCCCTCCGTCTGCCCCTATCCCCACTCACTGGTGCTCTCTCGTGCTCTCACACTCTGTCTCTCAAATAAATAAATAAATAAATTGTTAAAAAATTGGAAACACCCAGTTCTCCCAACATCTTCTCAGAAATCAGAGGATGTGTAATAATTGATATCTTGATGAAGATAGTTCCTTTTGATGGAAACTGAGAGAGTAAAATTCTATCTCCTGCTACTTCAACATAATAAAGAGATTGAATTTGAGAAACCTAGACAGTGTTTCACATTGGCTTTCGGTTGAATTTTTTGTTATCATGAATACTACATGAGCCATAGAGCTAGATTAGGCAGTTTTGATAAAGTGCCTATTAGTAAACATGATTTGCTGTTGTGTGCACAACAGCAGCGCACTGAGTGCTACTGGATTCTTCAGAACAAAGCTACAGCCAAAAACACAGACCTGCCCTCAAGGGCCTGATGATACACGTAACTTAGAGGAAAGACATGCACGTAAAACCACTGGGAGCAATTTACCCATAAGACCACATGGAAATTGTTATGGTACAGGATAAATATGCAGGAGAAAGGGCAGCATTAAGAGTTCACACTATTTCAGGGGAGCTTTCTAGAGGAGGTTAATTTTCTTTCAAGTTGAGCCTTAGAAGTTATAGTAGAAAGGAACTCAAAGTTGTTGGGGTTTGTTGGCATCAGGAAGTTGATGAGCTCCCGATGTGAGCGTTGGTGTTGTGTATTCATTATTTAACGTACCTTTTGAGCATCTGCTGTGGCAGACACTAGCGATACAAGTGCTCAGTGAATAGGACATCTTTGCCCTTGGGGAGCTTACATCTTAGTGGAGAGGCCACCTCTAAACAATCATATACACAAGTGACCAAGAGAAATAACTGATAGGTATAATTGTATGCAAAGAACGAAATAAGGAGACATGACAGTGAGGGATTGAGGGAGTTCCTCTAGACTGGATGTTCATAGAAGTCCTCTCTGAGGAAATAACTTTCAAGCTGAGATCTGAATGACGAAAAGCAGCTAACTGCGTAAAAAAAAAAAAAAAAGAACAGAGGGAAAAGCATACCAGGAAGAGGAAGCAACTCAGGAAAAGGCCTGAAGGACGACGAATCAGCTTAATGTATCCACAGAACAGAAGGAAGGCCTACCCAGCTGGCACACACGGGACGAATAGTAGAGTGGTTGGAGGTAAGCGCCAAGAGACAGACCGGTAGTACAAAAACACATATGACACCAACATACGGGTGCCTTGGATGCAGGCTCAACTAAAACCAAGAAACTTACTTTATTTTAGGGTTACCCAAGTATTATTCTAGGCCTGCTCATCCTACAGATTTTATTGAGTACCTATTATGTACCAGCAGCTGTGCTTGGACACACCAGGTACGTGGGTGTTGAGAACTAAGGTGGAGACAGAGTTGTAGTTGGAGCTATAGCAAAGGAGCCTGGCTAGGAAAGGTTATCATTTTCAAAGGGATCCATGAGGGGGGGTGATGGGTGAGCCCGATGATGGGAACTAAGAAGGGCACGGATTGCATGGAGCACTGGGTGTTACACACAAACAATGAATCATGGAACACTGCATCAAAAACCAATCATGTACTGTATGGTGACTAACATAACATAATTTAAAAAGAAAGAGAGAGAAAAATCCAAACTCGGAAAAATAAATACACTGGTAAAATTTTTTTAAAAAATCCATAAGTCAAAGTAGATCTTGAACATTTGTATTGGGGAGTTTGGATTTAAAATAAAGAGGAATGCACCATAGGATCTTATATAATGAGAAGAGCTGTGATGAAGATTATTGTAGAAGCTGTGAGTAGGATCAAATGGAAGCCAAAGAAATTGGAAGTGGAGAGGCCAGCTGGAAGAGCCTTGAAATAACATGGGTCTGAAGCGACAGACAAGACTGTTGGCAGTGGAAGCCCGGGTGGGGCAAGGGCCCAGGAGTTCAGCAGGTATTCTCTCTCTCAACTTACTAAGTGATTGACAGTTTATGTCTCTTGCTTTCTTACCGTCCCACTCTGTGTTTTGCGGAATTGAGTCAACATTCATCATGTTTTAACCTGTTCTTTATGTAGTGCAGACTTTTGTTTTAATGCCTAGTACCTTCTAAATAGCATTTTCCCATGAAATGAACTGCGTTGCACAAAAATATGTTTTAAAAGTAATAGACAATAATTAGAAATATAGGGTTCTCATACAGGTTGGTTTCAGTCTCTTTATCTGCAGATGATAGTCTTTTGTTGAGAGGCCCCAAGCTGAAACCACCCAGCTGAGCCATTCCAGAATTCTGAACCAAAGGAATTGTGAAACATAATACATGTTTGCACATCCCTTGCCGTTTAACTGCAGTCTTCACTCACTATGGGCAGGGTGTGCTTGCATGCCCTCGACCCCTGCATACAACCATGTGACTTGCTTTGGCCAACAGGAGGCTCTCTTGGGCTTCTGCAATCACTGTGAGAAAACCTGTTCTGGCTAGACTTCTGGAACAAGAAAAATGAGAAGCACTTGGAACGGAGCCCCTCCAGCCAACCCAGAAACATGCAGGGAGAAGCAGAACCACTAGTCTAGGTTAGCTGAATCTATCTGACCCACAGACACGTGCATGTGATGACTGTTTGGAAGCCACTGAGTTTGGAGTAGCTATACCAAGAGTAAATTGGAGTCAGAGAGAGTCAGACCATCCGTGGGGACCTGGAGGTCCAGGCCAAGCCCATCATAAGGATTCTGATTGGAGCGGTTGACTAGAAGCTTCCAGCCTGAGGACCCAAGTGCTGCCTTCCATGGCTCGGAACTACTAAGTAACTGGATTGTCAGCCCTTCTCCAGCTCAAGAGAGCAGAGGATTGGTACTTGGCATTTCAGACAGGCCATGTCAGGGCTGTTCATGAAACATCTACAATGGGGTGGGTGTTTTTTTGTGTGCTTTTCTTAAAGTTTATATAGCTTATAGTAATCCTTGTGAAAAATCTGCACAATTAACCCAGATCAAGTCATTGCAGAATTGGCTCCTTTTTGCCAACACTCCTTCTTTGGCCTTTGCGGTCCCCCTGACTCTCTTCAGTCTGTTCTTGTGTTCCTTTCACTGTTTTCATGAGGCCTTTTTCTTTTTTTTTTTTTTTTTTTAAGATTTTATTTATTTGTCAGAGAGAGCGAGCGAGAGCGAGCACAGGCAGACAGAGTGGAAGGCAGAGTCAGAGGGAGAAGCAGGCTCCCTGCAGAGCAAGGAGCCCGATGTGGGACTCGATCCCAGGACGCTGGGATCATGACCTGAGCCGAAGGCAGCTGCTTAACCAACTGAGCCACCCAGGCGTCCCTGAGGCCTTTTTCAAACCGGCCACATCATGCTAGACTGTATTGGCGTCCATGAATCGTAAGTCACACTAAAGCCACTTGTCTTGCCACCACCAGAATGAGCTTTGAATCCAAGTACAAAAATGACATCCAGTGTGGTCTTGTACCTTTTAGCAAGTTTTTCCTCAATTTCTGTTGTAGTTACTGTTGCCTTCCTAGGATGAAGGGCAAGCAATGAGCATTTGTTTCCACTGAAGGAGGGTAGATGGTCATGAACTTCTTCGTGGTGATAGTTAACCATGTTGCTTGTGATGGCAGTCCTCCTCAGGTGGCCATAGAGGAACACAGTGTTTCTTAAAGAGACGTTATTGTCCAATGCGCAAACAGAAGCACAAAATAATGTGGGAAATCCTGGGTTTTCAGACCCTTCCTATAAACATGGATAAAGGTGGGCAAAGGAGGTTAACTAAAGAATCAGTGAGTGGAGTTCCAAGAAACTAATTAATCTTTTCAAAGTGGAGGGGAGTTCGTATTGGAAGTTTTCGTTTGTAGATTAGAAGTAAGAAAACTTTATTTTCCTTTTTTTGGAGTTAAAAAAAACCCATGTGTGTATGTACATGTACGTGCATGTGCGTGCATGTGTGTGTGTAAAAATTGTCTTTAAAAGAAAACATGTATTTTAAGAGATTTAGAAGTGAAACAGTGAGTGCTGTATAAAAGCATTAAGATACTCTGGGGTGTATTTCACTGGTACATTTACTCACAACCTGTCCCTCACATTGCACCCAAGGCATGTATTAACGAGCTAATAAAACATGCCATGTCGTGTTTTATTGTTTGCTGGGCATCTGTTCAAGCTTATATCACTCCCATATCCAAGACTTTGAAGATGCTAGTGGTGGTGATAATAAATACCTATAATTTTACTAACATCCTTTTTTCATAAAGTAGACACAGTCTTAAATCATTCATTGCAAATAAAAATGTTGAGTTTATTCACATTTAAAGGCTACTGAGAGTGGTTTAAAAAATTTTTTTATTATGAGACGTATCACTCATACAAGAGTATATACAGCAGATCCATACAGTTTAAAGAATAATAACAGGGGCGCCTGGGTGGCTCAGTGGGTTGAAGCCTCTGCCTTCAGCTCAGGTCATGATCCCAGGGTCCTGGGATCAAGCCCCACATCGGGCTCTCTGCTCGGCGGAGATCCTGCTTCCTCCTCTCTCTCTCTGCCTGCCTCTCTGCCTACTTGTGATCTCTGTCTGTTAAATAAATAAATAAAATCTTTAAAAAAAAAAAAAGAATAATAACAAAGGTGCCCACCACATTTAAGCAATAGTACTGTATCTATTTTTTTTAATCCACAAAATGTTTTTATTTAATAGCAGCAAATGTATTGTGAAGTAAACATATTAGAATCAAATGTAGGAGTATGAGGTTAGTTGGATAGAGGTGAAAAGTGAAGGTTGACACAGATACTCAGAAGGCAAAAAAGCCATTGGTGACTGAGACTGCTTAGTACATAAATGGTCCTTTCAATTCAGTAGACCCTCAAGTTTAGAGTGGGTCTGGTTGGTGGATGTTTTTATTTGTTCAGTGTTTAAATTGAATTTGTACACCATTTAGAGGTACTCCAGGTCACTTAGTGATAGCTATCACAGCAAAACATCTTAAGAGGCAGTTTATTTGCCTGAGAGATAAAACATGACTATTAAGCATGTAAATTGTTTAACAGAATACCATTCTGATCACAGGACAAGAATAGACCTCTCAGAAAATGAAGCCCAAGCCTTCAATTACCAGCTGTCTGTATGCCAGTGAGTCTCAATTTATGTCCCCATCCCAGACCACTCCTGAGCTCTGGAGCTAAATATTTTGCTGCTCATTCAATATTTCTTCTTGGAGCTCTTACAGGCATGTCAGACTCAGTACACATAAGACCAGATAGATGATCTTTCCCTCCAAACCCACTCCATTCTTCTCTGTCTTTGCGAAGAACACTACTGTTTATCCAGATTCTCAGGTCAAAAGCAGAGCCGTCGTCCTTTATATGTCTGCCCCTCGCCAGGCTTACCCCCATGGCTGCCTCACTCCATCTTCTGTATCATCCTCTTGGCCAACCCCATAACCAGAAGGGAGCAGAGAAATCAATTGCTCTCCTGAGCACTCTTAAAAAAAATAGAGTGTGGGGGTGCCTGGGTGGCTCAGTGGGTTAAAGCCTCTGCCTTCGGCTCAGGACATGATCCCAGGGTCCTGGGATGGAGCCCCACATCGGGCTCTCTGCTCAGCAGGAAGCCTGCTTTCTGTCCTCTCTCTGCCTGCCTGTCTGCCTACTTGTGGTCTCTGTAAAATAAATAAATAAAATCTTTAAAAAAGGGCGCCTGGGTGGCTCAGTGGGTTAAGCCGCTGCCTTCGGCTCAGGTCATGATCTCAGAGTCCTGGGATTGAGTCCCGCATCGGGCTCTCTGCTCGGCAGAGAGCCTGCTTCCCTCTCTCTCTCTCTCTGCCTGCCTCTCTGCCTACTTGTGATCTCTCTCTGTCAAATAAATAAATAAAATCTTAACAAAAAAAAAAATCTTTAAAAAAAAATAGAGTGTGGTGGTTTTCAAAAAATAAAATAAAAAGGTCACAATTTTTTTTTTTTTTTACTTTCCTCCCATGATCTGCTATCAAGTAGTAAGGCTCTGTGCCCTTTCCCCTTGAATCTCAATGCACTTGTGAGAACGTCAGCCAATAAAGTACTATAGAGGTGACACTACATGACTTCTTGGGCTCGGTCATAAAAAGGTCTCTTAGAATGCTTGCTGTCCTGAACACTCCCTCTGCCTGGTCTCTCAGAACTCAAGCCGCTCAACCACCTTGCTGGGAGAAGTCATGTGACTTGCCCACAGGGAGGCACTCCTGTCTTCAGTCCCCCAAGGGCCTCAGGGAGGTGTGGGTAAATAAGCTGTTGGAAGTGGATATCTGGTAACCCGGCTGTTCCAGTCCCTAGTCGGTAGATCATCCCCAGCTTTTCTAGTCTTCCAAACTGAGGCCCCAAGAATCCCGTGGCAGAGACCAGCCATCTTCTCTGTTCCCTTTTCAAATCCCTGACCCACAGAATCTGTGAGCATCATAACATGGTTGTGGTGTTTATGCCATTAAGGTGTAGGGTGGTTTGTTATGCAGAAATAGATTGTCAGGGGCACCTGGGTGGCTCAGTTGGTTAAGCAACAGCCTTCAGTTCAGGTCATGATCCTGGAGTCCTGGCATAAAGTCCTGCATCAGGCTCCCTCCTTGGCAGGGAGTCTGCTTCTTCCTCTGTCAGAGGTCCCTCTTCTCATACTCTCTCTCTCTATCAAATAAATAAAATCTTTAAAATAGAAATAGATTGTCAGAATATAGATCTTTCCAACGTATTTTAAGGCATTATGTTAGCATGATGGTCATGAAGACTGTGCTGAAAGATATTGGGAGGAACAAAGTAAATATGCTTTCCGAACATTCATGATTGAATCCTGACTTTCGCTCTCGCCAGCAAGAACGACCAGGAGACACGGAGTGACAAGCTTGCGAATCTTTATTGTTCTCCCCTTACCCGGATGTTTACCCCTATTTATATCCCCTCTCCTCCAGTCAGCAGGCTGTACACGTGAAAGGGAGCATGATCAACACTTAGCTTGATAAAAGGCACGCAGTGTCCACGGGCTTCCTTTTCTGGGCATAGCCAATCATTTTTCAGGTGGTGCACAAGCCCTCTGCTTAGCCGCAGGCGCAAGCGCCATGTTGTCTGCTATGTACATAGCTGCCCCCGACACCTGACATTTATGCAGAAGGTGCTTCTGTTAGCTTGGATTGCCACAATAAAATACCACTGACTGGGTGGCTTAAACAACAACAAAAAAAAATAAATTTTTTCACAGTTCTGGAAGCTAGAAGTCTGACATGCAGGTTCTAGGCAATTTGGGGCATCAGGGAGAGTTAACATGACAGCTCCACGATATCAAGGTTTTCTGTCTCTGCTTGTCTCTTTCTTGCCTCTGCCTTCTTGGTGTCCTCTTTATTACCAGGCTGTTGTTGGCAGTTTGGCTGCAGTAGTCCTGGGTGTGTCTCAATGAGATGGAGCAACATCCCAAGGAAACAGTTGCTAGTTTCACCTAGGTCTCTTTCTAGGAGCCTCCTGGGTAGACTTCCTCCTGTCTCATTGGCTAGAGTTAGACCACACTCCCATCCCTAAGGTAATCATTGGCAGCTATCCCATGAAACGGGGCGGGGGGCAGGGGTGGTCTGTGCAAGATGACCTCCAAAGGCCAAGTGAGCTGTTTAAGACCAAAGAAAAAGGCGGACCAGTTCAGCTAGATGAAAAATGGCTTATCAGGGGGACTTAGGGACAGAAGCGTATCTTTGGCAGCAGCAAGACTGCAACCCCACCTCCCTTAGAATCTATTTTTATAGCCAAGAGGCTGGGAGTACATTCTAGGGAGCCACCACGAGGACAGTGTTTAGGTGTGTGCCCCTGTCCTATCTCCTGGACAGGTCAAGGGCGTCATGCCCTGAGGATACACATAAGGGTGTGGTTACATAAAAGGAAAGAATGTGGGAGGAGTGGTTCAGGTCCCAGGACCATCAATCATGGCAGATTTGTCCAAGGTGCTGTTAGTTTGGTTTATACATCAGGGCTGTGGGACCCGAACAAAAAGAGGTCTTGTTAGTAAGGAGGGAGAGTGGTGTGGATCCTAGATGGGCAGCATCTTGTCCACAGTAGGGAGCTATCTTGTGTTCACTTTTTGAGCAGCTCATCTTGTTCTTGACTCAGTCTCTATTAGCTACCCCTTTCCTGTGATCTGCTCACCTGGAATGTAACATGTTACCCCTTAATGGAGCTTCCCATTGTTGCCCCCCCCCCATCTACATGGCCTCTGGAGCAACCCATCTAAATTGCACATGTAATCGTATCATTTCCCTGCTGAAAACAGTTTCCCCGCACATAAATGATAAGAATACAAACCTCTGAACCTCTTACCTATCTGACGAGTCTCCTCTTTCCTCATCTACCCCTCCACCGTAGGCTTCAACAGTTCAGGACTAATATGATGCCCCCAAGTCATCCTCTACCTTACCTTCCAGGCTAATTCCAGTTTATTATTCAGAACCGAATTCAGCTCCAACAGTCCCCCACCAGTCTTCTTTAACTCTTCCTTTTTTTTTTTTTTTTAAGATTTTTTTTACTTATTTGACACAAAGAGATACAGCAAGAGAGAGAACACAAGCAGGGGCAGTGGGAGAGGGAGAAGCAGACTCCCCCGCTGAGCAGGGAGCCTGACGCGGGGCTCTCTCCAGACCCTGGGATCATGACCTGAGCCGAAGGCAGACACTTAATGACTGAGCCACCCAGATGCCCCTATCTTCCTTAATAGAAGCATTCACTCCCTTCTCTGTACTAGAAGCACAGCTCTCTTTTCACATACCAAACTACTTTCTATGTACTGAAACCGAACTTCTGCTGAACTTTTAGTCATCAAGAAGTAATGCCTGATTTTTAAATCCACAGTGCTTGGCATATAGTAAGCGTGCAGAAAAATCAGCCCCCTGCGTCTACCGCACATACCCATGGTATCCCAGCCAGCACCGACACTGTGCATTTCAGAGCAGACCACATTTGCACGTGGTGCCGTCCAGGCTCATCTCAAAGAATTAGTCAGAATTCCCTCCTGCCCCTACTGCGCAACCCATCCGAAAACTATCTGCTGCCCTCTAGCTGTTCAGAGCTTCCCCCTTCCCAAGGATACCACCTGCTGAAGGATTTGTGCTATGAAAGGGTCTTCCCTTCTCCATCCTGACCCCTTTCCAGGGTGGTCATTCCTACACATTACAGCAAGATCTGACTAGTGCAGACGGCAGGAAGGGACTGGCTTGCTCAAAACCAAGAAATCCCTGGTAACCCTTCTCTCTAATTTGTGAGTGACGCTTTAATAGCTTTATGGTGTAGAAGCATTTTTTAAAAGATTATTTATTTATTTGTTTGTTTGTTTATTTGTTTATTTATTTGAGGGAGAAAGAGGGAACAAGAGAGAGAGTGCAAGCAGGGGAGAGAGGGAGAAACAGGCTCCCCAGTGAGCAGGGAGCCCGATGTGGGGCTCTTCCCAGGACTCTAGTACCAAGACCTGACCCAAAGGCAGATGCTTGACTGACTGAGCCACCCAGATGCCCCTCTAGAGGCATTTTCTTTTTTTTAGACAGTATTTAGTTAGGGACGCTTGGGTGATCCAGTCGGTTAAGCATATGCCTTCGGCTCAGGTCATGATCCCAGAGTCCTGGGATCGAGTCCCACATCAGGCTCCGTGCTCCACAGGGACCCTCCTTTTCCCTCTGCCTGCTGTTCCCCCTGCCTGTGCTCTCTCACACTCTCTCTCTCTCTCTCTCTCTCTCTCTGGCAAATAAATAACTAAAATCCGGGTGCCTGGGTGGCTCAGTGGGTTAAGCCACTGCCTTCGGCCCAGGTCATGATCTCAGGGTCCTGGGATCGAGCCCCACATCGGGCTCTCTGCTCAGTAGGGAGCCTGCTTCCCCCTCTCTCTCTGCCTGCTGCTCTGCCTACCTGTGATCTCTCTCTCTCTCTCTCTCTCTCTCTCTGTCAAATAAATAAATCTTTAAAAAAAATAGCTAAAATTCTTTTTAAAAAAAAAAATAAAACAATGTTAGTTATACGTGTGAATCAGATCTTACCAATTTCTCTCCCATGATTTACAAAGATATAAAGCTTCCAGATACCTACTTCACTGTCTCCCGTGTGCTTGGATTATAAATCAGAGCAAATTATTTTAGCCTATTAGATGATTCTGTTAAAAATATTATACTTTTTTTTTCCTCCGTAGGGATTCCTAAAAAAATACCTGTGATGTCTGCTATTCCTAATCTCATTACTCATCTTATACTCTAGACTGTTGGATTTATTCAATAGATATTATTAAAAGACTTAATTTACAGGTTGAAAATAGTTTTTTGATACATAGATAAAACATGTCATTCATCCTTAAATACAACCTACTTTTCCAAGTACAAAAGATTTTTCATATATTTCTATTATGTATTAAGCAAAATAGAATCCAATTGCTATTTGTCTGAGACTCATCTCTGTCATGTACTAGTGTCTGATTTTGGTCAAAATATAGTCTTCAAACCTCCTTAACTTTTAAATGGGAATAATGACAATTAAGATTTTTGAGAGCTAATTTAATAGTGAATGTGAAAATGCCATCACATAGCTCGTTCCCAGGAAGTACTAGACTTCATTCTCCCCCTTGCTTCCTTCTTATCCCTAAATTTAGAGAGTCCTTATTGAGAATTTCCTGAACTTAATTTTTTTTTTTTTTAAAATAAGGCTAGTAAACTGTGTCGGATCTTGTTTAACCTCTCAAAATAGCTAAAAACGGCAACTCAAAGCGAACATTTAAAATGGTAAGATATGCATTAGAGAGATCAGGTCTCTCACCAGAGCCAAATTTATGCTGCATTTATGAAGATAATGGCTCTGAGCATGTACCAGAAGTAGGAAGCATGAAAGCAGAGGCTCTTTGCATCCTTTCTTTGAAGTGCTTTTTAACTCAACAGATAGCCAGTTCCTTTATCATCCAAACTCTTCTTTTCTGATAGTATGAAAGGTAGAAGTTTGACTTGGCAAGTTCTAGATGGGGCTTTGTCATCTTCCTGCATCAGTTAATTTGCTTTTGTTCTGTAATCTGACAAGCCACTTTATAAACACACTCTGGTCTCCTGTGAATACTTACATACAATGTATTACTTTCATGTAACTCAAAGTACGCATCCCCCAGACAATTCAGTTAGCAGAACAGCATATTATATTTGAGCAAAACCACCAGTGCCACTATCTCAGGCCAACATCGTCTTGCAGGCTTCAGTTTGTGTGTGTGTGTGTTATTTGAACCAGCCTTACTTGAGCAAAAAGGTCATGTGACAGTGGATGAGAGACTTGCATTTTTTAAATCAACGTTCTTCTGTCTGACAGTCATTCGATAGGCATATGGGTATATATTACCTTTATGGAAAAAAGGAAATCCCATCAAAAGTAAATATTCATTCACTGTGTCTTCCTTTTATGGGTAATAAATCTTCAGTAAAAACTACACATATGTAAGTCAATGCTGTAAGAATATCTAAATCTCATTTACTCTGACTACATTCATTCATTTCACACCAATTCTGTATCTCTGATGTGTGAAGATACTGATTTGAATGTGGTTATCAAACCAGTTTCTTGGTATTTTATAATTGTACATTCCTTTTTCCTTTGTAATACAGTGTGCTTTCATAATACATACATGGCAAGCTGATGGAAATGAATGGAGGGACCTGGTTTCATTTGTAACCAAGGTCACAGTATGTAATAATTTAATGTTCAGAGAATAAATGTTCTGATTAACTTAGAAACAAAATTATTAACTTACACCCTTATTAACTTATACAAATAGATTTCTAGGGACTATAAATTAATTGTTTTCTTGGTTATCTGAATTTTCTAATTTTTTTTCAGTGATCATGTATCACTTGTGTAATTTAAAATGTAGAAATAATGAATAATAAAACATCTTAGTCACAATAAGGAAAATGTAATGAACCAAACTGAATCTTTGATTGGAAACCCTGCAAAAATTATTCTGAAACAGAATCATATTGCTTTAACCATACATTTATGTAGATATAGTTATACATGCTGTCCTTGGACTGTGAGCTTCTTGAGGACAGACCGTTCATCTTCGTATCTATACTGTTTGGCGGAGAACCTGACCCATGAGAGAACCTAAGTCAAGCTTGTATGAATAAATGAGGATGGTATACAAGCCACAAAAAAGTTAATTGAGAGTCATAGAAATTGTTGAAATGACAATTTAAGCATTTAAGACCAAGAAATGTAAAATATTACTCATTCATTTTTTTCTTTTTTAACTTTATTGAGCTATATTTTACATACCATAAAATCAACCCATTTCAAGCATAAAATTCAACGATATTTAGAAACCGTATCCAGTTGTACAGTAATCACCATACATCAGTTTTAGAACACTTTCACACACACCCTCATAAGGTCCCTCATGCCCATTTACAGTTTCCACCCCCAGCCTAGGCAACCGCTAATCTCCATTTCACATAAAGGAAGTCATACAATATGTGGCCTTTTGTGCCTTTTTCACTTAGTTTAATGTTTCTGAGATTCATCCAATGCAGGGCGTGTGTGTGTAGTAGTTCCTTCTCTTTTGTTGCCGATTAGCATTCGTTGTATGAATACATCTACTCATTAGCTTGAAAAAAAATTTTTAAAGAGTGTGTAAATACTTAAGAAATGCAACAGGTAAACATAATTCTATTCATTCAGCAAACATTTGTTGGAGATTAAAGATGGCCTAAGTGATTAAAAATATACAAAGATGCCTAACACAAGGTCTACCCTAGTCAAGAAAAGACAGATAAGCAATCTGCAAGTCAGAAAGAATGCAGTGCTGGGCGCCTCGGTGGCTCAGTGGGTTAAGCCTCTGCTTCGGCTCGGGTCATGATCTCAGGGTCCTGGGATCGAGCCCCAAGTCAGGGCTCTCTGCTCAGCAGGGAGCCTGCTTCCCCCTCACTCTCTGCCTGCTTTCCTGCCTACTTGTGATCTCTGTCAAATAGATAGATAAAATCTTAAAAAAAAAAAAAAGAAAGAAAGAAAGACTGCAATGCTATGTTGTGATGTAAGTAAGGTAACAGTGGTTTAGAGAGGAAAGTGTTTTTGGGAGTATTTGAGAATGCTTCTCAAAGAATCGATGTTTGAGGGGCGCCTTGGTGGCTCAGTGGGTTAAGCCTCTGCCTTCGGCTCAGGTCATGATCTCGGGGTCCTGGGATCAAGTCCCACTTCGGGCTCTCTGCTCAGCAGGGAGCCTGCTTCCTCCTCTCTCTCTGCCTGCCTCTCTGCCTACTTGTGATCTCTCTCTGCCAAATAAATAAATAAAACCTTTAATTTAAAAAAAAAAAATCGATGTTTGAACCGGATTATTCAATCTAATAGGAAGGGGATGGGAGGAGATGTAATCTTTTTTGAAGGGAATAATATTTTTAAATTCACACAAGTGTGAAAGTACATATTTTATTCACGAAAACAGCAAATTGTTCTGTGTTGCTAGAAAGCAGCCTTCAAAGGACTATTTTGGGTAGGAGATGGGGCTTGGAGTATTGCTTGGTACCAAAAAGGAGTGCCTTCAATGGTATGCTGCAGTTTTTCTCGAAGCTGTGAGTGCTAGGAAGGTGTTCTAGGAGAATTATTTCAGTTCTTTATTATTTCCAAGTTAGGGATGACAGAGAAAGGTGGAAATGAGAGAAAGAGAAGAGTATCAAAAGAAAAATAAAGGTTCAGCAAATATTTATTGCGCATCTAATGTAGTAGAGGGCAAAACAGACAAAGTCCTTGCTTTTGTGCAGCCAGCATTCTATATGAGGAGTCTAGTAGAAACACGGAAAAGAGGTTTAAAGCAGAGTAAGGAGATAGGAGGTGATAAGGGAGGGAGGGAGACTATTAAAGATGAGTTGAAATTTGAGCAGAGACCCCAAAGTGATGAGGAACTGAACCCTGTAAACATCTGGGCAGAGTGCGTGACAGAGAAGGGCAAGTTCAGGGGCCCCAGAAGAGCCTGCCTGGAGAAACAGCACAAAGGCCAGTGTGGTCTGTGTGGCTTAAGTTGTAAAAGGATCACCCTTGCAGCTGGGTGAACAATAGACTGTAAACTTGTATGTATTTCATTTCACATGTGTGTGGGCTTAGATATACGATTAATTCCTGGAAGTGGGATTGCTGGGTCACAGGGCAAATGCATTTGTCATTTTCATGGATACATGGTGCAGTTGCCACCCAGTCCCCCCCCTCCACGAGCTGTGCTTGACAGGCCTGTTTCTCCAGAGCCTCACCAACACTCAGTAAAGCTTGCAGAGGGGGCAATTTTTTCCAGTGGTCAGAAGCCCCCAAATCAAGATGTTGACGAGGTGCCTTTCCTTCTGGAGGCCCTAGGAGAGAGCCATTTCCTTGCTTTTTCTAATTTCTGCCTTCATTCCTCTGCTTGTGGCCCCAGCTTCCATCTGCCGATTCAGCAACATGGCATCTTCCAGTCTCCCTCTCCCTCTCTTTCTCTTCCCTCCTCCCCTCCCCCTCCCCCCTCCCCTTCTGTCATCACATCACCTGATTCAGACCCTGCTGCTTTCCCCCCAAAGGATCCTTGTGATTACCATAGGCCCACCCAGTTAGTCTGGGATGATCCCTCCATCTCAACATCCTGAATTCAGCCACATCTGCAGAATGCCTTCGGCCATGTTAAGGTGACATTCGGGGAGAGTCGGGTGCATGGGGCGCAGACTTTATTAGCTTAGCGCAGGGAGAGTTCCCATTTGTCGGTGATAGAAAATGGAAATACTTTTCCTCATCGTCCTTTGTCTTCTCACAATCCCTGTGGTTTTGTGGTTGGTTGCTTTGCTTTTGTCTTTGACATTTAGAGTAAATGCAGATCAATCTGTTATTTTTTTTCTAGGTAGCTATTCAGTTATACCAGCACCATTAACAGAAAAAGTCCAACTTTTCCCTAAAATGTAATAAATTCTTATATATAGTTTGATTTCTGGACTATTTTGTTCAGTTGTCTTTTTGTCTAAAAAGTACACTTTTTAAAAAAAATTTATAATTTATAATTTTAATTATAATTGTATATAGTATATATTATATATAATAATATATTAGTATAATATATAAACTTATATATAAGTAAGTTTATATATTATATAATTTATATAAATTTTATGTGTTTATATATGATTATAATTTTATAATTATAAAATTAAAATTTTATAATTAAAATTATAGTGTAATACGTGGTATCTTGAGATTTGTAATGCCTAATAGGGCTAGACATCTTTCGCTGTCCCCATCCACCTGCCCCTCCCCCAACCCCCCCCCCCCCCCCCACAGCTCTTGTTCACGGTTTTCCTGCCTACTTTTATTACGTTTGTTTGTTCTGTGTGAACTTTAGAATCATCTAGTCTGGTTTCAGGACAGGAAAAAGGTCTTTTTAGTTTAATAGGGGTAAACTTTATGAGGTTGGACTTGTACTGTCTTTTTTTTTTTTAAGATTTTGTTTATTTATTTGTTAGAGAGAACACTAGCAAGGGGAGCAGTAGGCTGAGCAGGCAGAGCGAGGAGCAGGCGTCCCATGGAGCAAGGAGCCCCATGTGGGGCTTGATCCTAGGACTCTGGGATCGTGACTTGAGCCAAAGGCGGACACTTAACCAACTGACCCACCCAAGCATCCCTGGACTATAGTGTCTCTAAACATGATATATTTTTATATTCATTCAACTTACTTGTGTTCCCTCCCTAATATTTTTTTTTGAACTATCACCCTTTGAGGGTGACTAGGTTATTTATTTATTTATTTATTTATTTATTTTAAAGATTTTGTTTATTTATTTGACAGAGAGAGCGCTCACAAGTAGGCAGAGAGGCAGGCAGAGAGAGAGGGGGAAGCAGGCTCCCTGCTGAGCAGAGAGCCCGATGTGGGGCTCGATCCCAAGACTCTGGGATCATGACCTGAGCCGAAAGCAGAGGCCCCAAACCACTGAGCCACCAGGTGCCCCTCCTCCCTAATATTTTAACATTGTTCTTCATATCAATTTTTCACCTGTTTATTGCCAGCTTTTTATTCTTTTTATTCTTTCTTTTCATAGATATAATAGAAAAAAAGACCCTGTTTATAATGTTTTCTGACTATTTTTTAATGCATGAAAGCTATGGTTAATACATTTGTATTATATTATATTATATATTATATATTAATATATAATAATATATAATATAATTATATATTAATAATATATTCATTTTGTATGCCTCTACTTTATTGAATTATTTTGCTTATTGTAGGTTTTAGTTGAGTCTCTTGGTTTTTCCCAATATGCAGTCATACTGTATTCAAGTAGAAAGAGTTAAAATCTTCCTTTCTAATACATCCTTTTCTTGCCTCTTCCATTACACTGTTAAACAACAGTGATGTTGTGCTTTTTTCTTATTCCTAACTTTAGTAAGACTCATGTTTCTTTATAAAGTATTCGCTGACATTAGGGCTGACACACAGACACACACACACGCACACATCATATTAAAGAAATACACATCTGTTCCTATTTTATTTAGGTTCTCCCCCAAAATATAGGAGTTGAATTATGTCAAATGTTATTTAGTATATATATGGAGAGATAATATGATTTCTATCTTTGATTAATTAATATGGTATGTTAATTCACACGTTTAAAAATACATTCTCAAACATGTAAAATTAAATATGTTATTATTCAGGCCTAATGTTTTATAAAACTCTTATGCACTGTTTCTCCCTTGGGTGGCTTCTTTTATTATTACACAATGTTATTTTGCACACTTGTAACTGTTGCCATAAGTGAAACTTTTTTCTTGTTTAAAGGCATAATAAATAAAACGAATCTGGGAATTTGATCTAACCAATGGGCTGAAAGTGCCCTTCCTTGTAGTGAAAGAAATAGACTAGATCTGAACTGACCTTTTCATTGTCCTGTTTTCTTATTATTTGTTAATTTGGTCCTCAAAGAATGATGGAAGGAGAAGAATTATGGTATGGATAGCAGGAAGAAAGTATTTGAGTTAGTTAATCCTTTTGGATGGGTTCTAGTTCATTTGAAGTTTCAAAGGAACAACGTAAAGGGTTCATCATTCTTGTCCTCCAGGAGCCCCCTGCCTAGAACAGACTGGTCCAGTAGGGCAGCCTCTAACTCCTTGTACCCTGTGAGCACTTGAAATGTGGCTGGTGATGGGCTCTAAGTGTAAAATACACACTGATTTTGAAAACTTAGTATAAAAAAATATAAAATATCCCAGTAACTTTATGTTGATTATATATTAAATTATATTTTGGATATATTGAGATAGATAAAATGTCATTAAGATTAATTTCACCTGTTTCTTTTCACTTTTTTAATGCAACTACTGGCAAGTTTTAAATTGCATATGTGGCTTAGATTTTATTTTTACTGTACATCACTGGTCTAGAGGCAGTAGGTGTGTGTATATTTATAAAGATTTTATTTATTTATTTGACAGACAGAAATCACAAGTAGGCAGAGAGGCAGGTCGGGGAGCTGGGGAGGCAGGCTCCCTGCCAAGCAGAGAACTTGAGGGACTTGATCCCAGGACCCTGGGATCATGACGCGAGCCGAAGGCAGAGGCTTTAACCCACTGAGCCACCCAGGTGCCCCAGTGTGTATATACTTATAGATACTACAATTATTTTCGTGATTTAAAAGTTGAAATTAAATAAACTACACTTATATACTCCCATATGTCCTTGTTTCTTCTTATGGGAATAAATTTGGTTGGATAACCGGTTACGTCCTCTGTGATTTTTTTATTGAACTTTCTAAGACAATGCAGTTTCTTCGTTATGCCCTTGACATTTCCGCATAAGTTAAAGGCAATAATAGTCTTGCATTTTGGGATACCAGCGCTCAAGAACTTATGCAAATATAGAAGGGAGTTAGTCTAGAGGTGCAAGTTTCTAATTTTGCCTTCTACAAATAAATTTTAATAGACGTGTCCTAGTTCAAAATACAGTTTCCTTCAGCACTGCTTTCATTTTTCCCGCCATTACCCTAGAACAGCAGCTCCCGTCTCCTTAGTTCTCTTTAGGTAGCCCTGGGATTTAGCATCTTTTTAGTTCTGTCTTATTGCAGTAGCCTGAATGTCTTTATTATTATTTTTTTTTTTAGCCTGAGTGTTTTAAATAGTGCATTTCTTAACTCTTCTACTCACCAAAATCCAAAACAATTAAATCACTCCTAAAGCATTTGTAAAATCCTGGCTTTGTTGCATTTTTTTAAGGAAAATCATATCACAAAAGATATTGGAATATCGACTTGGAAGAAGCAGGCTTTTCTCTCCCATGGAGCCTTATTAGCAAAGAGCTGCCAAGCTGCCATGGAATTAGCAAAGCATGATGCTGACGTTCAGGATGTGGCATTTCGGTATGGGAAGCACATGGCCATGAGTCATAAGGTATTTGCACATTTTCTCTTTTTCCAGTTCTTAAATAGCTAAAATGATACATAGGAAACTTCTTGCCATTTAATAAGCTGCTTTTATATCTCAAAAAAAATGTTTATTGTGCGCTTAAAACCTATCAGCCATAGATGGTGATTGTTACATAATATAAACAGTATGATTGGTGGGTACTATGTAATTCTTACAGAAAGCTACAACTTACACCTTATTTGTCATGTTTGTCTTTTCTTACAACCTGAAAGGGTTCTTGAGAGAACTCTTGCAAATTATTAAATAACACCTAATGTTGCCATTTACAGAATGAAAGACTAATTGCATTTTTGTTACGGTTCCCTTATGGTTTCATATGTGAGACAAATTATGGAAAGTTAATGAAGTTTAGAAATATAGGGAGTAAAAGTGAAAGCTTTCATTCTAAACATTGATTCTTTTGAATGGACATAATGAAATATAAATAAAAAGTATCAAGATAGCTGTTACATTGCTATCTCTGTATATATGTAACTTAAAAATTCCATTTGATATGTATTTCTTAAATGTTATGTAAATAGCTTTTAAGAGAGGAGAAAATACGTACATATGTTACATACACATAAAATATCTCCAGATGAATTTTTATATATTTTATTAAATCTTAGATTCATTTATTAAGCGGTTACATTTACTTAAACTTTATTTAAATTATTGCTTTTGACTTAAAAAGTAAAACAAAGTCTGCTGCCAAATAAAAAAGGAGATGTGTCAGGGAAAAATTACTTTAAAGAATTTTAAAGATTATTGTTAATCCTATGAACTGTTCTTTGGCTTTATTAAAGTTCATCTAAAGCTGTATTCCTTTAGCTTCATTTTTCACTGCATTAACTGGTATTTTCTGAAAGGACTAAAAGGTACTAGTGTGTGTACATTTGAATGATTTAACTCTTTTAACTACTCCTCCTAGATAAATTCTGATCTCCAGCCTTTTATTAAAGAAAAGACCAGTGACTCCGTGGCTTTTAATCTAAACTCAGCTCCCGTAGTCTTACATCAGGAGTTTCTTGGAAGAGATTTGTGGATTAAGCAGATTGGAGAGGTAAAACAAAATTATTCCTATTTTAGGTATCAGTAGAGGAGTATTTAGTTGATTTTGGAACATAATTGGTATTTCATGATGAGCGAATCCATATAAGAGCATTTTCATGTAACAGGTAACATTCTTACTTTATAATCTGCATTTTTTTTTAATTTTTTATTTTTTTAAAGATTTTATTTATTTATTTGACAGAGAGAGAGATCACAAGTAGGCAGAGAGGCAGGCAGAGAGAGAGAGAGAGGAGGAAGCAGGCTCCCTGCTGAGCAGAGAGCCTGATGCGGGGCTCGATCCCAGGGTCCTGGGATCATGACCCAAGCCGAAGGCAGAGGCTTAACCCACTGAGCCACCCAGGTGCCCCTATAATCTGCATTTTTAAGAGGCAAATGTTAGTTAAAAGTTAGGGATTAACTTTCTTATTCTCTGGATTCTTAGAATACTGCAGCACAAAACCAAGGCCTGTGGTGGCTGCTAATTAATTCAGAGGGGTTTTTTTTTTCCTAAAGGCTTTCAAAAATTGGGCTATGGTAATAGCACCACCCTTTAACTGACGGCAATTTCCCATCTGCAGACTCTAGCACAAGCTGCAGAATTCCAGAAGCTCCGTCTGTCAGCTCATTGGGTTATTTTAAAACAAACTTGGACCCTGAATACTCCAATTCTGAGGTATTATCAAAGAAAAAAAAAAAAGCATGGTAAAGTCAGAGGGTAAAAGGGCCTTAAACTGGGTGAATTTCCTACTTTTTTTTGTAGGAGAAAAGGTGTAAAAGATGAGAGGGAATTTTTTTTTAAATTTTCTTTTAATCGAGAAACTCTAGAATCACAAAGTATTGCCCTTTTACCCAGAACTTCATGGAATGTATTTAGCTTTGTGGTTCTGATCAGTTGGGTTAATGTGAGACTAGACTTAGGGAACTAGGCACAGCTGAGGGTGGGGATAGCAGCCATACTTCAAGCAAAGACAGCCTATGTGATATCTGCATTTGGAACAATCAGATTTTCCCTCCTAACCCTCTTCCCTTATTAGCTCTCAACATGCCATCAGCCTGCTTAAAATCCCTCATATTTACCTGGTAGAAAAATGGGGAAACTGTCAAGCCCAGGAGAACAGACCTACGGACCTGGGTGCTTGGGGCTCCCTTGTGCCATATCCCTGACCAGTCCTCCTACGGGGAGGCCCACCAGTTGTCCAGCCTCAAGAGTACCCAAGTGCACAGAATATCCAACTGAAATGGAGTAGGTAATAGAGGACCTCTGGGCATTTGAGGAAAGCCTGTGCCATGAGGGAATGAGTCAAAAGTAAACTGATGGAAAGGGAACTTGGAGGAAACAGACCATGCAAAGAAAGAAAGACATTCCAAAAGCACTATAATCAATCTACTCAATGAGAAAAGACATTAAGTTCATGAAATAAGAACAGATGATACATAAAAAGGGACAATCCAAGAATAAGAAATGAGAATCATTAGATACAAAAATATGAAAGCAGAATTTTTTTAAATCAGAAGCATAGAAGATACAAATGAGAAAATTTCCCAGAAAGTTGAATAAGAAGGTTAGCAAAAGAGATAAGAAAATTAGAGAACCAATTCAACAGATCCTAGATTTATCAGGGATCCCAGGGAAAGAAAACTGAAAATGGAGGTAAGAAAAATTAACAACAACAAAAAAATTATAAAGAAAAGTCCTGAGAATTGAAGGACTTAAGTTTCCAAATTGAAATGGTGCCCTAAATAATTAATTTTAAAAGACTCATACCAAGTCACATCATTATCACATTTTGCAACAATGGGAATGAAAAAAGAACCTAATACTTCCAGGAAGAAAAAGAAAAACCTACCATACAAAGGATGGAGAATCAGAAAGGCCTCTCAGTAGTGACACTGAAAGCTTCAAGACAATGGACTAATAGCTTCAACATTCAAAGAGAAAATTGTTTCCAACTTAGACTTTTATGACTGTCACATTATCAAGTGTGGTGTTAAATAAAGACAATTCAAAACAGATATACAAGGTCTCGAAAAATTTTATCTCCCAAGCTTCTTTTTTTCAAGAGATGTATTTCGAGTGATGTGTTTTATTAAAATAAGGAAGTAACCAAGAAAGAGAAAGACATGGAATCTAGGAACTAGGGGATCCAGACATAGGCTGGAGGCAGTGCGAATTCCTGGGACAACATGAAAGGAAGGATAATAAACTAATAATGCCAACAATAAGAGAACTTACTATGTGCCAAGCCCTCTACTAATGAGGAGCCTGAGGCACAGAGAAATTAACTTGCACACAGTCACACAGCTAGCAAGCAGCGGAGCCAGGATTCAAACCCAGGCAGCCTTGCCACGGGGCTCACATCTTTAAGTAACAAGTGACATGCCACTCTGTCTCTCATCCAAGCACGTCCTAGGCTGATGGTGATGCCTCCAGTCCAGACTGGAACAAGAGGACAGAGATCTCCAGGAGAGATTTTTCTAAGGAAAACAATGAAACTAATATGCTTGACCATATTGAGGATTTTTTTTTTTAAGATTTTATTTTTTGGGGCGCCTGAGTGGCTCAGTTGTTAAGCGTTTTTCTTTGGCTCAGGTCACGATCCCAGGGCCTGGGATCGAGCCCAGTGTTGGGATCCCTGCTTAAGTAGGAAGCCTGCTTCTCCTTCTCCCACTCCCCTGCTTGTGTTCCCTCTCTCACTGTCTCTCTCTCTCTCTCTTAGAAATAAATTAAATCTTTTTTTTTAAAGATTTTATTTATTTATTTGACAGACAGAGATCACAAGTAGGCAGAGAGGCAGGCAGAGAGAGAGAGGAGGAAGCAGGCTCCCTGCTGAGCAGAGAGCCCGATGCGGGGCTCGATCCCAGGACCCTGGGATCACGACCTGAGCCGAAGGCCGAGGCTTTAATCCACTGAGCCACCCAGGCACCCCTTAAATCTTTTTTTAAAAAGAGAGAGATTTTATTTATTTATTTGAGAGAGAAAGAGAGAGTATGAGCAGGGGAAGGGTCCAAGGGGGGAAGAGAAGCAGACCCCCCGCTGAGCAGAGAGCCAAACGTAGGGCTCAGTCCAAGGACCCTGAGATCATGACCTGGGCCGAAGGCAGACACTTAACCTACTGAGCCACCCAGGCTCACCATGTTGAGAATTAATGACAAATACGGAGATACCTAGAAAACTAAGTGTTGCTGTTTAAAATAACGATGTAATCACGTTTGTGACTTTTATGAGTCAGGAGTTTGGACAGCACACCGAGATGACTACCCCCTGACATCAGGGGCCTCAGCTGGAATGCCCCGGAGTGGGGAGGTGACTCAGCAGTGCTGGGCGCTGGAGGCATCTGGAGACATGCTAGCAACTGGGCTGGGATGTCAAGACTACGTTGCTGACCAGCCAGAGTGCTCACGCGTGGTTCCTCCATTTAGCTTGGCTTCCTTGCAGCATGGCAGCCTTAGAACAGTCGGATTTCTTCCTTGCCAGCTCAGAACTCCAAACACCAGTGTTCCAGCAAACCAGGTGGAGACTGCATCTTCTTCTCCAACCAGCCTCAGAAGTCACACACAGTCATTCCCATCGTGTCTTATCGAACACTCTACAAGCCCGCCCACAATCAAGAGCAGTTTGTAGGCTCACCTGGCAATGGGAAGAATGTCAGAGAGTTTGGGGCCAGGTTTTAAAACAGCCACATTAAACATATGAATGAAGATGAGCAGTTATTAGCTGTTGTGAAAGAATTTTCAATGTATAAGAAAGGAAATACAACATAATACTCTACATGGCTCAGAGAATAATATTTATACAGCATAAAAATATAAATACAGAATGTCGATTTAAGCCAAAGAGGGTAATCAGTGGAAGGAAGGTAGGGAAAAAGAGTATGTTTCATCATGTAAGAAATGTAATTGTTTCTTTCATGGTAGAATCAATAGATAATGTCTGCAACTTAAAATCAAGGAAAAGCACTGTTTGAAGGTAGACAGCAAAAGAAACAGCTAAACAGAGGGACACAGAACAGATAAGGTCTGGAGAGTGCTAGGTTGTTTTGTTAGAAGTCTTAAAGTTGGCTTTTTTTTTTTTAGATTTTATTTATTTATTTAAGAGAGAGAGAGAGAGAGAGTGAGCAGGGGGAGGGGCAGAGGGAGAAGCAGACTCCTCACTGAGCAGGGAGCCTCCTCAGATGGGGCTGGATCCCAGGACTCTGGGATCATGACCTGAGCCAAAGGCAGACACTGGGCCCATTGAGCCACCTAGGTGCCCCTAAAGTTGGCTTTTTAAATACAGTGTTTGCTTTTATTTAAAAACATATAGTTTAAAATTGTATATTTCCTATTGTAATTCTACTTCTAATAATCTATCCTCCAAGAAAGATCAGATGTGAACAAAGACTTACCTATTAAAATATGCACTAAAATAGTAACTCTAAAAAGAAAAAAGTAAAAATTGGCCCATTTAAAAATAGAAAAAAGGGGATGCCTGTGTGGCTCAGTTGATGAAACATCTGCCTTCTGATGACTCCAGTTGATCCTGGAGTCCTGGGATCGAGCCCTACATCAGGCTCCCTTCTCACCGGGGAGTCTGCTTCTCCCTCTCCCTCTGCCCCTCCCCCTGTCCTACTCCTTCTCTATGTCTCTCTCTCAAATAAATAAATAAAATCTTTTAAAAAAAATAGAAAAAAGGTTAAATGAAGTACAGTACAATGAAATATACAACTATTGAATATTGTATTACTGGGGTGTATTTGTGTGTTTTTTGATAGCTGAACCAAAAATATATATACAGATGGTGTTAGTAACTCTAATTGGATTACATTAGAATACATTGCAGATTTACATTTTGGTTGAAAAGATCCAGCTAAATATGTTGAATGGAAGCTACCAACTCTCCCTTGGCTATTTACATATACATACATACATACATACATACATACATACATATATATATATCTCGGAGATGTGAATTTTAAAGAAGCTTCACAGAAAAGGGACATATTTAATTTTTGGTTTCTTTGCAAGCATACAAAGTCTTAAATGTAGACAACATGAGAATCCAGGATTTCCTAAACAGCTGGTGAAATAGTCCCAAATCTCTGTCTCCAACTTGATTTTAACTTTTTAGAGGGATATCCTTTCCAAATACCCAGTGCCTTAGGCAGTAACTCAAATAAACCAAATAGATCTTGTCCAGAGGTCAGCAAACCCTGCCAAGATGATGTCTGTGAGCAGATGATGTCCTGCCCACCAAACTAGGTTCCCTGTGATACTGTCTAGATCCTCATCGTTTCGGAAAGCCTGGCAGCTTATGGTCCATCTCACAGCCCCACCAGGCCATGTGGTTTTCTCCAGTTAGCTTCAGGCCCTTCTTAAAGCTCCATGTCTAAGTCATGAACAGGATTGCTAGTGAAGAGAAGATTCATTCATCTGAAATAAATAAGAACTAGGAAGTTGGTTGTTGTCGTGCAAGGGGAAACATTCCTCAGGTTAAAGCCTCCTTACCTGAGTTTATTTATTTTTTTTAAAGATTTTATTTATTTATTTGACAGAGAGAAATCACAAGTAGATGGAGAGGCAGGCAGAGAGAGAGGAGGAAGCAGGCTCCCTGCTGAGCAGGGAGCCCGATGCGGGACTCGATCCCAGGACCCTGAGATCCTTCGGCAGCGGCTTAACCCACTAAGCCACCCAGGCGCCCCACCTGAGTTTATTTTTATCTTTAAATTATAATATTCATGTTTATATAAAGCTCTCAATGATGATAATGTTCTGTGAGTGCCCCCTAGTCAGAGTTAGGGGACACAATTTGTATAATACTCGAGAGGGACTTTTTTTTTTTTTTTTTAAGATTTTATTTATTTATTTGACAGAGAGATCACAGGTAGATAGAGAGGCAGGCAGAGAGAGAGAGGGAAGCAGACTCCCTGCTGAGCAGAGAGCCTGATGCGGGACTCGATCCCACGACCCCGAGATCATGACCTGAGCCGAAGGCAGCGGCTTAACCCACTGAGCCACCCAGGCGCCCCTTGAGAGGGACTTTCTATCCTAAATCTTAAGGAGGTTGCTTATTAATCCTGAAATTAGTTCTAATACTCTCTTTCCAGGTTTTCCTGATACTTACCCCCACTGCATTTTTGTGATCCTTTCCTCCTCAGGTGTTGAATTTTATTTCATGATCCTTAAGGGTAACAATGAATTCACCTTTGAATTATCTATGGCAGCTGACATAGTTACTTACTTGGAATAGTCATCCAGTTAATACTCGTCAAAAAAGTGTGTATGGTATGGTTTTCACAGAGTTATACTGGTTCATGGCAGCTCTGCTTTGTTAAATAGAAAAAGTCAAGTTGGTGTAGCAGAAATGGAGAGAACCAGGTTTTGGAAGACCTTGATTCTAGTTCGGACTCAGCTAGCATCTATATAACCTTAATCACAGTCTTTCGTGTCCTTGTTATTATTTTCTGTAAAATGATGCTGTTGAACTAGATCATACTGCGGTCACTTTCAGCTCTCAAATAAATCTAAGAAATAGGTCTCTTAGGTAAGAAGTGCATTATAAGAAAAATATTAATCTCTATTAGATGCTTGATACTAGCTTTGACACTGAGAAATGGAAAAGTCTTGCTATCATTGATGGAAGTCACCTATGATTTCTTATTATCACATGTAAAATTACTTCCCTGCTCTACTCAGACAGGTTTGTGTCCCATCTACCCTTTCGATTTCCTGCTTGGAGAGAGTGAGATTTAATGACTAGACATTGCAGGGAAGACGAGATCACATACCCTTAATGCCCATTCAACATCATTGTGAAGCCAGGAAGAAGAAACTTCTGGAATTTTTCATATCAGGCCCTGCTACCTCCTCCTCAACTCCCTAAGTCTCAAGATTAGATAGCTTAGATAGCTGTCTTCCATCACACCCGTTAACAGGCAGGTGCGCGTGTGTGTTCGTGCGTGCACACACACAAACACACACACACACCCCTTTTGTAAGAGGCAGTTAAGAGCACTAGGCCAAACCTAAAACAGCTGAAAAATATTTGTTGAACAATGTTTCCGTACTACATTCTACCTTAATTTTAAATTTAAATTTGTCGCTGCTGAAAAATAATGATCAGGTAAAAATACTGAGTGAATGGGTGATTCGCCCAAGGGAGGTGAAGTCATTACTCTGTTACCATTTTGATTCATAATAAAAGAAAGTAGAATCCTTCAGAGAGCCACAGAGCTCTGACTCTCTCAGGGAGTCCGGGGGCTGCTGCAGGTCAGCAAGCTTTATTTTTAATGATCCTTCTAGTTTTCTGTGGCCATTATAAGTCACTGAAGAGATAGGAATTATGATTATATTCTCCTGGCTATTTCTGAAAGTACTGAAATGTCACTTAGCTTGTGACATTCTGACACTGTCATAACTGGCCATAAACTACCTTAAGTGAACTACATTTTACCAGTGCTGAGCTGTAACTCACTCATCCCTAGGTATCTGGCTGTTATTTCTCATTCAAAACCTGAAGCAAAGATCGCTAGTCAAGGCTGGTGTACATGAACGTAACAAATGTATATTCTTTTTTTTTTTTTAAAGATTTTATTTATTTACTTGTCAGGCATAGAGGGAGAGCGAGGGAGTGAGCACAGGCAGACAGAGAGGCAGGCAGAGGCAGAGGGAGAAGCAGGCTCCCTGCCGAGCAAGGAGCCCGATGCGGGACTCGATCCCAGGACGCTGGGATCATGACCTGAGCCGAAGGCAGCCGCTTAACCAACTGAGCCACCCAGGCGTCCCAACAAATGTATATTCTTAAAACAAAAGAGAGAAATGCAGAGTCCTCGTAAACACTACCTGATATGCTTCTAATTATTTAAGTTATTTTGAGTTTTGTTTTTTTTTTTTAAGATTTCTATTTATTTATTTGACAGAGAGCGACACAGCAAGAGAGGGGACACAGCAGGGGGAGTGGGAAAGGGAGAAAGCAGGCTTTCTGTCAAACAGGGAGCCTGGTGCGGGGCTCGATCCCAGGATCCTGGGACGCTTAATGACTGAGTCACCTGGGCGCTTGTTGAGTTCTTTCAAAAGGAATAATATTGACATCCTCTACCACAGAGGGTGGACAGTTTGGGCCTTGGAAGGGACTGTATATGAGACCACAAAGACTGAAATGGCTCTAGAGATCTCCTAAATTAAAATATTTCTTATGGTTTTCTGTTACTTTTAAGGAAACAAAGTGCTCGAGTACAGGTGATATAGAAGAAAATTGCCTGCAGGTTGTCTGTGGCCTCTTAAAGAGGGGAATAAAAGAAATACACAAATACAAAGAATACTGTAGTGATGTCATTTAGAGAGCACAGAGGAAAGTCCAGAAGTGATCTGGGAAATTGGTGATCTCTGAGGGGGTCCTTGAAGAAGAAGATCTCAATGGCAAAGCTGGGAATGAGAGGCTTCCTAGCCAACAGAGGTCATGAAAAAGGAATGCAGGTGGTCAAGTGCACTGTATTCAAAGAAATACAAGTATTATTGTTTGGCTCGAATGTGAAAAAATATAGGGCAGTATAGGGAGAGGCAAAGAATTGCTCTGAAATAATATGTAATGCCTGTGTTTAAAGATTTTGGTTCAAACAAACATGTACATAAATGTCGAGATGTGCAATGTTTACAATAGCCAAGAAGTGGAAACAACCCAACGTCCATCAAATGATGAATGGATAAACAAAATATAGTATGTCCGTACTATGGAATATTATCCAGCCATAAAAAGGAGTGAAGTATTGATATGTGCTACAATATGACAAAAGTGTTCTGGAACTAAATAGTGGGGATGTTTGCACAACATTCTGAATGTACTCAGTGACTCCTGAATTCTACTCTTTAAAATATTAAGACTGTGGATGTTTGTTTGCAGAAAATGAATTTGATTCAGGTCAGGGAGCAGACACTGAAAGTTTCTGAGCCTACGTCCTATAGGATGAAAGGAAAAAGGAAATAGTAGAGAGAAGGAGTTTGGTTAGGAAGCTTTGGGGAACCTGTTGATAAGTTCAGGGAGAAAAGTACTGATCAGAGTGTTGGCAATAAAAAGAAGGAAAAGTATAAAACTCACTTCAGAGAGGGGCACTTGGCTAGCTCAGTTGGTAGAACATGTCACTCTTGATCTGGGGTTGGGGTTCAAGCCCTGCCCTTGGATGTAGAGATTATTCAAAATCTTGGGGGTTGGGGGAGAAATAAACGCATTTCAGGGGAGAAAATGTACAAGGCCTGAAAATTGTTATGGTAGGGAGAAGCCAGCAGGTGTGTACTAAGGAGGGCAGTCAGAGGCGAAAACAAGGATTTTAAACTTAGATTATAGGAACAGTCATGCCATTAATAAAAATAGAAAAGTTAAGTGGAAAAACTGGTGTAAACTTGGGTTTTGTTTTGTTTTTTAGGATTTTATTTATTTGACAGAGATCACAAGTAGGCAGAGAGGCAGGCAGAGATAGAGAGGAGATAGCAGGTTCCCTGCTGGGGAGAGAGCTGGACTCGGGACTTTATCCCAGGGCCCTGGGATCAAGACCTGAACCGAAGGCAGAGGCTTTTAACCCACTGAGCCACCCAGGTGCCGCATAAATTTGGTTTTTGACATTGTGAGCTTGTGACATCATCAGAGTTGGTGTCCTTCACATTGGAACCTGGCCACTGGAGGAAACAACTCAGTTCTATGTTCAGCCTGATTTCCTTGCTCTTGGCCTTTCTGCAGTGTGGGTAGATTTTGTCTGTGTTTGAAATTTTAAATTTTGTGACTCTTCCAGATTCCAAGAAAGCATAGCAAGAAAAAAGGTTTTGCAAAGGGATGACAAGATTTCTGAATAAAGAAAAATGTATTATGTAGATAATGCAAGTCCTTCCTCTTTTTTAAATTTCTTTTATGTTTTAAAGGTTTTATTTACTTATTTTGAGCAAGAGAGTGTGTGAACGAGGAGAGGGGCAGAGAGAAAGGGAGAGAGAATCTCAAGCAGACTCCACACTGAGCACAGAGCTCAAGTCAGGGCTCAATCCCACAACCATGAGGTCATGACCTGAGCCAAAATCAAGAGTTAGTTGCTTATGATTGAGCCACCCAGCCACCCCTACCCTCCTCTTTTTTTTAACTGGACACCATGACCTCTGTGCACCTGTCTGTTGCTTCCTCTTTTCCCAGGTAGCCCAAGAAGGAGAATACAAAAAAAACATTCACATTCCCCTCCAAAGATAAGCTTTCCCAGGTAAAAGAGAGGGTAACATAGAAGTCCAGTTCTAAATGGTATTGATTTCTTGCAGATGCCTTCTGTGCTATCTTACAATAGGCAAGAATGATCAGGATCACAAAGAAGCCTGCCGTCTTCCTTTGTATTCTGATACCTTTCCCATTTTGTAACTGGAAAGCTGGGTTGGTATAAGGCCTGCTTTTCCTGCCAAACCAAAATTCAACTGCTTAAACTTTGGGACTAGCAAATCTAATAGATTCTGATTTGTAAGCTTTCTTTCTTTTTTTTTTTTTTTAAAGATTTTATTTATTTGAGAGAGAGAGCACAAGCTGGGGAAGGGGCAGAGGGAGAGGGAGAAGCAGACTCCCCACGGAGCAGGGAGTCTGATGCGGGGCTCCATCCCAGGACCCTGGATCTTGACCTGAGCTGAAGGCAGACGCTTAACCAACTGAACCACCCACGTGCCCCTGATTTATAAGCTTTCTAAATCTTTCTAAATCCTCATACACTCTACCCAAACCATTCTAGGATGAGGATGGAGGTCCTACCCTTCCTCCCTTTCTCTGTCCCCTGATAAGCCTTTTCATTCATGTATAACACTAAACTCCACCCCTTTCTACCAATACAGATGCACAGAGATTTTCTTTCCAGTAAGACCTGTCTTTTCTAAAGGAGCCAATGATATTCCTGCAAAAGACCTTTCAAGTGTCATTGTTTTTGCAGCCACCAAAGTCATCTTTTATTCAAACAAGGATTATTAATGGATAATAGGTTAAGACAATTGGATGAATGCTTAGAAGACAACCAAATATTCACGGATTCAAAGCATCTCACAGGTTACTTATTAAATACAAAAAGAAGCAGTGAACAAACTTAGTTTCACCAGTAATGAGACAAACATATTGTATGACTCCTGATGTAATGGAGAAGTATACGGCATCATGTATGTAGTTATCTTGCCCCCCCCCCCAAAAAAAGTTTTCATTTAATCTGACCACGAAAAAACAACTGGACAAATCCAGGATAAGGGACATTCTTTAAGGCAGTTGGCCTGGACTCTTAAAAGATGTGGTATTATGAACAGAAAAAGTGTGGTGTAGGCACTCTTGTAGATTAGAAGAGATTTAAAAGCCATGACATCCAAAAAGAATGTATGATTTCTAACTTGACCTTGGATCTGGTTGAAAACAACTCTGAACAACACTATTGGCTGAACTGGAAACATTTGAGTATAGACTTCTTAGACATTATAGGAAGCGTTTAACTTGGTGGATATGATAATGAATTTGTGGTTATGCAGAAGAACATCGTTGTTCTTGAAGATAAATGCTGTAGTATTCAGGGATGAGCCATCATGAGGTCTACAACTTACTGTCAGATAGATAGCAAATGATCATCCAAAGAAAAAGCAAAGGTGACAAAATATTAGCAATTGAGTAACATAGGCAGAGGGCAAATGGGTGTTCATGATGTTGTCTCCACTAAAAAATTTGAGGAAAAAAAAGTTTGAGGCGAAAGGTAGTTTTCCTTAAAATTTTATTTACTTATTTATTCTTAAGATTTTATTTATTTGACAGAGAGAGACATAGCAAGAGAGGGAATGAGAGCAGGGTGAGTGGGAGAGGGAGAAGCAAGCTTCCCCAAGCAGGGAGCCTAAAGCGGGACTCGATCCCAAGACCCTGGGATCATGATCTGAGCCGAAGGCAGATGCTTAACGACTGAGCCACCCAGGCGCCCCTTTCCTTAAAATGTTAAAAAGAGAATCTCTTTTAAAACGACTGTTATTCCCAAATATAGCTGCTGGCATTTGGGAAGAATAACGTGGTAAGTAGAGTTGATGAGTCTCTAGCAATTTCTGGACTCCCTGCTGTGGAATATTAGCTTTCTACTTTCAGAAAAAGGTTTCTCCATCTCCAGCCTTCAAGTCCAGATAGCAGTAGTTGAACATTGGAAACAGTTCATTTATGTCACCCAATCCTTCTTTGTTACCTGACTTATAAGAAAGCATTTGTTTCTTAAAGTAAAAGACCACATTGTATATCCATTACTTACCAACAGGGAATCTGTCTGCCTTTGGTCTGCAGAGACGGGTGTATAAACCTTTGGAATTAATCCCTCTGTGCATCCTCTCACTCAGAATGCTGGCTTCTCTCTCTCTTTCTCGTACAGAATATTGTTTTACAGCTCTCACTGTAGCTGTCTGAGGGGGCCTCTCGTGTAAGCACTGACACACTAGCTTGTCTATTTTCACTTTTTTTTTTTTTTTTTTAAAGATAAAACAAGGTTCAAACCACACATTCTCTGTGAACTGCTAAAGACTGGGAAAAATTACTTTCTTTTCTCCTGACCTGGATTGACAAGAAGCACACCTACAGGAGGCAAAAAGATGACTGAATCCCTTTTAAAGACCCTGGTAATGAAGCCCGCAGGGAATTGTCATGTACGGGAGAATTTACAGTGGCTTCTGGAGACGAGCAGTGTGGCAGGAAGAGGTTCAGGACTGCTGGCTGTTGAAATACAGTCTGGATTTATTTTATATCAGCCTATTTTGGGCCCCAGCGAGAAAGTTATTTTAATAGTATCTTGCTCTGCTAGAAATATACATAAGTGGCAGATGTCAGAAAAAGAGGGGAAAGTTATAGCACTCCATTCTCCTTGAGACTTAAGGAGTTTATATAGTTGTTCTCATTTAGCCTTTGAAGTAAACACTGATGCATATGGAAGAATAAATTGAATAAAATAAATTGAAAAGGGCGTTAGACAATGGTCCAGACCAGTGATCTTCAAATGAGTGAGACACTCAGGGCGAGGGTACTGAGGCTCTGCATTTTTAACAAACCATCCAGGTGATTCCAGTAACCAGTCCAGCATTTATGAGAGAGAACATTTGGGAACATAGCGTCTAGTTCAACACTCTTATTTTACAGAGAAGAAAATGAAGATGAAAATGCACAGAACAATTTTTTAATTGTTGGAGGTATCAACGTATTATGGGCTAGAAACCATAATTGCTAACATATCATACCTTCACGCATATCACACAGCATATCATATCTTCCCAGGAGGGCACAGTGCTTTTCGGAGTGGTCACTGTCAAGATATTAGCCACTTGCTTTCCTCCATAGACAGGGCGTTCTTAGCACCCTAAGCTTTGAGGTGTGGCTCTTGAAATGTCCCAAGGAGTCTGTTTTAGGCTCTTTCCGCTTCAACAGACTGCTTTCAAGGTTGAGGCACTGAATTACACTAAACCACTGTTTCTATGAGAAGGCTACTAGATCAGTCTTCTCTGTTCTATCCTTTTGTTGTTTGATTTTCATGAATTTTTCGAATTTATAGTCCATAGATTTCCCTCCTTAGCCTACTTATAAACAGCAGTTGGGCAGTACAGTGAGCATATGGTATTGTTTAAGACAAGTGAAAATGATTTGTCAAATATCAGCTAATGCTTCCACATTAACTACATCCTTAGACACCCCACTTTCCTAGAACTAGGAGTGAGTATAATGAACTTTGCTTCGTAAGTTTCCTGAATAGATAGGACATAACCAACATATATAAAGAAAAAGCACTTATCCGTCTATGTGTTCATTCACCAGATGTTATTGGCCATGTGCTTGACCCTAGTCCCGATCTACACATGGAATGCACTTGTAAGCAGGAGAGAAAGTTGTCTCTTCTCAGAGAGCCTAAGTCTTAGAGGGAGATTGTATGTGAAGCCTCTGCAGCCCCTAGAGTATAAGCTCCGTGAGGGCAGAGATTTTGATCTGTTCTGTTCATGGCTGCGTCTCCAGTGCCTAAGCGGTACCTGACACGTAGGAGATGCTTGGTGAATTTAGCGAACGAGCGGTTGTCTGGCAAAGAGAAACTATGGCCCCTCCCAAATTAACTGCTTTACAAAAAAAAAAAAAAGAATAGGTACTGTTTAATGAGGAAATATTATTTATGGAGGGGATTAAATCACCATTGCTGTTGGTTTCTCAAGTGCTCTATTTTTATAAGCTCTTAAAGCCTTCTGTGAAAAAAATTTTGTGTCAAAATATATATACTCTTAGGTATGTATATGACCTACATAGATATTAACACACATGGCTGGAAATACATATATATTCTCTACCAAAAAGATTTAAATCTTTATCATCTTTGTTTTATAAAATAACTCATACTTTTATGTACAAGCTAAAGCAGTCAAGGATGAAATGGTTTCACAGAACAGGATGTTTGTTGTGATAAAATGAAAAGGACGTTCCGGGGAGCTGCATATCAACAGCTAAAGTCTGTTCAGGTTGTAATGGCTGCGGTAATCGTGCTGTCATTTTATGTAGGCTTCTAATCTCTCAGCTTTCAAAACCTTTAAGAGCTGATATTGAACAGATGTGGATTACATACATGGTGTTTCTCCGCTGCCATCTCTCGCAAAGTGTATCTCTACTGGGTAAGGGGTTGGTAGCAAAGCTAGCTATGCAAAATAAAATAGAGAGTTTGAAAATAGCTTGTGATTGATAAAGCACAAGTATCTCAAAGTAATAGAATTCTCTAAGATAATTTGTTTATAATCCAAGTAGGGAAACAATGGTTTTACAAAAATTTCTGATAGGACCCTCTAGTGTTCTTATCTATGAACACTATCTTATCAGGTTCTTCCCACCTGAAGGAACAGCTGTTGGTTTTGGTTTGGGTTTTGGGTTTGATTTTGGTTTCGGTTTTGGTTTTATGAGACAAACTGGAAAGCAACCTCATACCTCCAAAAGGAGAAGTCCACCTGGAGTCATCATAAATTAAGTGGTTTCTCCCTCACTCCTTACCTAACAGCCTCAAGATACAAAAGCTCCTCCACTTCCTAGCCTTCAACAAAGACCATTTTCAACACTTTTAACATACCTGTTGCGTTAAACACTGGAAGATAAGGATGTTGAAAGACGCAGAATGTTAAGCTGGTTAGAATGGGAACAAAATTGAAAGTAGTAAGGAAATGGCCAATTTGTTGTGGGAATGAGTTTGTTGGACAGTAGAAACAATTATTTCTGTGGAGCTCCCCGTTCGTGCATCCTTTGAAAAGTGCTGTGGTGGAAGAATCGTACTAACCAGCAAGAGACAAAGGAAAGGATGAACAATTGAAAAGGTGGAAAGCTTGTGACCACAGGCTCGGTCTCAATGTCAGATATCTCTTAACCTAAAATGAATGCAAGAGACAGCAGGGAGTTTGAGAACTTAAAGACTAAGCAAATTGTGAAATGCTTTTGCTAAAATTTTGGTCACAAGCCATGGATTATTCCTTGGATCAAAGCCTGTTCATGTTCGCGCACTAACGAAGTTTAGTAGCTAGCTCATGAGTGCGCTGAACGGACGTGCTGAAGGCTCCCTAACGAACTGTGGGTATTAGAGTGGAGAAAGAGGGATTTTGAGTGTAGACAGAGCTATTCTGGAAAAAAATGTCCACAGACACACAAACAAGTAAATGTAAAATATCTGAGCAAGTGGGTTAAAGCCTCTGCCTTCAGCTCAAGTCATGATCCCAAGGTCCTGGGATTGAGCCCTGCATTGGGCTCTCTGCTCAGCAGGGAGCCTGCTTCCCCCATCTCTCTGCCTGCCTCTCTGCCTACTTGTGATCTCTGTCAAATAAATAAATAAAATCTTTTTTAAAAAATGGAAAATAAAAAATAAAAGAGCTGAGCAGAAGGAAGAATAAGCCTAGTTTTCACAGTTCTCCAAGAACTGACTCCTATTCCTTGTGGTATAATGCATCTCAGGACTAAGTTCAAACTCTTCCTGATTCACTGAAAATCTAGATCCCTAAAAAATTTGAAGAGCAGATTGAAAACCCTGAATTCTTCATTATAATACATTGGTTGCAGAAAACTTTTGTTTCATAGAAAACATTCAAGTCACAATTTTAACTTAGAGTGGTTTGTGTTGGTGCCAGTGGCTACTACCTGAGCAGTGTCTTCTTCTAAGTTACTTATTAAAGAAAATAAGAAAGAAAACGCAGGCATCTTTGCATAACATTTTTTAAAGGATTCTAAAGAAGCAAGAAGAGTCAAGACAAATGTTATATAAAATCTTTTCTCTCAAGTAGTAATTTGACTTAGGAACAAAATGGTCTCAAGACCTAACCTGTTTGCAAATCGAACAGTTCTTACTCTGAGGTAGCAGGAGTTTTATTCTGAAGTCTACAAAAGATTAATACACTGATTGCTATGTTAGGAAATTTATATAATACATTTGAGTGTATGTGTTAATTTTAAATTTTTAATAACTAAAATATTTTTAAATAAAGTCTGACCCCATTTAAAATGTCTTTTTTTTTTTTTAAGATTTATTTTAGGGGCACCTGAGTGGCTTAGTTGTTGAGCATCTGCCTTCGGATCAGATCATGATCCCAGGGTCCTGGGATCAAGCCCCATGTCAGGCTCCTTGCTCAGCAGGAAGCCTGCTTCTTCCACTCCCACTCGCCCTGCTGTGTTCCCTCTCTCGCTGTGACTCTCTATGTCAAATAAAAAAAGATTTTATTTTAGAGAGAGAGATAGTGAGAGGAGGTGGGAGGCAGGCAGAAGGAGAGAGAGAATCCCAGGCACACCCCGTGCTGAGCGTGGATCCCAATGAGGGGGTTTGCCCGACCTCACGGACCCGGGATCATGACCTGAGTCAAAATCAAGAGTGAAATGACTAACTAACTGAGCCACCCAACCACCCCTATGTTGTTTTCAATTCGACCTTTCTTCTCTCTAACCTCTGGGTGGCTGGGGGGTGGAGGGGGGGTCTTTCAACATAATACAACGTAATAAAAAGTATGCCAAAAAGGAAGTGGAGGAGACACTGGCCCCACAGATTACTTATGTTTATACAGGAGGAAACATGTTGTTACAGGGGAACCATCTGATAATCACCACCTTAAACAAGTGATCAAATTCATAGCTTTACTAAAAGTGGGACCGCCTAACATTTTGTGCCTCCTGAATTGATACAGTATTAAGTCTGTAATATTTTGTATAAAGTACTCATGGCAGAAACATTTAAACAAGCTTTTTTGGACCTAGCTTTCAGTTTGCAAGCAAAACAGGGACAAGTTAAATGACAGTGAAAAAATAATATGGCAAATCAAAAAAGTCAGATTTTCAGAGTGCCTGGCTGACTCAGCCAGTGGAACATGCAATTCTTGATCTCGGCATCGTGGATCTGAGCCCCACATTGGGTGTAGACATTAAAATCAAGGGGCGCCTGGGTGACTCAGTTGTTAAGCGTCTACTTTTGGCTCAGGTCATGATCCCGGGATCCTGGGATCAAGCCCCATATCTGGCTCCCTCCTCAGGGGGGAGTCTGCTTCTCCCTCTCCCACTCCCCCTGCCTGGGTTCCTGCTTTCACTGTCTCTCTCTGTGTCAAATAAATAAAATCTTTAAAAAATAAGAATAAAATAAAATTTTAAAAAGTCAATGATTTTCATGAAAAAATTAATAGTTTTTATTTTTACTTCTTGAAAAATGAGAAGGGTCTAGTCTAGATTTAAAAGACTAACCTCTGGACTCCTGGATGGCTCAGAGGGTTAAGCCTCTGCCTTCGGCTCAGGTCATGATCTCAGGGTCCTGGGATCGAGTCCCACATCGGGCTCTCTGCTCAGCAGGGAGCCTTCTTCCTCCTCTCTCTCTCTCTGCCTGCCTCTCTACCTGCTTGTGATCTCTGTCTGTCAAATAAATAAATAAAATCTTTAAAAAAAAAAAAAAAAGACTAACCTCTGAGGGGCGCCTGAGTGGCTTAGGTAAGTGGCTGCCTTCCGCTCAGGTCATGATCTCAGGGTCTTGGGATCAAGCCCCGTGTCAGGCTCCCTGCTCAGCGGGCAGTCTGCTTTCCCCTCTCCCTCTGCCTGCTGCTCTGCCTTCTTGTACTCTTTATCTGTCAAATAAATAAATAAAATCTTTTTTTTAAATGAAAAAAAAAAAAGAAGACTAACCTCGGGGCACCTGGGT
The DNA here is from genome assembly GCF_964662115.1 of Mustela nivalis. Taxonomy (NCBI): domain Eukaryota; kingdom Metazoa; phylum Chordata; class Mammalia; order Carnivora; family Mustelidae; genus Mustela; species Mustela nivalis. Next base: position 24,455,661 of record NC_139024.1, read on the forward strand.
GGCTGAGTGGGGTAAAGTCTCTGCCTTTGCCCAGGATTCTGGGATCGAGCCCCGCATCGGGCTCTCTGCTCAGCAGGGAGCCTGCTTCCTCCCCTCTCTCTGCCTGCTTCTCTGCCTACTTGTGATCTCTGTCTGTCAAATAAATAATTAAAATCTTAAAAAAAAAAAAAAAAAAAGACTAACCTCTGAGATACAAAAACTATGTGCAGTGTGTAAATCTTGATTAATCCTGGTTGGGGAGGGGAAGCTATAAAAGATATTCTTGGGACAATAGGAGAAATTTGAATATGGATTGCATCTCAGATAATATGGAATTATAGTTAGTTTTTAACATTGGGTAGCAGTCATGTGGTCATGTCTGAGACATTCTGTGCTTACAAGACGTGCTGAAGCGTGGCGGGGCGAAGAGTCATGATGTCCGCCACTGCCATGTCTAGATAGAGTATATACGTGTGCTTCCTTTCCCGTTCTTTCAACTTTTCAGTGTGTTTAAAAGTGCTCTGTGTACAGTTGTATAGAGATACAACTATGTAGATGTATAAAGAGATACATGGTAGGGAGCCAAGGGAGAGAGTGTCAACCTTTATTCTTGGAGAAGTACAAGTTATAGAAGCACTAAATAATTTTTAAAGAACTAACAAATTAATTTCCCCTTCTTTCTACTTTAGGCTCGAGAGAAAGGAAGATTAGACTATGCTAAGGTAAGTAGATTTTATACATACTGTACAGTTTCATTCATTCCAGTCTGGTGTGTGGTTTTTGTTTATATTTGAAAGGTCAGAAGAGAATCATCCCTTTCAAAGTTGAGGAATGTTCCCTGTTAAACAACAGGCATCCGCAGGTAAGTGTCCTTACCCGGTGCTTACTTCATTCATGTAGACCTTGGTGGTGTGGAGACTACAGTAGTAAGCCAGATGAAGTGTTTACTTTTGGGACATTTACAGTCCAGTGTGGGAGATAGATAACTAATAAACAACTAAATGGATACATCATATACAGTCATGTTCTGGCAAGTGCAATGAGGAAAAACAAAGTGGAGAAGATCACTCACCATTGCTAGAAAGATGCCTTTGGCATCTTTGACTTTTTAGCGCCATTAGATAATACGTGAGAAGGACCACACAGAGCCAACTTAGACTCCTAAAGGTAGTAGTTTTCACATCGTCTCTGGAGCTTTTGAAAACACATGGCTAAGTGCAGCATCACACCCTTGTTCACCAAGATCAAAATCCCCTGGTGGAGAGAGCAAGGCAGGGGGAGGGAGGAAGTATTTGAAAAAAGGCTCCACAGATAGTTCCGACACGCAGCCTTGGCAGTGCACCAGTGCAAGCCTCTGAACACACTTGGGTCACGTTCTGTGTCCCCCCAGGGACAAATGGAACATTGTAGCGGGAGCGTGGGACGCATACAGCTGCCTGGCCAAAGGAACATGCTAATCGTCTGGTCTAGGCAGTAATCAGGAGTCTCCCGGGTGTAAGCACACCTGCACTCGAAGACAAGGAGGAAGAAATACTAGCTGTAAGGGCAGGCAGTGGGACAGCTGAAACCCACCGTGATCTCTCAGGGCTTATCCAGAACCTCGTGCTCTCCTGACAGCCCACGGGGTGTCCACTTATGGCTCCGTGCCTTTGCTCCCTTTTCCTTGACTGAGGTACAGTCCCTCCTTCTCTCTCTCACACAAACTTTTGCTTCCTTTCTGAAAAACTAGATAAGAGCACCTCTAAACTGAGGGCCTCCATACGCATCACTCTTCATAGATGTCTACTTGAGCCTTAATGTATCCGAACTCGGGCCATGGACATGTCCTCCTGGGTCTCCCACAGGCATCTTAAAGTGAACTCACCATCTTGCGTGACATCTCTGGTCCTTTTTTTTTTTTTTTTTAAGTTTTGTTTATTTAAGTAATCTCTACACCCAGTGTGGGGTTCAAACTCATGACCCAAGATCAAAAGTTGCATGCTTTTGTAATTGAGCCAGTCAGGTAGTCTTAGAAATACCTTATTTTTTAGAGAAGTTTTAGGTTCACAGCAAAATTGGGCAGAAAGTATCAAGAGGTACCATATCCCCTGACCCTACACACACATGGCCTCCCCTATTATCAGTAATCTGCAGGACAGTGACATATTTGTTAGAGAAGCTACATCAACCTATCGTCAGTACCCAAAGTCCATGGTGTACATCAGTGTCCACTCATGTTGTATCTCTTGGCCTTTTAACTTATTCTCTCTCCTGATGTTGGCCCTGTTATCCTACCAGTCAACCCTGTGAGACAGTCAACCCTGTGCCCTTGACATCTCCTACTCCCTCACCCCCAGGTTCTTTACCAAGTCATGCCATTTTGGTGTCCTATGTTGTCTTAAATCCAACCCCCCCGCCTTGATCTGTCTTCCATTATTTACATTGAGTTTCTGACTGGAAAACCTACTGACTGGTCTTCGTGACTTTGTCACCGCAAGTCCATTACTAGCTGGAATGTCTATCTAAATCATAAACCTGATTTATGGAAACCTGTCATTGGCTCATGTCGTTTATAATGCAAATTCAAAGCTGCCAGATGATTTCACCCCCTAGAGGGACTCTCCAGCGTCATCTCTTCCCACTCTGTGCTCCAGCAGCACCGGGTCACACAAAACATACTGCTTCTGTTTTCTGTGCCTTGAAATGTCCCCTCTGCTTGAAATGCCCTTCCCACTTTATCAGCTACCCCGGTTCTTTATGTAAGGTTTCAGTTAGGATCATCTCCTACAGGTGGTCCTTCCTGGTTCCCCAGGCTGGATCAAGTGCTTTCCTTCATTCTTTAATACACCATGCATCTCTCAGGCCATTCCTCTAATATTATGATGCCCCATTTATGGGACCAACCACACACTATGAGCTCTCTGAGGGCAGGGATAGTGTCTTATTTGTCTTGCTGGTTAGCCTTGCGTTTGGCACATGGTAAACGGTGAGTGACTGAATGAGGGAGCAAGGCATAGAGGGAATGGATGAATGTAGAAAATAGAAGAGTAAGAAAAGAGAAGATGCATGAAGTTAGTTTCAGGAGAAAATCTGGTATAGGGTTCTTTTATCTTGGAGAGGAAGGATGCTTTTGATGAACATGGATATAAACAGGGCTAAAAAGATTGTTGGGGGAGGTGCCCGGGTGGCTCAAACAGTAAAGCGTCCACCTTCCGCTCAGGTCACTATCCCAGGGATTGATCCCTGGGATCGAGCCCCACATCAGGCTCCCTGCTTGGCGGGAAGCCTGCTTCCTCCTCTCCCACTCCCCCTGCTTGTGTTCCCTCTCTCGCTGTGTCTGCCGCTATCAAATAAATAAATAAATAAAACCTTAAAAAAAATTGGGGAAGACTGTAATATATTATCTTAGAGATAAAGGCTGAGATTATTCTGTGACAGTAAAAGAAAGGTAACCAAAAAAGTCAGGAAAAGTCTTGGCAATAGAGTGTTGATAATTGATGTTTATTCGTGACTCAGAGAACTCCCATAGGATTTTTTATTACAGAGGCACATGACAATTGAAGAGGTTAAGAGAAAGGAAAAAATATGATGCACAGATAGAAGACACCCCTGGGCCAAGCAGAAGCTCGGCCACCAACTCACTGCAAAATTTGATGATCACTTAACCTGTCTGGTCTTCCTTTGATTTCCTTCATAGAAAGTAAGCGGTTGAGATAAGTGCTGGTCAGTTCTTCGGGCCCATTCCAAATTCGAGAGGAGACATTCTTCTTGGTGGGGGGGAAGAGGGGGCGGGCATTCTTATCTTGTAGACCTGAGGTCCACATTCATTCCCTCTTCCACTTTGTCCACCCAGCCACTATGTATTGGACAGTTAATATGTGCAAGTTGCTGTGCACCATGAGCAAGACTGATGCAGGCCTTGCCTTCAGATGCTTCCTCGACTCAGACCTCCCTATCTTTTTTTTTTTTTTTAAGTTTTTATTTATTTATTTATTTGGCAGACAGAAATCACAAGTTGGGGGGCAGGGGGGAAGCAGACTCCCTGCTGAGCAGAGAGCCCGATGCAGGGCTCAATCCCAGGACCCTGGGATCATGACCTGAGCCAAAGGCAGAGACTTTAACCCACTGAGGCACCCAGGCACCCCCCAGACCTCCCTATCTAAAGTAGCCACTCCCCAGGGACACCTGAGTAACTCCATCTTAGTTGAGATGGAGGTTAAGCATCTGCCTTTGGCTCAGGTCATAATCTCAGAGTCCTGGGATCGAGTCCCACATCGGGCTCCCTGTTTAGCGGTGAGTGTGCTTCTTCTCCCTCTGCCTCTCGTCCCAGCTCGTGTTCTCACTCACCCTGTGTGCACTCTCTTGCTCTCTCTCTCTCTCTCAAATAAATAAATAATCTTTAAAAAATAATAATAGAGTAGCCACCCCCCCTTCTCTATTTTTTCTTAACATTTATAGTCATCTAAAATTATCATTTTCACTGAGTTGATTGTTTCTGCTTTTTCTTTCGCTGAAACAACAGAGCTCTAAAGGCAGGGCCTAGCTCATGGTAACATCCTCTGCACCCAGCACAGGCTTCTATATAGGAGGGCTTGGCGAATGCATGCTTGTGAGTTGTGTTAGTGTTATTCTAGAAGGGCAGGCAGTTCTGGGAAGTCTGGAATGGAGTATTGTAGACTTCAGTGAACTATTTTAAGAGTACACTGACTATATAACACAGTCCATCTCAACGGTCAGTAGCCCTAAGGTTGCCTTCCGAAGTGCCTAATGACAATATTTCTCATGCTGGTAAACAGAGCCCAACCCTCTGGAACATGTGGCACAGTTCTGACACTTAAGGGCCGTGTACTTGATCTAGGCAATTAATCTAGATGTATCATCCTTACACAGACCGACACCCAAGTAACATGGGGAAAAAGAGATTATATCCATCCCTTCCACGTATGGGGGAGGTGCCTGCAGGGTGCAGTTTATGATACTGTCTCCGTGTACTGGACTGTGGGCCCATAGTAATACATATCATGACCCCAGGTCTCTTCCTCTCTGTTTGGCATGAGCATGGTGCTCGTGCTGACCGACGGAGGCCCCATGCTTAGCAGCTCAGGGCTGCCCTTTTAGGGTTATCTGTAAAAACTACATCTGGAAAACTCAGCAGCCATTTCTGGAGATCATCATGAAATGTATTCATGGCTGGAAATTTTGTTACTTTCAAGTGGTATTTATCCCAAAACCAAATTTTATCTGAAAAATCCGATTTCGAGGACCATGGAAAATTATTTTGGCCGTGTGCTCTGCGGCCTCACCTGCCATCTCTCCAAATCTGTGGGTCTTAGCAGGGCGAGGAGGTGAAGGGAGAGATAGAAGGGGTGGTCGTTTCCAAAGCATTGTCAGCAGAATCTTGAGACTGTCGCTTTCTGCAAAACTGTGGTCTGTACTCAGTCACTCAGATAAGAAATAGAAGTACTTTTTAATTGAGCGCCTGGTGCGATAGAGAGCGGAGATGAATGCTTTACACCCCCACAGTGCCTTTCAGCTTAAGATACCAAAGTACTCGACAACTATTCATTCATTACGTCTCGCCCCCCTCTATCAGGTGGTTAACACACTCATAGGCGCACTCTACCTATTGTGGAAACTCATCCACCTGGAGTCCGGGCAAGGACGGGGGCGGCTGTGTCACTGTAGAGCAATTCCACACAGTAGCTTCTAAAATAGAACAATAAGGAATGTCTTCCTTCCCTAGTTAAAACTGAGGAAGTTCTAGAAGACAGAATATAATTATCCGAAGTGAGTATGACCCAGAAAGCTAGTGCTAGCACTTGAGCTCATATGCACAAGACGATGGGGATCTTAATTACCGCGATGGGCGCAGCCCCTGGGGGGTGTATCTCAGATTCCATTCCCTGCTCCCTGGGCTTCCGGCCCCATGGTCCAGCTCGGCGGATTCAGTGTGGAGCTAGAGGAAAGAGTGCCACCTATTGAACTGTTAAGAATTCATGGGTGCTTGTTGGGACTGGTGGAGAAGCTTCTCGGACCCCACTCACGCTTGGTTTGCTATGGTAACATATATATGTCGAAAGAAAACGAATATGTTGACTCCTCTTGCTTAGAAAAACATCTACAAACGTCTGTGTATTTTCCCCAGCTGGAGCTGAGCGTATGCCTGCAGTTCAGCCCTACTGCTCCTCGAAACCAGCCTGCTGCTAAAAGACTGAGGCAGATGGTATTTTTACCACTTCAGGCAAAACATGGCACCTATGGTTCGGCTTTCTACAATTTTAATTTTTTAACACTTCCAAAATGGCTGCTTAAATCTCTCCAGCCTAGAGATGCAGACTTTTCTCCCAGTTTCTTTTTAAGAATTGCTGCAGATGGGGGCACCTGGGTGGCTCAGTGGGTTAAAGCCTCTGCCTTTGGCTCAGGTCAGGATCCCAGGGTCCTGGGATCGAGCCCTGCATCGGGTTCTCTGCTCAGTGGGGAGCCTGCTTCCCTCTCTCTCTCTGCCTGCCTCTCTGCCTACTTGCGATCTCTGTCAAATAAATAAATAAAATCTTTTTTAAAAAATAACAATTGCTGCAGATACCCAGGCGGGAATAAAGAGTACCTAGGTGGTCAAAACTAGACTCAGGCATGCGCTTTGCCGGCCACCGGCTCATTCCTTCACAAGACCCTGGACCAGGCCTTGAAGGGGGAGCTTCATTGACCTTCATGCTAATTTTGACACAAAGACTATAAATGGTTTATAGGAGCTTTCTTTACAGTCCTCTCTAGTCTTTTCCTGGGCAGTTCCTAATAATTTTCCCCACGATGCAGTACAGAAGAGAGAGTTGCTTTTTTCATGTTTTCCTCCTGAGGTTCGCTCTAAGCATAGAGTTGCTCAAGGTTAAGCACCGGGAAAAGAAAGATCTTGCAGGTGTTAATTCATTACGCATCCAGTTCTCGGTTGAACGTAAGAGAGAGATTATTTTTAAAGGAATGGGGTTTTGACGTGCCCTCCCTGCTGGGGTCTGTTCAGGGTTGCAGAGAAGCACGAGCTTCTGACTGTGTCCCAGCACACTCAGGCTCCGTGTCCAGAGCTGCTCTTCTCCCTCCCCGCCCTCAGAAGGCCTCGCACATTCTGTTTTATTATAAAACGCATTTGCATCGGGTACACATTAAAATTCTCCTCCCACCAGCAAACAGGGTTGTCCGCACACATTTGCATTTGCTCGCATATCATCACTTCCCTTCAAGAAGAAAAAAGAGACTTTCCTCTCGTGTCATGGTTCTCCTTTCCAAGGTTTGCCCCTGTTAGTCTTTTTTTTTTTCTTTTATTATCCATAAATTGCTTCCACCATTTTGCTGCAGACTGAGTCCAAAATTCTACTTTTTTGAAGCTTGAGTATAGAAAATTTTCTGTAAATATTATTGTCCTTTCTTTACTGACAAAGCCAGACTTTTTTTTTTCCTTTTTTTTTTTTTTTTTTTTTTTGGCAGACGGTTTTTGCCTGCTCGTTCTCTCTCATAACCCTAGCTAACTGGCTCTGAGAATTTTTCACATTGGCACATTGAGAGACCAGATGTTCCTGTGTTTTCTCTTCCGCATACCCCTTTCTTGGGCAGATGCTGCTTCTCCTACCCTGGGACTTCACATTAGCTCCTTTGGTAGAGTGGTCCATACGGCACCATTGGATGGACTAAACCTCTCGTTTCCTCTAACCTCCTGAAGTTGTCTTTACATTTAGGATTTCTGTTTTCGTGGTAACAACAGACACTGTATAGAAGCATGGTCATTTTCTCCCATCTTTTCCCATAAAGGACTTGTAGTCCAATTAAATGAGGTGTTTATCATAGTGTTTAATTAAGAAAATCCAAATACCATGATGATATGGGTGCAGCTATGTAAAATTTTGATAAAGACTGGAAGAAAGCATTAAAAATATAAATATGGGCATTAAGGTGATAACACTTCAGCATGTTTTAAAATAAATACATTTTCTTTTTTTTTTTTTTAAATAAGGCTTTATTTATTTATTTGACAGAGAGAGACACAGCAAGAGAGGGAACATAGCAGAGGGAGTGGGAAAGGGAGAGTCAGTCTCCCTGCAGGGCAGGGAGCCCAATGCCAGGCTCTATCCCACGACCTTGGGATCATGACCTGAGCCTAAAACAGATACTTAACAGCTGAGCCACCCAGGTGCCCCGAATAAATACATTTTCTTTTTAAGATTTCTGGTTTTGAAATGTGGACTCACATATGATTTAGAATTTTGACCTGAGCTGCGGGGAATTGACAAGTAACTTGCCTGAAATCATGTGTTTAGTGACATAACCAGAATTTAATTTTAGACTCCTAAAAAATTGCATGTCTGCTTCTGTGGCAATAGGCAGAAATACATGGTTGGAAAATGTCATTTTTGTACACTGCGAGTTTCTGTGCTAGACCGCCTGTAGTGGTTGAAGTGATGGAAGACAATTGAGGAAAACAGAAAGCTAGCACTGAGCAGGCCTTGAGGGTGTTGATCTGATGACTTAACCACAGCACAGGGATAGGTGCTACAAGGGACTGCCAAGACTGCCATCTGAAAGCTTGAAACCCCACCTCCACCCCTTGTTTCCTTAAAAACCAGATAAAAAGGAATGCCTGGGTGGTTCCATCTGCTAAGCATCTGCCTTTGGCTCAGGTCATGATCTCAGGGTCCTGGGAATGAGTCCCACATCAGGCTCCCTGTTCAGCAGAGAGCCAGCTTCTCCCTTTGCCCCTCCTCCTGCTTGTGTTTTCTCACTCTCTTAAGTAAATGATTTTAAAAAATAAAATAAATTCTAGGGGCACCTGGGTGGTTCCGTCAGTTACGCAAGTCCCACTGTTGGTCTCAGCTCAGACCTTGATCTCAGGGTCATGAGTTCAAAGCCCCGTATTGGGCTCCATATACCATATTTAGTATCTTGAACCAGAGTCATGCCTTACTATGAGCCCTCAAGTCTTTTTGCAAAACAGTTGCTCTTTGGACATGCATTCATCTCTAGTCATCAAGCTAGTTTTTTCCTCCTTAAGTCTCTGAGTATGTTATTTTGCATTTATCCCCAGTGACTATCATCTTGCTTTGATGATCTATTCCTCTAATTTCTTAATGTTATTTTAAAATTAGATTCTTGTTCTCTGAGGTGTTAACAATCCCACACACCTCAGTGGCATCAAGTCAAGATTATGACTTGATGGTCATAATCTCTGTTCCCCTGTGGATCATGAATAATATTATTAAATTCTATCAATAATAAGCCTCTTTGTGACATCATAAAATGTGCCATTCTCTCCATCGTTAACCCCAATACTATTGATATTATTTGAATTCAGTTCTCTACATAGTTGCAGATCTTTTTTTTCCCTTCAGATCGTATATTCCTAGCTCACTGATCTCGGGTTTCTAATTTTATATGTAAACTGAGAAATTAGTTCACAATAATAATATTTAGTGGGACAGTCTCTCTCAATCTTAAAATTACCATTTTGAATTGCTGACATCTAAAAAATTACATAGCTACATAATATCTGTCATTCATCAGGAAGCTACGGCAGACTTAGATTGTTGTTGAAGACCAGTTTTTAGTTGTAAGCCTGGAATCGTGTCCAGTTTTGCTCACCACTGTACTCTGAGGGCCTAACACAGTGCCTGGCACACATACTGGGTACCAGATAAATATTTGTTGGATTAGAATAGAATAGAATGAGTGAATAACCCAAGATAAACCAAATGTTTGTGCCTCGATTCTGTTCTTTTCATTCGTAAGGCGTATTTGGCTCTGCCTTTGTTCTTTTTCCCTCCGAAGTATATCTGCAATCAGATGGTTACATCCTCTATGCTTTGCACTCCCTGGGTTGAAACAAAGATTCACTTGGGGTAACCTTTTGAATCGTAGTCTAGAAAGCGAACTAAAAATGCCCTCCAGGCTGGTTCTGTGGGTGACTGCTCTGCACTGTGGGAGAGCTGGATTCAATTACTGCTCCCAGTTAGTGGCCTCAGGAGCCACCTGTGCACAGGATGTGCCTATATGCCTTTATGTGGAGGATAGAGCCTTCTGTCCCCTAGAGGAGCCTGTTTCGTCCATTGAAACTGTTTTAAGTAGATCGAAGGAAATACCATTCCCTTTCCTTGGCTAAAAACAGCGGCAAGGCACGGGCTTTCCAAAATTAACGTTCTTGAAGAGAAAGAAAAGGGAGGCACCCCCATGTAGACCCCGAATGTGGTTTCAGTAAGTAACAGGTCTTTGTCATTACCTAGATTGATACTTCCAAACTCAGACACTCATCTTACAGCCTGGTTTTATACAGATTTGAAGGTTTTTGTGATTTCAGCATGATCGGTATCAGAAAGCTATAATCTGTTTCGTTGGCACATGTGAAGCCATTCCCCCACATTCCCCCATCAGGAAGAGCTGAACTGCCTTTCCTGAAATGGCAAGGTGGCAGTGCCACCTCCTTTTTCAAACAGAATTACTGAGATAACGGTAGAGATTACAAACACTGCAGCATTGGCTAGTGATGCGTAAGATGCTACTTAAGCTTTTGGGCAAGTGGATCCTGTCTCTTTCCCACAAATCTTTGACTTGCTGGCTTGATGAAAGATCTTATCTATTCACCAGATCATAATGAAGCCAGAGGTGGACCGCGAAAAGACAGATTCCTGCATAGTGCGATGGTGCCCCCTGTAGAAGGTCTCCCAGTCCTAGGTCTGAGGAAGTTATACTCACCTTTATCTTGGATTCAGCTAAAAAGACTTGTGTGCTCCTCTTTAAAAAGGTTGTAGGCCTTTCTACGTGCTTTGATCTCGGTGAGATGCCTACCCTAGTACACGTCTCTCATTGTGCACTCTGCTGAAGACACACAAAACACTTTGATCAGATGGCTCTATCGAATTCTATCTTTGAATCCCTTCATTTTATGGGGAAGAGATCAAATAACCTCACAATGTCCACACCGTTACTATCTCACAGAGTCATGATTCTGTCCAGGTTCGCTGACTCCACAGGATCTACTCTTTACCACCATACTGCTTCTCAGAGGGCTTAGACCTACTATGAAACAAGCAAGGGAGAATTTGAATGCAGGCTCTGGTTTTATGAACATCCGGGAGGCGTGATGCCTCACTCTATAATCCAACATTGTTCTTGTCTCAGAAATAGGGATTATCTAGTAAATGACTGTATTACGATTTATGTTTGCTGATCTAGTGCAATAATTATTGGGATTTTTTTTTTAATTGGCAAGCATTCTTCACTCTTCAAAGAAAGGTTTATGGATATAAACATTTTTTTTTTTTTAAAGATTTTTTTTATTTATTTGTCAGAGAGAGAGAGAGTGAACACAGGCAGACAGAATGGCAGGCAGAGGCAGAGGGAGAAGCAGACTCCCTGCCGAGCAAGGAGCCTGATGTGGGACTCGATCCCAGGACGCTGGGATCATGACCTGAGCCAAAGGCAGCTGCTTAACGAACTGAGCCACCCAGGCGTCCCATGGATATAAACATTTAAAATGACTTCTCGTTACCATTCTCTTGAGGGAGGCAAGGATCTATGTTAACAAATACACCTTCCGTAACTCCGTATCGTAGAGATCTCCTTCTGGAAGAAGTGTTCATCCCACAGGTATGACAATAATTACATGGCACAGACAGTAACTTCTTCACCCCATATGCTGGTTCCTGCAAGATAATGTCACCGTTGTAACTCTCAGTAGATAGTTTTTCTGTTGTTGGACATGGACGTTAGTGATGGAAGTCTTAAATGTGTTTTAAGCTCATGTTGTATCAGGATACTTGTTAGGATGTTAGAAATCTAGGGTCCTGTAGACAGCAGTGGTAGTGATAATAGTTTTGAGGCAAGTGATCCCCAGTTACCAGCATCCAAATGCTAAAGTAGACGAAAAATTGAGACATAAGGAGGAGTTAAGAAATGGATACATAAGAAATGTATGCACGGGGCGCCTGGGTGGCTCAGTGGGTTAAGCCGCTGCCTTCGGCTCAGGTCATGATCTCAGGGTCCTGGGATCGAGTCCCACATCAGGCTCTCTGCTCAGCAGGGAGCCTGCTTCCCTCTCTCTCTCTGCCTGCCTCTCTGCCTACTTGTGATCTCTGTCTGTCAAATAAATAAATAAAAATCTTAAAAAAAAAAAAAAAAAAGAAATGTATGCACGTAGTTTATGTGTTCCACAAATAACCCCCAGGACTGTCACATACCTACATGACGTGATTGCTCTCATCCCACAATATTCTTTTTAATTAAATAACCAGCATAATATTCGTCATGAGATTACAGAGTTCCTTTAAAAAGCTACAGGCAAAGAGTGGCTCGTTGCGGCAGTCTATAACCTATATGTTTTGCTTTTTGAATTTCAATGTGTATAATTAAGCTCCTCTTTGGAATATAATACTAAAAATAAAAAATTATTTTTGAATCAGAATACAGATAAATCTGAGATTATTTATAAATAGTTCAATTTTCCTTCAGAAGGCATGATTGCTCTCCTATGCAATTTAAGCCTCAATTTAATATAATTCCATATTACTAACCTCAAATTCCAGTGAAATGCCAATGGAAGTTTATAAACTAAGAATTAAATTCTACATTGTAGTCCATCTGAGTGCCTGGGTGGCTCAGTTGCTTAAGCGTCTGACTCTTGGTTTTGGCTCAGGCCATCTCAGGGTGGTGGGATCAAGGCCCATGTAAGGCTCTGCACTCAAGGGGGAGTTGGCTTGAGAGTCTTACTCCCTGTCCTGCCCACACTACCAGCCCATGCACACACTCTCTCTCAAATAAAATAAATCTTTTAAAAATAAATAAATAAATTGCACATTTTCATCCGTTTAATTACATTTTGGAATCAGGTACATCGGCTCCTACCCTGAGCTATGTACAAGTTGAACTGTCTTTCTTAAGGAGCAAGCACTACTTTTTAAAAAAATTTTTTTAAGATTTTATTTTTATTTATTTGAGAGAGAGTGAGCATACAAGTCAGGGGAGGGGCAGAGGGAGAGGGAGAAGCAGAGCAGGCTCCCTGATGAGCCGGGAGCCCAACATAGGGCTTGATCCCAGGTTCCCGGGATCATGACCTGAGCTGAAGGCAGACGTCCAATCGACTGAGCCCCCTGGGCGCCCTGAGAAGGAAGCACTACCTTGCCTGAATTCTCTGTCAAGGAGTCAACAATTTAGGTCAGTTTTGAGTATGTCAGTAAAATGTTTTTAGCTACATGAAAATACCTCTAAATACATGCATATGCATGTATATGTAGGGGTACTGAACTCTATACATATGTATATATGAATGTATGATTTTGGATTATTTGTACATATAATAGGGATGTATATATTCAGATATGATCATTTGTATGAAATGAGCTATTTGGTTATGAAGCTATTTGTGGATAGTAGTCCACAGCACAGACTCATAAATGTGCTCTGCTAAGACATGGTGTCTTGAATTGAGCTCTGAAACAAATCTCACTGGCCCACCTGGCCCACCCGGGACATCATCTTATTGCCACACATCATCTTATTTGTTCTTCTTAATCACTTCATGTGGTATGATATGATCTTTCCAATTTTACAGATGAGGGCTTAGAGAAGTTGCCTAGCCCTCACATGTCCAAGATCACACATGTCCAAGTCTACAGTTTCCCTACTAACGTTTGCTCATTGCCTCTCTACAGTTGTTTTTCATATTATGAAACAGCAGAAATGGATTAACCGGTCTTAGGAGGAGAACACCTTATCCCCTTATTGGATTAAAAAAGGTTCCTATGTGGCTTCATCTGGGGGTTTCTGCTCTGGTTCTTGAAAAACTGCCGTATATGGAAACAGCAGCATTTTGTCCCTCCCAGAGCAAACCTCTTCTCTTATCTCCCATCTCCACGGGGCTTCAGGTCCCAAGACTCAGCAAGGGAAAAGAAGAGCAGAGTAACAAATGCCGTGTGTGTCACACATGCTCATACAATTATACAAAATGATCTTAATTCTGCAAAAGAACACAAAGAACTTATTTTAAAAGTATTGTAAAGATTAATACATATTGCAGGAGTTTTCCAGACTATTTTACAAAAGAAAAAATACTCTGATGTTTTATAAGAGAATGGAAAAATGTTAAAGTATGGGCTAAATTATATTTGTCAATTTGAACTCATTAGTTAGTCCTTTATTCAATGACTTTTTTGTCCCCAAGATTTATTTATTTAGAGAAAGAGAGAGTGACCGACCACAAGCAGGGGAGAAGCAAGGGAGGGAAGAATCCCCAAGCAGACACCCTACTGAGTGCAGAAACCCACCCAGAGCGCCTGATCCCATGACCCCAAGATCATGACCCCAGCAAAATTAAGAGTTGGGCGCCCAATCAACTGAGCCACTCAGGTTCCCCATCCAATGACTTAAATGTAGTATGATGAGCCCTGTGATTGCTTTCATTTAATTTTTTTTGAGAGAGAGAGAGGGCATGTGCATGAGGTGAGGGGAGGGGCAGTAGGAGAGGGAAAGAGAGAATCCCAAGCAAGCTCCACAACCAGCACAGAGCCCAACACAGCGGCTCAATCTCACAACCCTGAGATCATGACCTGAGCGGAAATCAAGAGTCGGACACTTTACCAATTGAGCCACCCAGGTGGCCCCCAAGATTGGTTTTTAAAAATAGTGAAAACGGGACGCCTGGATAGCTGTGTTGGTTAAGCGGCTGCCCTCAGCTCTGCTGTGATCCCAGGGTCTTGGGATCGAGTTCCATGTTGGGCTCCTCACTCACTGGGAAGCCTGCTTCTCCCTCTGCCTTCCGCTCCCCCTGCTTGTGTGCGCGCTCCCTCTCTTGCTCTCTCTCTCCCCACCCCCCGGCAAATAAATAAATAAGTAATCTTTAAAAAAATAATGAAGTATAGTGAAAATGACATGAGGTAATGATGTCCTGTGATTGTGTGAAACAGCAGGTACCATTAGTGCAGTCAGACTCTTTGGTTGAGATTTTTGGTAAAAATGAGTTTTCAATATTAAGGAGTTAAGTAAAAATATGTTAGTTTTGTGACTTATAAAGTGGAGGTGATGATATCTGAGCCTTATTCAGGGCCTTAGTTTAAAAAAATAAAAAGTATGACCTGAAGATTATACCTAATCAATTAAAATATTTATGGCCTTTTTCTTAGCAGAAATGTGGAAATTTTCCATTTCCAGTTCTTACTGACATTTGTTTGGCAGCCATATGGCATTTTTAGTTATGGTTTTTTAAAAAATGTATATATTGTTATAGAGGCACGTGGTTAATATAACAATGGCTTCAATTTTCCATCATCTCTGTAAATAGAATTTTATCCAAAGCTATTTGACTTAATGTATTTCTTAAAAATCTATGATGTAGCGGCGCCTGGGTGGCTCAGTGGGTTAAAGCCTCTGCCTTCGGCTCAGGTCATGATCCCAGGGTCCCGCATCGGGCTCTCTGCTCAGCAGGCAGCCTGCTTCCCTCCCCTCTCTCTGCCTGCCTCTGTGCCTGCTTGTAATCTCTGCCTGTCAAATAAATAAATAAAATCTTAAAAAAAAAATCTATGATGTATATTGAAAAAATTTGCCCTTGGGGCACAGGTTTGCAAAGGACATTATTGACCTAGATAGGTGTTCTCTTCCAGATGAAATTGATATGCCTCCCAGTGCACATACGAGTGAAAGGAAAAGCATTATACCATGCTGCTTAAGAGCAAGAAGTATTTGGATCTTGACTCCAGCACTTATCTTCCATGTTACCTTGAGCAAGTTAACTCTTATCTAAGTTTGTTCATCAGTAAAATAAGAATAATGTTAGTAGCTACCTCATAGGGCTGTTGTAAAGATTGAAGATAAGTATGTCTTAGTGCTGGGCACACATAAGTACTGTGAGGTTGTCTTTGTTGTTATTGCTAGTATTGTTATGATTATGGGCTATTTTAATATTGGGAATTGTATCATTCTTGTCCTTTGGCACATGAATTCATGTGCTCGAGGAAGGAACTAAAAATTCTCTTCTTTCGGGGTGCCTGGGTGGCTCAGTGAGTTAAAGCCTCTGCCTTCAGCTCAGGTCATGATCCCAGGGTCCTGGGATTGAGCTCCGCATCGGGCTCTCTGCTCAGCAGGGAGCCTGCTTCCTCCTCTCTCTCTGCCTGCCTCTCTGCCTACTTGTGATCTCTGTCAAATAAATAAATAAAATCTTTTTTTAAAAATTCTCTTGGGCGCCTGGGTGGCTTAGTGGTTAAGCCGCTGCCTTCGGCTCAGGTCATGATCTCAGGGTCCTGGGATCGAGTCCCGCATCAGGCTCTCTGCTCAGCAGGGAGCCTGCTTCCTCCTCTCTCTCTCTCTCTGCCTGCCTCTCTGCCTACTTGTGATTTCTCTCTGTCAAATAAATAAATAAAATCTTTAAAAAAAAAAAATAAATAAAAAAAAATAAAAATAAAAATTCTCTTATTTCTGTCCCCTTTCCTTTGCTGAAATAAGATAGTTAGTTAAATCAGTAGATTTTCTTTCTGTAGACTCTTGCAGATAATCTGCTGTTCTGAGGAAAAACGAATGTTTCTTAGGTGGTTTGCAATTTGTTTGTTTATCATAATATGTTTATCATATTAGAGAAAAGTTTTAATTACAGCTTTTCCTTTTGTACCAAGTCTTGCCAATCAGAAGTTGGGAAGACCTTTCAATTGAAGCACTATCAGCTAGAATCTTGGAGTTGGATGGGACTTTGAAGGCTGCCTTGTTCCACCTCCCACATCTGCTAAGAATTTTATTCATAGGGACGCCTGAAGGGCTCAGTCAGTTGAGCATCTGTCTGCCTTGGGCTCAGGTCATGATCCCGGAATCCTGGGATCAAGCCCCACGTTGGGCTCCTTGCTCGGCAGGGAGCCTGCTTCCCCTCTGCTTGCCATTCTCCCTGCTGTGCTCTCTCAGTCTCTCTCTCTCCCCTCTCTCTCTATCTCCCCCTGCCAAATAAATACATAAAATCTTAAAAAAAAAAGAATTTTGTTCATCCCTTCTCTGATGTGATCATCTAGTTGCTGAGGACTTCCAAAAACAGGGGCTTCACAGCTGGTGAAAAATAATTATTCTCTTGTTAGACAACTCTAGTTGTTTGAAAGCTCTCTCTTACCTGCTGTTGAAGTCTGTTTCCCAGAAATTTCACCCTGTACCTCTTCGTCCTGTCTCCTGAAGCGTACAGAACAGGACTGTTCCATCTTCCATTTGATCACGTCAGGTGCTGGAAGATGGCTTTCATCTCCTCCTGTAATCCTTTCCTCCAGGTTAAACATTCCTTAGGTGCGTGTTTTCAAATACCTCTTCAGCCTAATACTGGAGCCAGGCAACCCTGAATGCCCATCTTGATACGTGGCCATAGCACCCAGGACAGAGCATGGTTTTCTAACCACAAACTGACCATCAAACAGTACAGCCTGACCATTCCTGCCTGTGTTTTGGATATGTACTTCTGTTGATGCTGCCAAAGTTTGTGTTTGGGCTTTTTTTCTAAATTTTCTTGAATCTATATCACCGTCTTGGCTTATATAAAGAATGTGGTTAGCAAAGATTCTCACCACTTCTTTATGAGTCACTGTCAAACTGAGGTTCACATTTGTACAATGAATTTTTGGAACCTATAGAACCTGTAGAACTATACAATTATCCCTGTACATTGTATCTCGCGAGTCTCCGTCTTTTTTCAATATGTGAAAACCATTAAGATTTTGATGCTATCCATGTGTTAGCTTTCTCTCCTGGCTATATGACATCTGAAAATTAAAATCTAGTACATATTTCTTCTCCGTCTTCATTCAGGTAATCCATGGAACTGTGATAAAGGAAAGAAACCAAATCGGGGTTGTTTTTTGTTTTTCTTTTTTTTTTTTATTGAAATATAGTTGACTGAGTGCCTGAGTGGCTTAGTTGGTTAAGTGTCTGCCTTTGGCTCTGGTCATGATCCCAGGTTCCTGGGATCGAGTCCCATGTTGAGCTCCCTGCTCAGCAAGGAGTGTGCTTCTCCCTTTCTCTCTCCCTCTGCTTGTGCTTTCTTTCTCTCTCAAATAAATTTTTTAAAAATCTTAAAAAAAAAAAAAAAAGAAAGAAGAAAGAAAGAAAGAGGGGGTGCCTGTGTGGCTCCGTGGGTTAAGCCTCTGCCTTCAGCTCAGGTCATGATCTCAGGGTCCTGGGATCGAGCCCTGCATCGGGCTCTCTGCTCAAAAGGGAGCCTGCTTCCACCAGCACCCCCCACCCTGCCCAGCCTGCTTCTCTGCCTACTTGTGATAGCTCTCTCTCTCTGTCAAATAAATAAATAAAATCTTTTTAAAAAAAAGAAAGAAAGGGGGCGCCTGGGTGGCTCAGTGGGTTAAAGCTTCTGCCTTCGGCTCAGGTCATGATCCCAGGGTCCTGGGATGGAGCCCTGCATCAGGCCCTCTGCTCAGCAGGAAGCCTGCTTCCTCCTCTCTCTCTCTGCCTGCCTCTCTGCCTACTGGTGATCTCTGTCAAATAAATAAAATCTTTAAATAAAATAAAATAAAACCCAAATATACTCTCTTTACTGTTTCTGAGGCTAACAGTGAGTGGCCATATCGAAAGAAAAATTAGAATATTTTGGGGCACCTGGGTGGCTCAGTGGGTTAAGCTGCTGCCGTCAGCTCAGGTCATGATCTCAGGGTCCTGGGATCGAGTCCCGTATCGGGCTCTCTGCTCAGCAGGGAGCTGCTTCCTCCTCTCTGTCTCTGCCTGCCTCTCTGCTTACTTGTGATCTCTCTCTCTCTCTCTCTCTCTGCCAAATAAATAAATAAATAAAATATTTTTTTTAAAAAAAGAATATTTTGTAATGATTTGCTCATTGTGACCCACCTGTCCTGGGGCTGCCATCAGCACTGACTTTTTTTCTAGAGGTCACAACCCATCTATTTGCTAACCTTTTTTAAAATTTTGCCATCATTGTGCGTAAATTCACTGGTCTTTGGTCCAGATGCACCTCTGTCCTCATCTTTTTCTTTTGTCCTGGGTTTGAAGACATTCGTCAGTTGAATCTCTCATCTCTGAGATTTCTTAGGTCTTTCAGTAGCTGGAAAGGACCATTTGTGTGCACTGGGAGCATGAAGAGGACCGAGGTAAGTGGATGCCTCTGTCAAGGTGCTCTAGACTGGAAACTGGGTTTCCAGAGTGAGGAGGAAGACGGAGAGGGGAAGTGCCGCCAGAGATATCAGGCAGAACGAGTGAGAAATCTGCTGGCGGGGAGCAGGCTCAGTGAGGGTGTCGTGCAGTCATTTGTCCAAAAGGGCAATACTATGTTCGGAATGGGAGTGGTGGAAGCCAGACCTAAGGCAGGTTGGTAGCTGCCTCCTCCCTGACGACCTGTAACGGGCTGTTTCATCCTTAAAGTCCCCTCTTCATGGAATTTATTTTCATCTTTACAGTTTTTAATTCATTCCTTATCTGTTTCCTTTGTCTTCTCTTAATATTACGCCATCTTTGGGGACTATTTGAGAGCACTTGTCCTTCTTTGACATACTGCCGTGATATTTTCATGCCTCTTATTTTTGTCATCGTCTCCTTCCCCTGTGCACCCCCCATCAGTCTTCAGCAGATTCTGATGAGGTTGTTTCTGAACATTTTTCTGTGAGGAATGGCACTTTAAAAACATGTGTGACAAGTGTCCTGGTGATAATACAGACTTAGGGGTGGATTGCCACACAATTCTCACAGCTTTCTACCTCTCCTTTGTCAGCTCCTTCAAATCAGGGATAGCATCCGGTCTCCACAGTGCAGCTCTGTGCAGAACAGCTGCTCAGCCCAGGCTCAGCAATGGAGGAGGCAAAATGCTGCTCCTTTATACCTGGGCCTTTTCCAGTCTGAGCCCCAAGAGACCTTATTCTGTAGCTGTTTATTTTGGGCTCTTTTATAATTAATGATGACCATAGTTGAAATTTAGTTTTTTCAGAGGCTCTCATCCCCCTTGAACGATTTCCATTTATTATCTCTTGGAATCATGGCAGTCTTTTCACTAATTTTTAAATGTGCTTTCCTAATATATGGTCTGGGTGTCCAAAACCATGCGTACTGGTCCTTTCTTTCCCTGAGTCTAGTACCAGGTTGGAGTCCTTTATCATTACGGCATGTTGGTTTCTGCCATCTTCTTAATCCCTAGGGAAGCATGGTCCACTTCTCCACTCGATTAGGAGATGAGTGGTCTCTTTCCGTAACAGCATGGCCGCCATTTGTTACCTCTCCTCCTTATTCAAGTGTTTTCAACCATTACAAACAAACAAACAAACAAAACCCTTTAACATACGGCTTCGACTTCCCTAGTCTCTATTATCCAGTTCCTACAGAGCAAGGTCTACCCTAATTTCCAGCTGAGTCTCAGCATCCCCATTCTCTATGGCACTTTCTCTGTTTGGGCAAAGGAAAACTTGGGGTTCTCTCCAATTCTGTTCCAGTGCTGTAGAGAGGAACAGCTCTGGATGTGCAGAAATGAAACCCGGGCCATTTCTCAGATTTGCTGTTGGCTCTTACCCCTCAGCCGATCTCATCCTAATTACCTTCTCCTGTAAAATGAGATGAGAAGATAAGACTGGGCTTGGGTTTCGACCAGGTCTGAAAGTCTTTCTTTGGTTTCATTGGAGAGAAGCAGTTGTCTCACGCACTTCTGCTAAAGCTGCCTAGATCTCATGGCAGGGGCTTGTCTTGACTATTTAAGAGAATTTTTTTAACCAAATGGTTTTCAAAAGCATATGATGATTTCTCAAAAGGGTCTCATAAAAGCAACATTTATCACTGAAAAGGTGTTTAATAACACCTTTTAATAAATGTTAAATAATAATGCACTTAACTTTAAGTACTTTGCATCTTTTTCTCTCTGTGTTAATGTCTTTAATTGGATCCTCTAGCAAGGGATTTGGACTTAATTTATTGCAGGTGATGCTGCACTTACATAATTATTCAGTTGACTTAATTAGAGATTTAATTATATTAGTGCCCTAAAGTGCTATATCAGAGAAGTAAAAACACAGACTGGTAATTCACCTTTTTGTATTTTTTTACATCACTCACCCTACAACTAAAAATGTTTTTCAAGCCATAAAGGCCAGAGGGCATGCCAGCCTCTTCTAGCCATATCTTAATATGGAAAGTTCTGTCTGTGCATTTGTTAAGGCTTTGCCCAGTCAAAATGCAGGTGAAAGCAAAAGTGGAAAGAATTTTTCCAATGGTGTGGTGAGCCTGGGTGGCTCAGATGGTTAAGCATCTGCCTTTTACCTCAGGTCCTGATCTCCACATCCTGGGATTGAGCCCAACATTGGGCTCCCAGCTCAGTAGGGAATCTGCTTCTCCCTCTCCCTCTGCCTCTCCCCCTGCTTTACCCTGTCTCTCTCTCTCAAATGAATAAATAAACCTTTAAATTTAAAAAAAAAGGATTTTTCTAATTGTGGTCTTATCTCTTGCATCTCTTAGAACCAAAGTTGTAGGTCCAGTCCCTCAGCAGTCCTTTCAACCCCCTCCAGCTCTGCTGCCCTAGGGCAGCCCCCTAACAGGTCATCCTCAGAGGAAGCAGCTGTGTTTATATCTCCCACACCTACTACACACCCATGCCATACAGGTGCATAATACATGGTGGTCAAAACAGTATAAACCCTGTGGCGCCTGGGTGGCTCAGGAGGTTAAGCCTCTGCCTTTGGCTTAGGTCATGATCTCGGGGTCCTGGGATCGAGCCCTGCATCGGGTTCTCTGCTCAGCGGGGAGCCTGCTTCCCCCCACTTTCTCTGCCTGCCTCTCTGCCTACTTGTGATCTCTCTGTCAAATAAATAAAATATTTTTTAAAAAGTTCATTAATGTTGACTATAATATTTTTTTAAAAGTGTCAAACCAACCCAACTATTTTTTTTTAAGATTTTATTTTTTTATTTGAGAGAGAGATCACGAGCAGGGGTGAGAAGGGTAGAGGGAGAAGTAGACTCCCTGTTGAGCAGGGGGCTCAATGCAGGACTCCATCCCAGGACCCTGGGATCATGACCTGAGCTGAAGGCAGACGTTTAACTGACTGAGCCACCCAGGCGCTCCCAACCCAACTGTTTTAAAATACAGTAACTCAAAATATGTTCCCCAGCAGGTAAGGTACTCCCAAATCTGGTTAATCATTGGAATGACTTAAGAAGCATTTTTAGGCCTTATTAAATCCGTCTCTAGGATTGGGGCCTAGATATCTGCACTTTAAAGTTCCCCAGGTGAGGGATGCAGGGGTGGCTCAGTCTGTCAAAAGGCTGATGACAGGTCATGATCAGGGGTCCTGGGATCTATCTCAGAGGCAGTCTCCCTGCTCAGCAGGGCGCCTGCTTCTTCCTCTCCCTCTGCCGCTTTCCCTGCTTATACTCTCTCTCTAATAAATAAATAAAATCTCAAAAAAGAGAGAGAGGGAGAGAAATGTAGAATGCAATTGCACAACACAGCCTGATCCTTTCAAAACGGCAATATCATAGGGGAGAAAATTATTAAAGTGTCGTAACAGATGAATGCAGTGTGTGAAGCAGGACTCATCGTGATTCAGGGGAAAAAATAAAACCACTAACAAAGACGTTTTAGAGCCAACTGGGGAAATTTGCTCATGGACTAGATATAACACAATGGTGGAGAATTATTGTTAACTTTCCTAGTTGTGACAATATTCTGGTTATGCAGGAGAGAGTTCTTAGGAGCTGCAGTCAAAGCAAGGGTGAAGCCTACTGCAGCCCAACATGTGTTCAAGCCAAGTCCTGCCAGCTCAGAGCCTGTTGTTAAATATTTCAGAATTTTGTGATTCCACCATCCTTGGCCTCTTGTGATCAGCTGTGATGGGAGTTTTTATACCACAAAAATCTGCAAATGCTACAAACCGGGTTTTTCTCCTCCCCTGGAGAGGTAACTTACCAGCCAGCATACCACTGCCCACAGCTTATTTGCAAACAGTTGAGAAAACACATACATACAAGTAGATAAAACAAAAATAGCAAAATATTGACAATTGTTGACTGTCAGTAGTTATGTGGTCATGTGTTGCACTAGACAAGGAGTCAGCAGCCAGTCCGAGAAGGCGAAGGTGGAAGTATTTTAGGCTCTGTGGGTGTGTACAGCTCTGCCACTAGAGCCCAATGCAGCCACAGACAGTATGTAACTGAACGGACATGGATATGTGCCAATAAAACTTTATTTATAAAAATAGCAGGGTTAGATTGGGCTTCGAGCTGCAGCTTGCCAACTCCTGTTCTAGTCTTTGAACTTTTCTGTACTTTTAAAATATTTGATAATAATTTTTTTTTTTTTTAATTCACATTTCTTAGCCTAGTTTTCAGAGCCCTCCTGGATCCCCTGTTACTTATCCCTGTAAGGCTTGTCACACCAATCTACCTTTATTCCCTGGACACTATACTCTGGTCTCCTCTGTGCCTTTGTTTAAGCTCTTTCGATAAGATTCCCTTGCTCCCCTCAACCCTGTAACTGCTTACCAACATTCTCAAACATGCCTCAAATCTCACTACCCTGTAAGGTCTTCTTGACTCTCTTCTAATTCCAGTTGATCTCTATTTCTTTGATCATTTATAGTCCTTTATTCGTCCCGTAGTTCTGCTGCTTTTTACAGTATACCCTTAACTAGTTCCTGATCCGTGAAGCAGAGAAGGATCATCGTACTTTCACATAATAAGTGTTTAGTTAACGTCTGCACACATTGAAATCCACTCATGCATTTATTATGCATGTGCCTGCAGGTACCAACCTAAAGTGTAGAATACAGAATGTTGGCCTGTCTAATTTAGGTTTGGGGTAATTAAAGATAATGAAAATTGAGAGCATGTTCTCTCTTCCTCCCCCCTCTCCCTCCCTTTTGCTTTTCTTCCCCCTTTTTTCCCTCCTTCCTTCCTTATCCAACTCCAACTACCTTTGAGGTTGTTGTGCATGAAGCTACAAAAGACTTCATCTTTTGGATGGGTTGGCTTTCTAAGGGCCTGAGGAGGAAGAAGACTTAAGTTGTTTGGAATATTTGTAGTGTTTAGACACTGTCTAGCACTCTGTGCTGTCTCAGGTAGTTGACTCCAACAGTCCTACAAGGAGCTGCCTCTATTACCCCAAGTAGTTAAATGGCTCCTCTCAGATTATAAAGCTACAGTGGGATTCGAATCCACCATTTGAGTGCCTTCATGCTTTCAGTGGTTGGCAAGAGACAAGGGCATCCTGGGCTGAAATAGCCCTGAAGTTCACGTGCAATGTGTGGCAATACCCGTGGGGCAGTGAGATTCTGGCAGAGTGTAGTGTTCGATACTGCGGGACGGGGTGTTGGAAACCCTGGCTTCTGACCACAGCTGTGCCACTCCTCACCTGTGATCTTGGGTGAGCTGCTGAGCTTCTATGAGCCTCTGTTTTCTTCTCTGTGTAATTAGAGGAATAAAGCAGATTGTTTCTTTTATTCCTTCGTGTTACGTGCTGTATGCAGTAGCTTAAAGTCTAAGGAAGAGATAGACATGGGAATGGAGAAGTACAACACTGTATAATAATGCTGTACTCCAGGGGACGCCTGGGTGGTTCAGTCCTTAAACGTCTGCCTTACGCTCAGCTCGGGTCATGATCACAGGTCCGAGGATTGAGCCCCACGTCAGGCTCCCTGCTCAGCGCGGAGCCTGCTTCTCTCTCTCCTACTCCCTCTTCTCGTGTTCCCTCTCTCACTGTGTCTCTCTCTGTCAAATAAATAAAATCTAAAAAAAAAAATAATGCTGTACTCAGATAGGCACTGGGCACTTGGGGAGCCCCAAGGGAAAGAAGGGGCACCCAGCTCCTTAGGGCTCTCATGCCTAGCTGGGCATATTCCGCTCAAGTGGAATTTGGGGAGTTTGAAGGACGTGGGGAGATACGGGAACAGTCTCAAGGGAGAGAACTGCTGCGAGCAGTTTCCCTAAATAATGATGATGGGAGAACACAGGCTGGGCAAGGGCTCGATCAGGAAAGGACTTCTGTGACCTTATGAGAGAGCTTGGACTCTTCTGAGGGGTATTGGAAAGTAGTGAAGGGTTTTAAACAAGATCACATTTGCATTTTATAAAGCTCTCCTTGGCAGCATGACAGATGGAGTCCAGGGGCAAAATCTGGTGGTGGGAAGACTCTTGAGGAAGTGGTTGCATAAAACAAGCCAGGCGAGGGATGATGGTCATCTGAATGGAGGTCGCGGCAGTGAGCATGAAGAGGGGAGGACAAATTTGAGAGCTCTAAAAGAGACGGAATGGCTAGGACCTAGAGACTTCATCCATCCAGATGGATACAAACAACCTCACAATCTCTGTGGCCTCAAACAACAAGATGTGTTCCTTGCCCATGCTCCAGGGCCCACACAGGTAGGAGAGGCACCGTTGCGCTCACTGTGGTCACGCTGGAATCCAGCAAGAGGAACTTCTCCAGTGTGGCTGGGCAGTATAGCCACCTTGGGGAAGGCTCTGGAGGGATTTATGCGGATGGTTTAAATGCTACCGCCCAGAAGTGACTTACATCCCCCTCCACTCATGGACTAAAACTTGTCCCTTGGGGGCACCTGGGTGGCTCAGTGGGTTAAAGCCTCTGCCTTCGTCTCAGGTCATGGTCCCAGTCTCCTGGGATCGAGCCCCGCATTGGGCTGTCTGCTTGGCAGGTAGCCTGCTTCCCTTCTCTCTCTCTGCCTGCCTCTCTGCCTACTCGTGATCTCTGTCTGTCAAATAAATGAATAAATAAAACAACAACAACAACTGAGGACAATTCTGAAAGTTCCTGTTATTTAAAAACAAAAAACATTGTCCTTTGGCCCCACCCAGTCTCTGGGGGCCAGAGGAACTGACCGGAAATGAGGCATGAAGGAGGACCCGCCCCCAGGTTTCTGATTTAGGGAGTTAGGTAGAGGTATTCACTGAGAAAGAGAAGAGGGAAATGGGAGGAAAGGAAGCAGGCTGACCAAGTCACTATAAATCTCTTTCAGCTCTGAAGGGTAACCCTATTATTGGCCCTTCCCCGTCATCCAAAAGAGGGATTAGAAATAAACTCCACTTGCTGGCAAGAGTTTCCTTTATCCTTTACAAAGGTGTGTTTCAGTTCATTCTTCCCAGTCAAATAAAGGCTCTTAGTTTTTAAAAAATGTAGCGTTCAGACCTCAACTAAGGTGTCTTTCTTGAATTTTCATACGGACTATTGTGTCAGCATTACAGCATTAAAAAAAAAAAAAAAGTCACTAAGTAGGATGTTAATGAAGCCTTCCTCACGTAAGAATATCAGGCTGCTGCATTCAAAATGCCAGAGATGTAAATGCCCTCCGCCTTCATTACCGCCGTCCCCCAGAGGGGCACATTTCAGGATATCAAGGGGTGGGAGCGGGGGGAGGAGGCGTCATTAGGCTGATTGGAGCCAATTGTGTTCCTCCGGAGCCCAGACACCTAGCAGCCTTAGGGAACGGTAGTGCCTCCAAACCTTTAGGGACTGGTGTCCTCTTTACCTCAAAAAGAACGTAGCCGAAACAACGAATCCACACTGTGCCCCCCCACCCCCCGCCCCGTGTCCACCTCCCCTCCCCAATTTAACTGTGGTACCTGAAAAACTGACTTTTATTGTGCATTTGTTTCTTAACAGTTGCGGGAAACAATCAAAGCTGGCAAAGGTGTGACTTCAGCTATTGACCTGTGTCGTTACCATGGAAACAAGGCACTGGAGGCCCTGGAGAGCTTTCCTCCCTCGGAGGCCAGATCTGCTTTAGAAAACATTGTGTTTGCAGTGACCAGATTTTCGTGACACCAAATTAAAAAGACACTATTGTTCGTTAGCCGGAAAAAAACGAAAAACAAAAAACCTGGGGGATGAGGGGATCGGGAGAGCTTTCGCGATGGCATATCTAAATGTCTTAATGACTTTAAAATCATAATCCATTTTTCACCCTTCCTTTTATCACATTGGTAAATGAATCCTGCCTCCTTTTTGGAACTGCTACAAACAAAATTAGAAGAAAAAAGGTCAAGCAGTTTTCACTTGTCACGCCAGCAGCACACTTGAGGCTGCAGTAGCAGAAATAATTAATGAGATTCGCTCCTGTGACCTCAAGCAAATGGACAGGAAATAAGTCCTTATTGATTGGACCGAGCCCGGGATGGCGCCGGGGCGGTGGCCTGTGGTTTGCCTTCTAGAGAGGGCAGAGCAAGCTGGAAGCGGCAGGTGTCAAGAGAAACACGATCGGTGCCAACCAGCGAGGACTGTCAAATCAAAAACTAGTGACCAATTGTTATAAGGGACGATAGTTTTGATAATGAAGGAAAAAAAAATGTGCTTTGTCTTCTTGCAATTACGTCTCTGTATCTGTAGGTACAGTATGAATACACTTCGCGCTACTGGCTTTGGTAAGGGTTGGTTTTTTTTAGGAAAAATTTGCTGAAAAAGTAATGCTAAATATTTGAAGTAGGAGATTAAAATGTTATCATATGTTAACTTGGTTGTAGTAGGAATGGCTTCCTTTTCTTTCTAGAAGACCAAAATTTTTTTTTCTTTCTTTTTTTTTTTTTTAAAGATTTTTTTATTTATTTCTTTGACAGAGAGAAATCACAAGTAGATGGAGAGGCAGGCAGAGAGAGAGAGAGGGAAGCAGGCTCCCTGCTGAGCAGAGAGGCCGACGACGTGGGACTCGATCCCAGGACACTGAGATCATGACCTGAGCCGAAGGCAGCAGCTCAACCCACTGAGCCACCCAGGCGCCCCCAAAATTTTTTTTTCAAATGCATTTCAAAGACCCAAACTCTTTTTTTTTTTTTTTTAAGCCAAACGGGATGCTTTTTTTTCAAGGAGGATGTATTCATTTGTCATAATTCAGTCTAGAGAATACCTTTACAACTTTTACGAGTGTCACATACATAACTGTTGATCTGGCGAATAAACTGTCAATTTTTTTTTTTTTTTAATTCAGAATGTCACATTTTGGTCTTGAACCACAGACATCCAATTACAGAGAATACAAGCAATCTCACAGGCCTGCAATCAGACACCGTCTCTGTGTGGTTCATGGAGATGATTTTTGTGGTTTGCCTGCATGCAATATGAGAAGACCGTGGACAAGAAGGCTGAGTTTACATAAATGATCCAGATTGAGACTCAGCTACCTTTCTTCCTTATGTGGTGTAATTACAGCCCTATCTGCAGACAGTGAACACAGCAAACAGATTTTATTACCTCGTTCACTCAAACACTAAGTGAAGTTATTTTAGTTAAATTCCTTCCCCCCAAAGTTACGAAACCATTTTATCAGGACCCAGCATGTGGCCTGCGATGAAGAGAAAATGTGAGCTGCAGAGGTTAAGGTATTGTATTATGAAATATTTTTTAATATACTTAAAATATTATAATCGTATAGTTCGTGCTACCACAACTTGAACGCCTGTAGATTTAGCTTCAGAGAATGCTTTTCTGTTTGAAACGGTCTTTTCTTGAAGAAATTGGCTTAATTAGTAACTCTGGTTAGCCACATTAGATCAGACTAGGTTTTAATCATTAACTTCCACAAAGGAGGAGTCCTGCTTTTTGTTCTCTAGATGTGCAGCAACTTACCCCGACCTGTCCGTTTTCTGAAAACTTGTCGGTTTTCTGAAGCAGATGGTCGGGTGCTCTGAGGCCCGATTCCTGGGCTCTTCTGTTTCTGCTTTAGCAGCTCGTTTGTTGGGTGACCTTGAGCAAGTCACTTCCCCCTGAGCCTCAACTTCCTCTTCTGTGAAATAAATGAGAGAATGTATGCCTTCCGGCCTTGTTTTATTTTCTAAAAGACTGTCATTTCTGACCCTGGATGGTAGAGATGCTCTGTGAGGTTCAGGGAGGAGGAAAGGTGAGACCCAGGGGGAGAGAGGCTATGAAGGAGTGTATAAAACTTACTAGCAAATTTCCTCCGACACTGCCTCGTGGCTTAGGGCCTACAATATTCCTAGCTCTCTTTTGTATGGCCTGTAATCCTGGAGTCTTCTGTTTCAGCACCTGACTTTCTGCTTTTTCTGGGACCTTTCCTCCCCTGGCTCAGGTGTCCTGCCCTCAGTGTTGAGGGAGCTCTGCCTCTGTCTTCCCGCTCAGCAAAGTTCTCCCAACCTCTCCTCGGGCTTTTGTTAAACCTAACACTGTTGGGTAATTCACTCTCCAGCTTTAAATGGTGAGAGTGTTTCTTCATGCCCCTTCTTTATAGAGATGTTTGTTTATGAACTCTTATGTCCTTATAATTTCAGATAATTTAGGGAGAAATTTGGGGCACCAAGACATGCCTAATCACACCTCTTAGTCTACCACCTGGGTGCGCCCGGGGACATCACTGCCGACCAGGTAAGACTCTGGCCTGAGAATGTCCCCTCCACCCCCTCTCTGTCGCCCCCCCATCCCCAGTTTCTTGCTAGAGGGAAGAATTCCTTCATCAGCCATTGTGCTGCTCCCCTCCACTTGGTCCCCCCAACTTGCAAATTGGCTCCTCCAAACCTCATTCAGTTCAGGCTCCTAAGACCAGCCACACTGTCCTCCCTGTCAGTCTTGTCTTGCTCTGGTGTGTGCAGGCTGCGACAGTGAGGGCGTGCTCTCTTTCCCGTCCCGCAGCCACGCCCTGGGGCTAAGCCTCTGACCTTCTCCAGATGCAGAAGCAGGCCCAGCGGACCACCTCTGACCGCCTGGCCTGCCCCACCTCCCCACCTCCCCACCAGAGAGTCTTTCCAGGTAGCGCCTGGTTCTCTCTTCCTCTGCTTCTCTTCCCTGCTTTCCAAGATCTCGAGCCTGCGGCCTCCTGTCTCCTTCCTGCCCCGATTCCTGATCTTGAGTCTTTCCTCTGCTGACTGACTATATATGTTCCAACCTCCCTCCGGATCCCCAAAACGAACTTCCTCCCTTCATGCTGTGTGTTCTTCTGCCTCCATATTTTTTCTTCTCAGCGTCACCAACACATTTTCTTACAGTCTCCTGACTCTAACCCTTGCAGCCAGTCCCTACCAGCCCCCACCACCTAGACCAGTGTGGAGCTTTGGTGCCCCGAGAATCCTGTGGAACAGATCCCTTGGGTCCCTCCCTGCACAACACTGAGATGACCTTCCGGCAGATGGCGGCCAGACCCCCCCCCCACCCCCAGAGCATTCCAGGTCTCTCACGCAGCCGCCCCTCTCCCTGGCCACACCTTGACCCAACTCCGTGCAGGTCCTTCCCCCTTCTCCACCCTCCTTCCTACCCGACCCATCTCTTAGTCACACCCCGGGAGACATTCTTTTCTAAACACTTACATTCTATTTTCCCAGAAACTAAAAAGCAGTTTCCTGCCCCACTAAGTTTTCTGCTTTTAAAGGCCCCAACTTTGAACCCGTTTCCTGGCATACAAAAACAGTATCCGTGAGATATGGATTAGATAGTGAGCTGTTTGCCATTATGAGGTCTTTGAAAGAAGATACAGTTTATGACTGTCATTAAACTTTGTTGTAAGTTTTACTTGATAATACTAAATCCCCTTCATGTTTTCTTGCTCACATAATGTGGTTTATGTAGGCACACCGAAAAATAAACTCTCAGTGTCATGACTGGCCTGGTGCAGGTCTCACTCTCTAATGTTTGAGACTGTGTCTTACCCGTGACAGTATTACTGCTATGGCCCAGGATGTGGGTGACAGCAACAAGTTGGGATAAAAGACATATACATTAGTACAAAATGCTCCAAAAAAGGGCGCCTGGGTGGCTCAGTGGGTTAAGCCGCTGCCTTGGGCTCAGGTCAGGATCTCAGGGTCCTGGGATCGAGTCCCACATCAGGCTCTCTGCTCAGCAGGGAGCCTGCTTCCTCCTCTCTCTCTGCCTGTCTCTCTGCTTACTTGTGATCTCTCTCTGTCAAATAAATAAATTAAATCTTAAAAAAAAAAAAAAAGGCTCCAAAAAGATAGAGACCTTTTTTTAGGCCAGTATCTGCAACACACTGAATTCCAGTGACTGCAAAGCAGTTGGAATAATCCATGATGATCTTTCTTCAAAGTCTGAGAAGGTGCTCCAACATGGCCATCTCCAGGCAAGCAGGTGTCGGGGAATTATGTCTGATCAACAAAAGTACAGCTAAAGGATACGTCTCCTTTTCTTTTCTTTTCTTTTTTTTTTTTTTAAGACTCGAGCTAATCAGCAAGTTCATCACTGATAAAGAGAACCTTGCTTTTTAGAAAACCAGTTGTCAAGCTCCTTCCTAGAGTTCTTAATCTTAGGAAGCTCCTTTCCTGCCACTTCATTTATCTTCCCACTTGGAAATCCTATTGTTAAGATCACCTTTCGGACCAATAGATGCTCCAGAATCTATCTTTATAATCTGGAATGACTGTCCCTCACGGTAGAGCAGACATGCCACACCTTTGTTAAAGCACAAAAGGGCAGAAATGAATTGGACTGGTTCTTGAATTCATTAAACTGTGAGGACATAATTGTCATTCCATTATTATTAATAGTTTCCATTATTGTTAATCATGTTTTAGTAATACTAAAGCTATTTGCACTTTCTTTTACAAGCATAAAGCAATCTAACAAAGTAATCATTTACCTCTTTCTCTTCCCTACCTTCAGTCCTGATCTCAAATTAACTGTTTTCTTCTTGCAGAATGGGTCCTGCCTTTCCATTAAGGAGATAAAATGCTTCTAAAGGTGACTGAAGGGGCACCTGGGTGGCTCCGTGGGTTGAAGGACTGCCTCCGGCTCAGCTCGTGACCCCAGGACCCTCTGATCGATCCCCTCATCGACCTCCGTGCTCAGCGGGGAGTCTGCTTCTCCCTCTCCCACTGCTGCTCCCCCTGCTTGTGCTCTCTCTAATAAATAAAATTTTTAATAAATAAATAAATACATACATACATAATAAAGGTGACTAAAAACCAAGTGTCGCCTGGGGAGAGTCTAGAGGGGCCAGACCTGATGGTGGGATCCACCTCTTTCTCTAGGTCACCCCACCTGCCCTTGGGGCGCTGATGTGCTAAGTTTTCAGCCTGCCCTGGTGAAGGAATGTTCATAGTTCCGTCTTTCTGTCTGTCTTTCTTCCTTCCTTTCTTTCTTTCAGACTTTATTTATTTGACAGAGAGAGAGAGAACACAAACAGGGGAAGTGGGAGAGGGAAAAACAGGCTCCCTGCTGAGCAGGGAGCCCGATGTGGGGCTCGATCCCAAGATCCTGGGATGATGACCTTGGGCCACACAGGTGCCCAGGCATGTTCATATTTCTTTCTTTTCTGTAGAAAGAGAAAGTTTCTCAGGCTTTTATTCTTTTTCATTCTTTGGAGATGCTGACCATCTTCCTAGAAAAGCTACATCAGCTTCCTTTCAGCTTGATCTGCTCATTGCCAGGACTGACAGTGAACCCATCACTGTGCATCCTGTGAGCAAACAAGTGGGTCACCCCTGCCTTGACTGTTGGGGTAGCCAAAATTTCACTTTTTGAGCTCATTTTTTAAAAAATTAAGATTTTATTTATTTATTTGTCAGAGAGAGAGAGAAAGAGCACAAGGAGGGAGAGCTACAGGCAGAGGGAGAAAGAGGCTCCCCACTGAGCAGGAAGCCCCATGCGGGACTTGATCCCAGGTACCTGGCATCGGGACCTGACCCAAAGGCAGACGCTTCACTGACTGAGCCACCCAGGTGTTGCCCCCCCTCCAAAAAAATTTTTTCAAGTAAGCTCTATGCACAAGGTGGGGCTTGAACACATTTAAGTAAATAACAACTTTTAAAAATTTTTGGAAAATAGAAAAAAATTAATCTTTCACAGTCTCACCATGCTAAAATAATCATCTCACCATTTCGTTTCTATTTCAGCCTTTTCTATCATGCATATCTTTTTTTTTTTTTTTTTTTTTTTTTGCATGGGTCTAATTATAGTATATGTTTAACTTTGGGTCCTGCTATTTTCACATAACATATCATAAACATTTTTCCATGATGTTGCAGTTTTTATAACCATTATTAATAAGTAGGTTAAGTTCTAAAGGCAGCTAAATTTCTATTCCTGGTCGGATTCTGCAGTATAAATAGGTATGCATTAAATACTCGGTAAGAAAACGTCCTGGGGCACCTGGGTGGCTCAGTGGGTTATGCCTCTGCCTTCAGCTCAGGTCATGATCTCAGGGTCATGGGATTGAGCCCCGCAAAAGGCTCTCCGCTCAGCAGGGAGCCTGCTTCCCCCTCTCTCTCTGCCTGCCTCTCTGCCTACTTCTGATCTCTGTCAAATAAATAAATAAAATAAATCTTTAAAAGAAAGAAAGAAGAAAACCTCCTAACCTGGGGCACCTGGATGGCTCAGTCTGTTGGGCATCTGCCTTTAGCTCTGGCCCTGATTCCAGGAACCTACAATGGGGCCCTATATGAGGCTCCCTGCTCAGTGGGAGACGGCTTCTCCCTTTCCCTCTGTACCTTCTCACCCCAACTCATGCTCTCTCACTCACTTGCTCTCTCAGATAAATAAATAAAATCTTAAAAAAAAGGAAAAAACCTCCTAACCTGCTACAAAGAAAGTCTTTGAACTTGGAAAAATAATGCAGCAGGTTAAAACTGTGGAACAAATTCCTTTAAAATTCTGCAACTTGAACGATTAATTTTTTTTTTTTTTTTTGGTTGGTGGTTCCATTCCTACAAAATAATGACTTCTTTCCCACTGAACTTCACAATCTAAGGAAGGAAAGGGCCTCAGTCAATAATCATACCTTCTGTTCTTGGCAAAGACCACAGAGAAACGATCTCATAGGAGATGAGAAGCCATCTTTGCTTGACAGTGTAGGGAAGTAGGGGCACCCAGGTGGCTCAGTGGGTTAAGTTGCTGCCTTAGGCTCAGGTCATGATCTCGGGGTCCTGGGATTGAGCCCTGCATCGGGCTCTCTGCTCAGTGGGGAGCCTGCTCCCCCCCCCCTCTCTGCCTGCCTCTCTGCCTGCTTGTGATCTCTACCTGTCAAATAAATAAATAAATAAAATCTTAAAAAAAAAAAAAAAAAGAAAAAGTGTAGGGGAATAAAATAGGCCACTCAAAAATGTGCTGCTTTGGCACATTGGTTATTTTGAATTAAAGGTATTTGAGGGGTACCTGGCTGGCTCAGTAAGATGAGCATGCAACTCTTGTGAGTTCAAGGCCCATGTTGAGTATAGAGATTACCTAAAAATAAAATCTTAAAAAAAAAAAAATTGAGAAACAGCCTGTGCAAGAAGGACCCTCTGACCCTCCTTTATCCTTCTGAAAACGAAATAAATCTCCCATGTAAAAGGTACCCTTCCTCTACCAGGAGGAAGAGAGACATCCTCATCACAAGAGATAGGAATTTAGGGCTGAGAAGGCCATAGAAACAAATTTTGTTACTTCTTCACTACTACCCCTAAGCCCAAACCTCTTCGTCTTGTCAGCTCTTCACAAATTAATTCTTTGTCTAAAAGGTATAAAAGCTGCTTGCTTTGGTTATTATTTGAGTTTCATATTTTTATGGGCTCCTTAAATACAAAATTAAATTTGCTTTTCTCCTGTTAATCTGTTTTCTGCCTATTTAATGATTAAGCCAGCCAAAGAACCTAGAAGGAAATAAGGAAAAAATGTCCTTCCCCTACAGAAGACTTGGGAGAAGGAAACTTCTAGGGTCTGTTCAAAGGGAAACAAAATAATCTATATCTGACTCTGATCATTTGCTATAAAAGTATGAGCTTATTGTGTTTTGTTATTATCTTGTTTCATTTGGGTCTTTTTTTTTTTTTTAAGCCCAGAAAACATCATTCTCAAAGAATTAAGCTACACTTGAAATCTTCCCTTCCTTAAGTTAATCATTGTAATTTTCCTATTTGCATTATTTCTCACTTCCTTTTCACCTCACCTCCTCACTATTTCTCACTTCCTGTTTGCGTTATTTCTCACTCAAAACAGCATTTTGCTGATTTCTGCCACCATAATTACATCATGAATTGCCTAGGAACCTGAGCTCATATACACAGAATATGATCAATTTATTGTGAACTTTCTAATTGCTGCCTGTTTATGCTTCTCCTTCCTTATATCCTTCTTTCCTTCCTTTTTATGAACATCAGGACTGCTTTAATTGCATCCTTTTTTAAAAGCAGCTTAAGTGAAGTATAATTTACATACCATAAAATTCATCTAGTTATGCAATTGGATGATTTTAATAAGTATACAAAGTTGTGAACACGTCACCACATTTCAGTGTTAAAGATCCCTTGTGCCCACTCACAATCAATCCTTGGGCAGCCACTAATCTACTCTCCATCTGTAGATTTGCCTTCTCTGGACATTTTATGTAAATGGAGTTATACTTTTTTACATCTGGTTTCCATCATTTAACATCATGTTTTTGAGGTTTATTCATTTTGTAGCATTAATCATTACTCCTTTTTTTTTGCTAAATAGTGTTCCATGATAAGGATATGCCACATTTGTTTATCTGTTTACCAGCTGATTGGCATTTGGGTTGTTTCTACATCTTACCTATTATGAATAACGCTGCTATGAATATTCAAGAACAAGTCTTGGTGCGGACAAGTTTTCATTTCTCTTAGATTCCTAAGAGTAAAATTTATGGTAAAATTATGTTTAATGTTTTAGAAATTGCCAAGCTATTTCCCAAGTAGTATCATTTACATTTCTACCAGCAACACATGTAGATTCCAGTTTCTTCATATCTTTACCAACCCTTGACAGTCTCATTTTTATTATAGCTATTCTAGTAGAAATGAGGTAGTATCTCATTGTGATTTTTGTTTGCATTTCCCTAATGACTAATGATGTTAAGCATCCTTTAATGAGCATATTAGCTGTTTATATTTCTTCTTTGGTGAAATGTCTATTCAAACATTTCGCCCATTTCTTAATTGGGTTATTGTCTTATTATTGAATTATAAGCATTTTTTAAAAAGATTTATTTATTTTAGAGAGAAAGAGAGCATGTGCATGTAGAGGGAGGGTAGAGGGAGAGATCTTCAAGCAGACTCCCTACTAAGCACAGAGTCCGAGGTGGGGCTCAGTCCCACAACCCTGAGATCATGACCTGAGCCAAAAGGAAGAGTCAAACACTCAACCAACTGAGCCACCCAGATGCCCCGAGTTATAAGCATTCTTTTTTTTTTTTTTTAAGATTTTATTTATTTATTTGACAGAGAGAGAGATCACAAGTAGACAGGCAGGCAGAGAGAGAAGGGGAAGCAGGCTCCCTGCTGAGCAGAGAGCCCAATGTGGGGCTCGATCCCAGGACTGAGATCATGACCCGAGCTGAAGGCAGAGGTTTAACCCACTAAGCCACCCAGGCTCCCCTAAGCATTCTTAATATATTCTGGATACAAGTTTTTATCAAATATATTTCCCTCCCATTCTATTACCTGATTTCCTGTTCATAATGATGGAATTTTTTTTGTTTGCTTTTAATTTGAGGAGCAAGCATGAATGGGGGAAGGGGGAAAAGGAGAAGCAGACTGCCTACAGAGCAGAGAATCCAATGTGGGACTTGGTCCCAGGACCCCAGGATCATGACCTGAGCTGAAGGCAGATGCTTAACTGACTGAGCCACCCAGGTGCCCCCATAATGGAGTCTTTTAAAGCACAAAAGTCTTTAATTTTGATTAAGTCCAATTTGTTAACTTTTTTTTAACATATAATGCTTTTGGTGTCATATCTAAGGCATCACTGCCTAATCCAAAATGACAAAGATTGTTTCTAATGTTCTTTTCTTAAAGTTTTATATATTTAGCTCTTATTAATTTTTTGTATATGGTGTGAGATAAATCAGGGTTTCTTGTCCTCAGCACTGTTGACACATCAGGCTGTGTCATTTGCTGTGGGGGTCTGCCCTGTGCCTTGTTAGATACTCAGCAGCATCTCTGGCTTCTACCCAGTAAGTGTCAGTAGCACCCTTACCCCCAATTGTGACAACCAAAGTTGTCTCCAGACATTGCCAAATGTAGTCTCCCTTTGGGAAGCCCAAATTACCCCCATTGAAAACCACTGAATTAAATAAAAAATTTTTGTATGTGGATATCCATTTGTTCTAGAGAAACCTTTTTTTTTTTTAAAGATTTTATTTATTTATTTGACAGAGAGAGATTACAAGTAGGCAGAGAGAGAGAGGAGGAAGCAGGCTCCCTGCTGAGCAGACAGCCCAATGTGGGACTTGATCCCAGGACCCTGAGACCATGACCTGAGCCGAAGGCAGCAGCTTAACCCATTGAGCCACCCAGGCGCCCTAGAGAAACCTTTTGTTGAAAAAACTATTCTTTCCCCCTTTGAATTGCCTTGGTAACTTTGCAGAAAATCAATTGGCCATAAATATAAGGGTTTGTTTCTGGAATCTCAATTCTGTTCCATTGATCTCTCTCTTTCCTTAAGGCAGTATCATACCGTCTTGATTACTACAGCTCTATATTAAGTCTTAAAATTGGGAAGTGTTGGGGCGGCTCAGTCAGTTAAGTATCTGCCTTTAGCTCAAGTCATGATCTCCACGTCCTGGGATCGAGCCCCGCTTTGAGCTCCCTACTCAGTGAGGACTCTCCCTCTGCCACTCCCCTGTTTGTGCTTGCTCTCTTTCTGTCAAATAAATTAATAAATAAATATTTTTTTTTTATAAAATTGGTAAGTGTAAGTCTTCCAACTTATTTTTTTCATTTAACTTTTTTTCTTTTTTTTTTTAAGATTTGATTTATTCATTTGAAGAAGACAGAGAAAGCACAGGCAGGGGAGAGGGAAAAGCAGACTCCCCACTGAGCTGGGAGTCCTGCAAGGGATTGATCTCATGACCCTGAGATCATGACCTGAGCCAGAATCAAGAGTCAGCTACCGGGGCGCCTGGGTGGCTCAGTGGGTAAAGCCTCTGCCTTCTGCTCAGGTCATGATCCCAGGGTCCTGGGATTGAGCCCCACATCCGGCTCTCTGCTCTGTAGGGAGCCTGCTTCCTCCTCTCTCTCTGCCTGCCTCTCTGCCTACTTGTGATCTCTGTCTGTCAAATAAATAAATTAAAAAAAAAAAAAAAAAAGAGTCAGCTGCCTAACAGACTGAGGTGCCCCACATTTCACAAGTAGATTCACAAGTAGTTATAAGCACTAACACAGAGAGATTCCATGTACCCTTTATAGTTTCCCCCAATGGTAACATCTTATAGAACTGTAATATAGTACCACAGCTAAGATAATGAGATTGTTACAGACCATCAATCTTGTTCAGATTTCCTCATTTATACTTGTAATTCTTTTTCAAAGCTATTTTGGCCACTCTGGCATTTCCATAAAAAGTTCTCTGAGTAGCTTGTCAATTTCTACAAAAGAGACTTCTGGAATTTTGACAGGGATTGTACTGAATATATGGATATAATTTTGGTAAATTGCCATCATAGCAATATTAATCTTCCTTTTTTTAAAGATTTTATTTATTTATTTGACAGAGAGAGAGAAATCACAAGTAGTCAGAGAGGCAGGCGGGGGGCGGGGGGGAAGCAGACCCCCCTGCTGAGCAGGGAGCCCAATGCTGGGCTCCATCCCAGGACTCTGAGATCATGACCTGAACCAAAGGCAGAGGCTTAACCCACTAAGCCACCCAGGTGCCCCAAATATTAATCTTCTAATCCACGAGTCATGATTTTCTTTTCCTCATTTTTAATTGTGGATATATAATATATGTGTGTATATATATGTATTTTTTAAGCATAACGTGTACCATTCTAGTCACTTTAAGTGTACAATTAAGTGATATTAATTATATTCACACAGTTGTGCAACCATTACCACTATCCACTTCCACAGCTTTTCCATTACCCCAAACAGAAACCATGCTTTTCTTCTTTAAAGCAATAGTGAAATTGCCAACTTACTAGTTACTGTACAGTCTTCTATGATCTCCAAAGTCTGACCCCACGCCCCAGGTCAATAATTTAGTACCAAACTGTGAATCCTGGTAATTATCTTTGGAGAAAAATAGATAGAATCTTTGTTAAGAAACTGGTCTTTAGGGGCGCCTGGATGGCTCAGTGGGTGAAAGCCTCTGCCTTCGGCTCAGGTCATGATCTCAGGGTCCTGGGATCAAGCCTGGAATCGGGCTCCCTGCTCAGCAGGGAGCCTGCTTCTCTGTCTCTCTCTCTCTGCGTGCTGCTCTGCCTACTTGTGATCCCTCTGTTAAATAAATAAATAAATAAAATCTTTTTTAAAAAAAGAAAAACTGGCCTTTAGAGTCTTCAGATCCCAGCTCTGCCACTGACAAGCAGGTTACTTACCTTCTCTGAATCTTAACTTATCATGCACAATTTGAACATTCTTATTTCTCTCAGTCTTCTAGATGTGGTCTTCACTGAATGGGGAGCAGAGACTCCCAGCGATCCTCAGCAGGCTGCAGGTGCTGCGGGAGGCCACAGAGCAAAGATGCACGTTACCTAAGAACATACTATTTTCTCCCCACAAAGCTAAAGTTAGGTAATTCAACTATAAATGATTTTTTTTTAAGTTTTACATCATATAAAATACACATATTATGGAATTAAATATAAGCTTTGCATTTATTTTAATATAAAAGGTAAGACTTAAGGGGCACCTAGCTAGCTCAACATAGACTCTTGATCCCAGGGTCGTGAGTTCCAGCCCCAAGTTGGGCATAGAGCTTACTTTATTTTATTTATTTATTTTTAAAGATTTTACTTATTGATTTAATTAACAGAGAGAGAGTGAGGGAGAGCACAAACGGGAGAGGAGCAAAGGGAGAAGGAGAAGCAGACTCCCCACTGAGAAGGAAGTCCAACGCGGGGCTCGATCCCAGGACCCTGGGACCCTGACCTGAGCTAAAGGCAGACACTTAATGATGGAGCCACCCAGGTGCCCCTAGAGCTTACTTTAAATACATCAATAAATCAAATAAAATGTAAGGCTTAAAAAAAAATGTAGAGTTTGTGTTGGGTGTTCTGAGCTCAACCTACTTCCCTTCCACATCCCACATTCCACTGAGCGAGTCTTTTCCCCTCCAATCTCCCTTTCATCCTGATAGGTACTTCCCATTCTCAGCCCTTCTTCCTCCAGAACCTCAGAATCTTTAACACAGCACACCAGGCAGCAGCTATTAAAATTTCAGAACCAGCACACAAGTTGAGATCTATCTGCCATCTCCATTCAACTAGCTAACAGCTAGTTGCTTCATATTTTATCATTTGGGAGTATTTGAAATAGAATCAATAGCCCTAAAAATCAAAGTGGTTTTATTTACTCCTGGCTTTCCAAGTGTTACTTTCTTTCTTTCAGATGATTTTATTTTCTCTGCTTTACATATAAACTGTTATGATAAAGACAATGAAAGGCATCATGTGATAGGTTGACTTTTAAAATGGCAGTATCTGGGGCACCTGGGGGGCTCAGTCCGTTAAGTCAGCTCAGATCATGATCCCGGAGTCCCAGGATTGAACCCCGCATCAGCCTTCCTGCTCAGCGGATAGTCTGCTTCTCCCTTTCCCTCTGCCCCTCACCCCACTTGAATCTGCTTCTCCCTCTACTCCTTACCCCACTTCTGCTCTCTCTCAAATAAATAAAATATTAAAAAAAAAATAAAAATGAAAAAATAATTTAAAAATAAAAATGGCAGTATCTGTCAGGCTATCCAAATCTTCTGGCCCCAAGGTATTTATTTTATGTAACTTTGTCTTCCTAATAGCCATCAACAGAAAGAAATTGAAAAAATCCTTTTGAACTGTCTGTGTAAAACACTTTACATGCACTATTGTGGTCATTATATTTAAGAAATGTTGAAATGTGTTTTTTTGTTCCCTATTTAAGAAGGCTTCAGGGGCAGCTGGGTGGCCCAGTTGGTTGAGCATCTGACTTCAGCTCATGTCATGATCCCGGGTCCTAGGATTGAGCCAAGCCCCAGAGCTCTCTGCTCAGTGGTGAACCTGGTTCTCCCTCTCCCTCTGCTGCTCCCCATGCTTGTGCTCTCTCGTGTTCTCCCTCTCTTTTGTAAAGTGAATAAATAAAATCTTTAAAAAAAAAAAAAAAAAAGGAGGGGCACCTGGGTGGCTCAGTTGGTTAAGCAGCTGCCTTCGGCTCAGGTCACGATCCCTGGGATTGAGCCCCACATTGGGCTCCCTGGTCAGCAAGGTGTCTGCCTCTCTCTTTCCCTCTGTGCTTGTGTTCTCTCACTCTCTCTCTCAAGTAAATAAATAAAATCTTTACAAAAATAAATAAAATTTTAAGATAAGACAGAGAATGGGACTGTGACCCCTCTATTAAAAAAAAGAAAAAAAAAGGAAGGTTTAAATTTTGCCTTATCAGTTATAACACTGGGATTTGTATCTCTTTATATATATAATGAAGAGCTAGATAAGAGCGGGTAGTAGAGAGACAAATCTTTTTTTGACTAAACTATTAAACACCTAAACATTTATATTTTTCTTCCCAGTGATCTACCTACCAACTTTTTATGAACTGAAGCTGGCATGACAGATTAATTTGTATCTAGCTGTTGCTAAGCTATCACCATGGTATCAAGGCACTAAGGCAAATATAGATGCCTAAAAACAAATGTGTAGGAAGAAAATTTTGTCCCTAGCCCCCTCACCTTTCCTGTCATCTGGATGAGTACTTCAACATCAAAATTCTGTGTCATAGTTGCTGTTCAGTCATAACAAAACAAAACTTTTGAAAACCAAATTATTACACTCCACAAAAATACAGTGTCTGCAAATGTTAGATTTGTCATTTACAAAAGCCATCACCAGTCTTTGTACCTACACCTTGTAATGATTGAAATAGCACTCATAGTAACTGTTGAATTTTTGCCCTTAAGCAATATAAAACATCAGCAAGAATACTGCCCTATTAATTTAGTTTTTATGGTCAGTCAGAATGAATGGCATCTTTTTGTTCTGCCTCAATAGTTAAAGCTTTTCAAATAGTTTTTAGAATTTCAAATTCTAGTAGATGATTTCAGCCAAAGGCCCTATTGTGAGCTTTATCTTCAAGAGTGATATAAATGCACTCTCCAGTCTTGTCTCTTAGTCCTATTACTTCCTCTGCCTCTCCATGCATACACTCTAAGAGATTATTTAATCCAAAGGGACCAGCTCAATTTTCTTAAAAGTGCCCATCAACGCTATTAAAATATGTTTATAGACTGGATGTATCACTTGTTTACCCAAATAACAGCATAAATATCTGTTTTTAGAAAGCTTTACCATAAATCTTTCTATATGATTGGATTCCTCAGCAAGGCTATGATTAGGAAATAAACCATTTTCCCCCTTGGCTAGTTCTAATGAAAGCTTTCCAACTTAAACATTGTGTTTGAACACTTCTTCCATTCATAGCATGTGCCCATCAAAAAGCCCTTTCTGTTTGCAGTGTGTCAGCTGTACTATTTATAACCTAGTTAACAATGCCAACTAGAGGCAGTAAAAGGTGTATATTTCATATGCAAATGCCTAGCAGTAATTTCTACAATTACATATAGTTGCTTGCTCTATTATGTGTAACACCAACCTTATAAAACTGAGTACAGGAAGTAAAAAATGGTCTAATATTATGTTTTTACATTTTTGTATTGCTTAAAAGTTGCATTGAATTAATCAGAAAAATGAAAATTAAAGAGTGCAAAATGAAAGTACCCCTAGCTTGTAATGGACATTTTCACATAATGGGACCTGTCACTTTGATCACCTGCAATAGTAGCTGTTCAGACCAAGAAACTCACTGTGGGACGCAGGCTCTTCTTTCTGTTTTGCCTTCAGATTTGTGTTTTCCCAAACAGTCCTCTTGGTGCTTTTTTGTTTTACCAGATTATGATTCCCCTGACTTGGAAATCATGAGTAGAGAGAGAAGAAACCAGAATAAGTTTATGTTTTCTTTCCCTGCCGTTCACTAAGTGTTACTATGGGCAAAACACTGTCTTTCCTACAGAGATGACCAGAGAGTGAGATTATTTTTTTCTTCCCCACCATGATGTGAACTTCTTAGGATCAGATTCTCTTTGAAGTCAGTAGGAGATATAACAAACAGAATACACAGATCTTGGTTCAAATACTGACTTCTCCATCGGATGTGCTATCAGGCCAATTCCCCAAGTTTCTTCTTGCTTTCTTAAAGAAATGAAGAATGTCATGCGTAGTAGTAAAATGGCCGACTGCCCAAATGCCCTACCCCTGTACCCATTACAGAAGCTGTCAGTAAAAGGTCAGTAAAGGAAATGTGTTTTTATAATGAAACAAGCAAGTCAAATAGAGAGAGGGTAAAGGAGCAGTTGATTGCAAATTCTCATTAGAAGAATATGGATTATGAAAGTAGGTCTAGACAGGACATACAGATGGCCAACAGACACATGAAAAGATGTTAAACATCACTTAACATCAGGGAGATACAAATCCAAACTTCAATGAGATACCACCTCACAGCTGTCAGAGTGGTTATAATCAACAACACAAGAGACAACAGGTGTTGGTGAGGATGTGGGGAAAACAGAACCGTCTTGCACTGTCGGTGGGAATGCAAACTGGTGCAGCTAGTGTGGAACACAGTATGGAGGTTCCTCAAAAACTTAAAAATAGAACTAGCCAACAATCCAGCAATTGCACTACTAGGCATTTACTCAGAGAATACAAAAATACTAATTCAAAAGGATATATACACCCCTATGTTTATAGAAGCATTGTAGTAGCCATATTATGGAAACAACCCAAGTGCCCATCAACTGATAATGGATAAAGAAGATGTAGTGTGTATATATAATGGAATACTATTCAGCCATGAAAAAGAACAAAATCTTGCCATTTGCAGTGACATGAATGCAGCTAGAGAGTATTATGCTAAGCAAAATAAATCAAGACAAATACAGTATGATTTCACTCATATGTGGATTTTAAGAAATAAGCAAAGAAAATAGATAAATTATAAGAAAGTCTTTTTTGGGGCGCCTGGGTGGCTCAGTGGGTTAAGCCGCTGCCTTCGGTTCAGGTCGTGGTCTCAGGGTCCTGGGATCGAGCCCCACGTTGGGCTTTCTGCTCAGCCGGTAGCCTGCTTCCCTTCCTCTCTCTCTGCCCGCCTCTCTGCCTACTTGTGATCTCTCACTGTCAAATAAATAAATAAAATATTTAAAAAAAAAAAAAAAGAAAGTCTTTTTTTTTTTTAAGATTTTATTTATTTATTTGACAGAGATCACAAGTAGGCAGAGAGGCAAGCAGAGAGAGAGGAAGGGAAGCAGGCTCCCCACTGAGCAGAGAGAGCCCGATGTGGGGCTCGATCCTAGGACCCCGGGATCATGACCTGAACCAAAGACAGAGGCTTTAACCCACTGAGCCATCCAGGCACCCCGAAACAGTCTTTTTTTTTTTTTTTAAGATTTTATTTATTTGTTTGACAGACACAGCAAGAGAGGGAACACAAGCAGGAGGAGTGGGAGAGGGAGAAGCAGGCTTTCTGCCAACCAGGGAGTCTGATGTGGGGCTCGATCCCAGGACCCTGGGATCATGACCTGAGCCAAAGGCAGACGCTTAACAACCGAGCCACCCTGGCACCCCTAGATCTTTTTTTTAAGGAAGATTTTATTTATTTATTTGAGAGAGCACACGAGAGAGAGCATGGGCTGGGGGTGGGGGACAGAGGAAGAGGAAGAGAGAAAAGCAGACTCCCCACTGAGCAGGGAGTGTGATGTTGGGCTCAATCCCAGGACCCCAGGACCAT
This sequence comes from Mustela nivalis, assembly GCF_964662115.1. Lineage (NCBI taxonomy): Eukaryota > Metazoa > Chordata > Mammalia > Carnivora > Mustelidae > Mustela > Mustela nivalis. The sequence goes on from NC_139024.1 coordinate 24,500,246, forward strand.
GACCAGAGCCAAAGGCTCTGGTTTAGCCGACTGAGCGCCCCCCCCCCCACCAAGAAACAGACTCCTAATTGTAGAGGACAAACATGGTTACCAGAGGGGAAGTGAGGGGGGGGAGGTGTTAAATAGGTGATGGGGATTAAAGACAGCACCTGTGATGAGCTCGGGGTGATGTACGGAAGTGTTGAATCACTATATTGTACATCTGAAACTAATAGTATACTGTGTATTAACTATACTAGAATTTAAATAAAAACTCTTTTTAAAAAGGTGGGTCTACGGGGCGCCTGGGTAGCTCAGTGGGTTAAAGCCTCTGCCTTCCGCTCAGGTCATGATCTCAGGGTCCTGAGATCGAACCCCACGTTAGGCTCTCTGCTCAGCAGGGAGCCTGCTTCCCTTCCTCTCTCTCTCTGCCTGCCTCTCTGCCTACTTGTGATCTCTGTCAAATAAATAAAATCTTTAAAAAAAAAAAAAAAAAAACAAGGTGGGTCTAGAGACTTTTCTAGGCATATAGGACAATATGAGGTGAAAGGAGTCTAAATAGAGATGATTGGCACCAATTCAGGCGTGCATCCTCTATTTATCCCCCCTAGGGACCCCAGGGGTGTACCTTTATTTTATGTTTTTAATATTTTATTTACTTATTTGAGAGCGCACAAGCAGGGTAAGCAGCAGGCAGAGGGAGAGGGAGAAGCTGGCTCCCTGCTGAGTAAGGAGCCCCATGCCAGGCTCAATCCCAGGCCCCCGGGATCATGAGCTGAGCTGAAGGCAAGATGTTCAACTGACTGAGTCACCCAGGCATCCCAAGGGGTGTATCTTTAAAAAGCAATATTTAAAGTTCAAAGACAAGCATAAAGCTTATCATTTGGGAAGTTATGGGGTTACAGATGGTAACCATATTCCCACAATGTGGTATGTGAACCACCTGCATCAAAATCAGGGGCTTGTGTTAGTATCAGGGTCGCCCCTCCTGCCCCCACCATGTCGTGAGCCAGAACCTCCAGAGGTAAGGGGCAGGGATCACGTTTCTCAAAAGCTTCCAAGTAATTCTCACATACTTTCCAGTTTGGGATCCAGTGGGGGTAGATGTCACATTTCTAAGGTTCCATTGATATTCTAATTCTTGCTGGTGCAACAGAGAGAACATGGGGTTTGAAGTAAGACAGATTCCAGGCAGATTGAAATGCTCAACGGTAAAGCCAGAAAAAGAAAAATCCATGGAGAAAAACAAATACTGCATGACCTCCCGTATGTGTAGAATTTTAACAACAACAACCAAAAACAAAATCCTGAATTCTTGGATACAGAAAATGGATTGGTGGTTGCGGGGGGTGGGGGTGGGATGGGGGTGGAAGTGAGGGGCTGGGAGGTGGAGGATGGGTGAAGAGGGTCAAATGTGCAAACCTCCATTTATAAAACAAATATGTCACAGGGATGTAAGGTACAGCATGGTACCTCTGGTGAATAATATTGTATTGCATATTTGGAAATTGCTAGAAGAATACATCTTAGAAGCTCTCATTGCAAGAAAAAAAAAAAACTAGCTCTGTGTGGTAATGGATGTTAACTAAACTTAGTGTGATCATCTCATAATACAGTTGTCCCTTGAACAACACAGCTTTGAACTGTGTGGGTCCACTTATATGCAGGTTTTTCCCCAAAAATACAGTACTGGTAATGTATTTTCATTATGATTTTCTTTTCTCTACCTTACTTTATTGTAAGAATCCAGTATATAACACATGTAAAATATGTGTGAATCAATTGTTCATGTTCTCAGTAAGCCTTCCAGTCAACAGTAGCCTATTAATAGTTAAGTCTGGGGGGGGGGGGGAGACTCAAATATTATACATGGATTTTCAACTGTGATGGGTAGTGCCCCTAGCCCCAACATTGTTCAAGGATCAATTGTATATACAAATATCTAATCGTGGGTGTCTAGCTGGCTCAGTTGGAAAAGCATGTGACTGTTGACCTCAGGGTTTTGAGATCAAGCCCCACATTGGACTCTGTGCTGGGCCTGGAGGCTGTTGAAAATTTTCTCTCTTTGCCTCCCTCTGCCTCTTCCCCCATCTAAAAAAAAAAAAATACAGAAAGGGGGAAAGAAGTATAAGATGTGGGGTGCCTAGGTGCTCAGTCGTTAAGTGTCTGCCTTCAGCTCAGGTTATGATCCCAGGGTTCTGCGATAGACCCCTGCATGGGGCTCCCTGCTCAGTGGGAAGCCTGTTTCTCCCTCTCCCACTCCTCTTGCTTGTGTTCCCGCTCTCACCATCTCTGTCTCTGTCAAATAAATAAATAAAATCTTAAAAAAAAAAAGACATATAAGATGTGTAGTAAATGAAAAATGTAGAATAAAATGGCAGAAATAAGTACTTATATTGGAATGCATTATAATAAATATACATTAATTAAATTGACCAAACACTGTATGTTAACTACATGAATTAAAATTTTTTTAAAAAATTAAATTGACTAATTAAAAAAACAGACTGAGGGGGCACCTGGATGTCTCAGTCAGTTAGGCCTCCAGCTCTTGATTTCCACTCAGTTTGTGATCTCAGGGTCCTGGGATTACGCCCCATGTCAGGCTCTGCATTCAGCAGGGAGTGTGTTTGGGGATTCTTTCTCCCTCTCTTTCTGCTCCTCTGCCCACCCACACCCATTCTCTCTCAAATAAATAAATCTTTAAAAACAAAACAAAAAACCACACTCTGATTGGTTTAAAAAGTAAGATCCAATAGTAAGTTGTCTAAAAGAGAAACTTAAAAGATATAAAAAGTTTAAAAATAAAAGATGGGAAAAATTATGAACCAAAAGAAAAAAAGGGGGAAAATCTTAATAGCTGACAATATAGAATATAGGGCAAAAAAATATAGGGGACAAATAAGGACATTATATGCTGATTAAAGGAATAGAGAAGAAACTATAACCATCAAAAACATGTATGCAGGGTGCCTGGGTGGCTCAGTGGGTTAAGCCACTGCCTTCAGCTCAGGTCATGATCTCAGGGTCCTGGGATCGAGTCCCACATCGGGCTCTCTGCTCAGCAGGGAGCCTGCTTCCCTCTCTCTGCCTGCCTCTCTGTCTACTTGTGATCTCTCTCTGTAAAATAAATAAATAAAATTAAAAAAAAAAAAAACATGTATGCGGGGGGGGGGGGGGTGCCTGGGTGGCTCAGTTGGTTAAGCTGCTGCCTTTGGCTCAGGTCATGATCCCTGGGTCGTGGGATCGAGTCCCGCATTAGGCTCCTTGCTCAGTGGGGAGACTGCTTCTCTCTCTGCCTCTGCCTGCTTGTGCTTTCTCTCTCTCTCTCTAATAAATAAGTAAAATCTTTAAAAAAAAAAAATGTATGCAGGGCACCTGGGTGCCTCAATGGGTTAAAGCCTCTGCCTTCAGCTTGGGTCATGATCCCAGGATTTGGGGATCAGCAGGCTCCCTGCTTGCCTCTCTGCTTACTTGTGATCTCTGTCTGTCAAATAAATAAATAAAATCTTTAAAACAAACAAACAAACAAACAAACATGTATGCACCTAACAATACAACATCAAAATATACAAAGAAACAAAAAATTTTCTGGGAGAAATGAATAAAGTCAAGTTATAGTTAAAAGATGTTAGCCACATCTTTATGAAATTAAAGATCAAGCACATAAAATAAATATATCAATATGTTTAATAATTCAGTTAATAAGCTAAAGCTATGAGGTATATGTAGAACCCAGCACCAAAGGAATAGTTTAATGGTAACTATCAGATTAAACTATGTGAAGATGTCCATAGTTGACAATTTTTGGCCCATAGAAGTGATCATTTCATCCTTATTCAACCTAAACTGCATAGGTTGCTGAAGGGACTAAATCAGCTAATGTGTATAAAATAATCAATATTTAATTTAGCCTCCTTTTCCTATAGTCCACTAAGACAGTACTTGCCTTGATTTTTGGTTATCATAAATTAATTCACTAAAACCCTATTGTAATTGGATAAGTGAGAGCCAAAGAATTCAGTAATCTAAAACATAAGGTCACAGTTTTCTGTAAGGTCAACAACAAAATGACCAGTGTGGAGCTAGCTGGGGAGGAATTCTGGGAGTCCAGCTGCCATGTCTAAATTCGGCCAGACAAAGCTGTGATTTGGTGCCACCTGGTGGTGGTGGTTGGCTCCAATTTAAATATTGTTGGGACAATTCTGAGACCGGAGGCAGCAGTAGAGCATCAGTAATTCCAGAAATGTCCCAGTTAGTTGGCCAGATTCAGAGATTTGCCTTGGAGAATACTGAAACCCAGAGACTCACTCTTCACTTTTCTCTTTTTCTGCAACAAGTTTATTACATACCTTTCCTTCACCTTCATGACCTTGGTCTCCATGCCAAGATCCCCATCCCCAACCTCAGCATAGAACTTTAATGCCCACCCCAACTCTTATCCCTGTCCTGTTCTCAAATATGGGCTAGGCCCACAATGGGAGCCAGTTGCCAATTCTGCATTATATCTAAAATTATATTTTTGATGCGTGCCTTATTATGGGGGTTTTACTGTGCTTGTAAAGGATCCCCTGAATGCCCACAACATAGGAGCACTATATATATATTTCTTTATTTTAAAGCCTTTGATTACTGCAAATGTTTCTGGTGGGCTATAAAAAGCCTTTATTAGGTTGAGACTAATTGAAATTCAAGCAGGAAAATAAAAGGAAGACATGCAAAGGAGAAAATTTTCATCTCGAGAATATTAACCCTATTATATGAATGCTATGAAAACTCAAATTTATAGTTGCCTTTTGTGGATGATCTCTTGTTATCCAACACACTCAGAACTTCTTTGGTTTGGGGGACACCTGAGTGGCTCAGTGGGTTAAGCCTCTGCCTTCGGCTCAGGTCATGATCTCAAGGTTGTGGGATCAAGCCCCGCATTGGGCTCTCTGCTCAGTGGGGAGCCTGTTTCCCCCACCCCTCTCTGCCTTCCTTTCTGCCTACTTGTGATCTCTCTCTCTCTCTGTGTCAAATAAATAAATAAATAAAATCTTTTTTAAAAAAATTTCCTGGTTTGGGCAGGGGTGGGGGGCAGCCTTTCCTTCCTTATATAAACATGCCCTATTCCAGTATTATAGGCATGCTCCCTGAACCCACAAACTGGGCTTCTCAGCATCTGCATGGAGGGGCAAGCCTTGAAAGGCGGTAGTGGTCAGTTACTGGTTACATTTCTGTTTCTGCCCCCATCCCTTTTCCTGGCGTCCCTCCACTTCTGAGTGATGGCTGGGTCACTAAACCGAGCAGGAGACAGGCAGTCTGAGAGACGGGCACTGCTGAGAGCAGCAGAGCTAGCTAGCTGTTTGAGATCAGGCTCTTCTTGGTCTGTGACTGCAAGAGGTCACGTCTGTCTTGGATGAAACTGTCAAGCACCAAGCTGAGTGTCGAGCTGCAGAAGATTTGCAGCACACACCTTCTCTGCCCACTACCTATTGTTCTGACCTTACCTGTTACTTAGGCCTGGACTCTAACTTCGCAGGCTCTCTGGTTTTTACTCCAGAGGGCTATGTATAGTTTTCCAAATACGGCCTGCAGTTTCCTGCTCAGTGGCTGCCCAGGATTTTCTCCACTCAGAATGCCCTTCACCCAGCGTTTGTGGGTCAGAATCCCGCTCAGACTTCTGCAGCCTCTCAGGACAACCCCGTCCTTCATGGAAACTTCCTGAGCAAGCTGCTCACTCATGCCCACGCTGGGGCTCCCTCTGATGCTGCCTTCTGTTTCATATTCCAGTTCTCACGGCTCGTGGTAGATTCGTTGGCTAGACTGAAATCTTTGTGAGGACAGGCACTTGACTTACCCATTTTTTAATTCCTGAAAGGGCTCAAAGCTTTGCAGTCGTAGGTGTTCAATAAATATTTGTTTAATTTTGAGAGCTTTTGTCACATTAAAACCAGTCAGGCTGTCTTCCAGAGAATTCTCACCCTCTCCTGCCAACTGCATGGGTGCACAACCCTAATTTAGGGACTAAATGGCCTCCCCCACCTCCCTCTACAATTGATATCAGCCAAATTCTGTCCCTGCAAAAATTCTCTGGGAATGTAGCCATTGGGAAAACACATTCACTTACTCTCCAGCCTAGACTAGCGATCCCTTTGGCACTGAAATAATTTACTTACTTATCCAATGTCAAGGCTGGATAAATGCATTTTACCTAAGTACTAAGTTTACTTACTAAAAGCTGGGATTGCAACAAGCATCTTACAAAGAATTTGCATGGGTACAGAAGCTGTACCTTTTGTGTGTCTTCATTTTTTAACGTTTAAATGCTATTAAATCATTGGCTAGCAACTTGGATGTAACATGTTTTATTACAGATACCATTTGAAAACTTCAGTATCTCCAGAAAGAGAATTCAGGAAATACCAAATGTGTGAGTCTTCGAGAATCACAACGTAAGTGCCTTATCTATCCCCAAACTGGTTAGGAGTTTCTCCTTGCCCTGTGCATAGGTCACTTGTTTCTACTGAAGCTAATACTTTCCTTTAAAAAAAAAAATTTTTTTTTAATTTTATTGAAGAAAAGTAACCCCAGACCTCTCTAATTTCTAATGTAGGGTATCCCAAGGGAAGCAAGTAATGGAGATTATTAGATTCCTCCGGTCCCTTTCCCCTCAAATTCACACATGTGAGTTCCAAAGGGCAATTATTCCTCTTTGGTCCATGCTGATTATATATGTCAGGAGGGTAATAAGGTCATTTATTTGAACGATTTTCATCTGGTGTACTTCTAATATTCTTGCCTCACTCCTGACCACTCAAATCAGTATCACAGGGAGATCAGCATCTCTCTCCCACCACCAAAGAAAATGATGAAACAAAGGTGATTTGAGTCTGAACTTTCTGCTCCCAAATTTATCATCTTCCCGGAGCACAAGGATTGTATGGCTTTAGTCGTTTAAACCAGTAACGGCTCAGTGGTAATGTTAATCCTTTAAACCAATGACGGCTGAGTAATAACTAGTATCACGTGTTTACTATTAACTCGATGGCTAAACCTCCAAGATATGACCTACTTTTCAAAACCTTTTTATTGAGTTCAGAAATTGCCCCCGGCAGAATCAGGAAAACAAGGTACTGTACTAATAAAAGGAAATGCTACATTATAATACATTATTAAGAAGACCCTGTGTTAGATACTTATATTTTATTGTGAAAACTGGAATCTGATTAGTTGGCTGAATGGGGATTTCCTTCCTAAAAGTTTGTCCTAGTGCTTCCCTAGAAGCCACCGAGAAATCCTGAAACTGCTCTATAGATAACGTCAACTCACATATGTTCGGCAAGATCATATTTTTGAGGTAGTAATCTATATTTTTATTCTCCTGTTACTTCCCTTTCTCTTCCCTGCCTCCAAGCAGAAATTCCCATCTGGGTTTATTGTCTTGGTGAAGGGATGAGATGGAACGGAACGTGGAAATCGTCCTCAAGCTTTCGTTTCTAAAAGCATAAGCCCCAGCAAGGAGATGACTTGAGCCAAAGGCAAAAGCAGGAGGATCCCGGACAAGGTGGTGGAGAGGAACAGGGGCCGGCACGGGAGCTTTCCAGCAAGCTGGCTGGAGGCAGGCCTGCCCTTCGAGAAGACACAGTGTGAGCCATGGCCACAGACTAGAGGCCTGTGGGCCAGACCTGACTTTGTTTGGCCATGTGAATTGCAGTCATTCACATTAAAAATCTGGGCAATTTCACATAAAATTCCAGGTTTGGGTTTCTCGGAAGTAATTGGCAGAGTTGGCCGTACTGGATTCGGTCTGTAATGACACCCAATGGCTGCCTGCCTTAGATAAGGAATGAACTCTAGTTTTCCGAAGTCCCCACTGTTCCCTGCCTTATCCCTCTGCTGACCCCAAGGGTTAATCACCCTAACACTTCCACTGCTGTTTTCTGGACAATAAAGGATACTCCTCTTTACCCAGGATTTCCCCCATAAATGGAGGAACAAAAGATAGACTAAAGATGGTTCACATTGAAAGAACCCAGAGAGCTAGTGCATTTTCTTGTAGAAGTGATGATCTTATGCGTTGAATAGGCAATCCACTGGCTTCCCCCATGAATTCTTCTTGCTGCTTGCTTTAGGCAATTGCATCAGGTATCCCTGTTCTAGGCAGCCTTGCAAAGAGATGACGGTGTCCCCGGTCAGGCTTGGCAGAGCCATTGCCCGCAGGGGACAGTGAGCAGAATGATGGATGACTTAGCCAGAACCGAGGTGGGCAAATGCCTATAGGAGAGAGGCTCTTGGAAGCCCACTGAGAGTGGGGAAGACTCCGAAACGATGGGGCTTAAAATAGAAAGTAAAATATAAACGTGGTTATTTCATGCACACAAATGGACAGACTCGGAACTGCATACGATACTTGTATTCTCTCACTGGCGTGGTTACTTAGCTCAGGGCTCTAGTGGCCCCAATGTGCATTCGTGATAGAGGCTACCAGAGCCTGTCCTGGGGAAAGACAGCAGGACGTGTTGTTCTTTTCCTTGTGGATGGGGGAAAGATAATGAACACTAGAATTGTGGTTCGGGGACCATCACCTGTTTTAGAATTATATGATGGTATCTCTCCCTTTCTGCATGGAGTTTTGATTTAAAATAGGGTTCTAGGGCAGGGTGCCCAAGTCGTTCAGTCGTTAAGTGTTTGCCTTCAGCTCAGGTCATGATCCCAGGGTCCTGGAATGGAGCCCTACATGGGATTCCTAACTCAGCAGGGAGCCTGCTTCTCCCTCTCCCTCTGCCTTCTGCTCCCCCTGCTTGTGTGCTCTCTCTCTGTCAAATAAATAAATTACACCTTTTAATTAAAATAATAATAAATAAAATAACATAGGGTTCTATGGGTATCTTCCAGATAGCATCCGGGTTGGGCATATGAACCTTTGTGTTTTTGCTGCTAAACCAGAAATGTGTTTTTCAAAACCCCAACTGTTATGTGCCCGGGTTAGTTATCTCAATAGTTTGCTCCCCTCATTTATAACCAATAAAAATAACAGCTCTCCTTTATTGAACTAACCTTCTGCCAGCCTGTAGCAGTGCTACACCTAACCGCCTTGTTTATAACCCCCCTGTAGGGCGGGGTTGCCTCGTGCTGTGAAACAGAAATGGAAACTCAAATCAGAAGCAAGCTTCCAAAATCTCACACTTAGTGCACGCTGGAGTCGGGATTCAAATCCAGATCTGTGTGACTTTATAAGCCCGGCACTCTATATAGCTAGCAAGTCTACAGCATTTATTGTCACTCGCTATTTGCAGGACAGTGATTGGGCAGAGGGGTGGAAATATGAATGCAGTGGCCACGTCTCCAAGGAGCAGCAAAATTAAATTAGGCACATTCTTTAAAAATAAGAGGGAAGGCAGTTTCCTGCAGTGACAGGTTTTATAAGAATCCTTAGATTTGTGCTGGTAGCAGAGGAAGTTATATCGTCAGCAGAACATTGACTCTGGGACCCTGGGCTTCTGGGATGCTAGGACGGAGTCCGGGTGAACATATTACTCTTTTCCCCATCAGTTGTAGTGAATCCCCCAAAAGACATTGAAATCCTTACCCTCAGCATCCGTGAATGGGACATTATTTGGAAATAAGGTTTTGTTTTGTTTTTTTAAGATTTTATTTATTTATCAGAGAGAGGGGTGGGGAGAGAGCGAGCACAGGCAGACAGAATGGCAGGCAGAGGCAGAGGGAGAAGCAGGCTCCCTGCTGAGCAAGGAGCCCAATGTGGGACTCGATCCCAGGACGCTGGGATCATGACCTGAGCCGAAGGCAGCCGCTTAACCAACTGAGCCACCCAGGCGTCCCTGGAAATAAGGTATTTGAGGATGATCAAGTTCAGATGAAGTCATTAGGTTGACTCCACTCCAGTATGACTGGTGTCCTTATAAAAAGGAGAAGTTTGGGAGCGTCTGGGTGGCACAGTCAGTTGAGTGTCCGACTCTTGATTTTGGTTAAGGTCATGATCTCATGGGTCATTGGGTCTAGCTCTGTCTCCAGCTCTTTGCTCATTGGGAGTCTGCTTGAAGATTCTCTCTCTCTGCCCTTCCCCCACCCTAGGCACATCTGTGCTCTTTCAAATAAATCTTTCATAAAATAAAATAAAATAAATAAAAAGGAGAAGTTTGGACGCAGAGGCAGGCACGTACAGAGGGAAGATGATGCGAAGACGTAGGGAGAATGCCATCTCTGAGGCTACCAGGCACAGCTGAGGCTACCAGGCACTGAGAGAGAGACCTGGAGCAGATGCTTGTTCACAGCCCTCAGAAAGAACCAGCCTGGCCAATAAACACCTTGATCTTGGTCTCCTTGACTCCAAAACTGTGAGATAATAAATTTCTGATGTTCTAAGCCACCCAGTTGGTGGCACTTTGCGATGGCAGCCCTAGCAAAGAAAAACACCATCCAGCCTGTATTCTTTTAGTTGTTTTATTATTATTTTTGAAACATTTTGCTTATTTTATTTTATATTTTAATTTTTTGATATTTTATTTATTTATATGACAGAGAGAGAGAGATGACAAGTAGGCAGAAAGGCAGGCAGAGAAGGGAGGGGGGAAGCAGGCCTCCTGCTGAGCAGAGAGTCCGGGATGTGGGGCTTGATCCCAGGACCCTGGGATCATGACCTGAGCTGAAAGCAGAGGGTTAACCCACTGAGCCACCCAGGTGCCCCATTTTGCTTATTTTAGAGAGAGAATGCACCAGCAGGGAGAGCAGCAGAGGGCAAAGGTGAGGGGGACAATCTCCAGCAGACGGTGCTGAGCACAGAGCCCAATACAGGGCTCGATCCCAGGACCCTGAGATCACAACATGAGCCTAACCCAAGAGTCAGATGCTCAACCGACCGAGCCACCCGGGCACCCCTGTATACTTTTCAAAAAGAGAAGATTCAGTTGTGTGGCTTTGTCATCATCTCCTTCAGAGTCCTCCTCTTGAGTGGGTCTGGGACGCCCAGGAAGGCTGGGAATTGTCCACACGCAATCTTAAATCCGTGTATCATGGCTTGGCTCCCATCTACAGTCTGTGTCCAAGCCACACAGCAGGGAAGAGCCCCTTGAGATCCTTAGTGCGGAAGGCAGCGGGACAGACACTGGAGTCCTGCCCAAGGGTATCTGAAAGACGTGAATGAGAGTCCCATCAGGTAAGACCACTTAGGCTGAGATAAGGGCTGTCTGCACAAAAGGTCTAAGCGGGAGCATAGACCCAGGTGCTACTCCCCCTGGTGGGGAAGGGGGTGGTGAAAACACAGCAGAGGAGGTTTTGGAGGAAGAACAGGCATTGACTAGGAGACTCCAAAAACCTCAAAGGCACAGGCAGAAGAGGCAGAAATGCCTGGCCAGACAAGGAGAGCTCTAGCACTCCTATACGTCTTAGAGCAGAATGGGATTTTCTGCAAGGAAAAGTTGAGTTTCTATTGTAGTCGGCACTATTTCTGTTTTGAACAATTAAACTGGGAAATAAGTAGCCTGAATTGGAAAACAGCAGAAGAACTAGTACTTAGGCTGTAATGCCGGTCGTGCCAACCGCGTGGGATGCTTCTAGATCCCGGCACATATTAGGTCTGCAATAACTGTGTGTTACAGGAGAGGATGAGTTACAAACCACGTAATCTCTCTGGACCTTTGTTCTTTTTCATCTGTTCAAAAATGGGATAGATCGATACGGGGAGGTGATACATCTACACCACCTCTCTCAGATCCGTGCTCAAAGGCAAACAGGGTGACAACATGTGAAAGCACTATCGTTACAAACGTAAATGTTTACATTCCTCCCAAATCCATATGTTGAAGACCTACCCCCCCAGGTAATGGTATTTGAAGATGGGGCCTTTGGGAGATAATGAGGCTTAGATGAGGTCGTAAGGGTGGGGCCCTCCTGACAGGATCAGTGCTTTTTTAAAAGATTTATTTATTTGAGGGGTGCCTGGGTGGCTCAGTGGGTTAAGCCTCTGCCTTCAGCTCAGGTCATGACCTCAGGGTTGTGGGATCAAGCCCAGCAACGGGCCTCTTTGCTCAGCAGGGAGCCTGCTTCCCCCCCTCTCTCTGCCTGTCTCTCTGCCTCCTTGTGATCTCTCTCATTGCCAGAAAAAAAAAAAAAAAAAAAGGGATTTATTTACTTGAGATAGAAGGAGAGCAGGCCTGAACAGGGGGGAGGAGCAGAGGGGGAAAGAGAATCCCAGGCAGACTCCCTGCGGAGCGTGGAGCCCAACACGGGGCTCAATCTCACAAGCCTGAGATCATGACCTGAGCTGAAACCAAGAGTTCAGACACCCAACCCTCGGAGCCACCCAGGCGCCCCAAGATCAGTGAGAAGAAATACCCAGGGAGTTTGCTCTTTTCCTATCCACCGTGGGAGGACACAGCGGGAAAGTAGCTGCCTGCAAACCAGGAAGAGGGCTCTCACCAGAACCGGGCCGTGCTGGTGCTCTGATCTCAGACTTCCGGCCTCCAGAAATGTGAGAAGATCCATTTCTGGATGGATCCCTAGTGTAGGGTATTTTTGTTACGGTGGCCGGAGCACACTAAAACAACAACGGAAAGAACTTCATGAGGCTCTATACCGGGGAGGGGGGTGCCGTCCTGGCACGTGGCGCGGATCCAACCTTGATTAGCTGCTTGCTTTTGGGCTTGTCCCTTCTAACGGCATGGGGGTTCCAGGGACGTTTCCGGACACCATTCATGCAGACTAGGACCCATCCTGTTCCTCATGTTCGACCCTTTGTTTCTTCATCTATAAAAAATAAAAAAGGATGAGGAATGGAACATGATATCTAACAGCGACTCATTTATCTTTGCAGCAGATACTCGGTGAGAATCCACCATGTCTGAGGCAGGAGCCCGGTGTTTGGAGATGGAGCGCTGGGACATGGTCTTGCCTCCCGGAGTTCACAGAAAGGTTCTTACAGCTTCCCGGGGACAGAGTCTCTGTATTAGGCACCTCAGGCTGCCGTAGCAAAATATCACAGACTCAGGGGCTCAAACCAAAGATCTTTATTTCTCATAATTCTGGATGCCAGAAGTCCAAGGTCAGGGTACCTGCATGCTTGGTTTCTCCTGAGGCCCCTTCTCCCTGGCTTGCAGATGGCCACCTTCTCTTCACGTCCCCTGATGGCTCTCATGTCCCCATTTCTTTGTGCCCATCGCTGGTGACTCTCCCTCTGCTTTTAAGATACTTGAGAGACTCTTAATCTTAGGAAACAACCTGAGGGTTGCTGGAGGGGAGGGTAGACGGATGGGGTAACTGGGTGATGGACACTAAGGAGGGCACGCGACGTTAAGAGCGCTGGGTGTTGTGGAAGACTGATGAGTCACTCACCTCTGCCTCCAAAACCAATAATATATTATCTGTTGCTTAATTGAATTTATTTTTCAAAAGATTTTATTTATTAATTTGACAGACAGAGATCAATCACAAGTAGGCAAAGAGGCAGACAAAGAGAGAGAGAGAGAGGAGAAAGCAGGCTCCCCATGGAGCAGAGAGCCTGATGTGGGGCTCGATCCCAGGACCCTGGGATCATGACTGACTTGAAGGGCAGAGGCTTTAACCCACTAAGTCACCCAGGCGACTCATGTTCTTAGTAGAAATTTTTAAAATTTAATTGAATTTAAATTAAAAAAAAAAAAAAGAATACCAGTCATTGGACTGAGGCACACTGTATGATCTCATTTAACATTAATTACCTCTGTAATTAAGAGAGTTTAATAATTTAGAGAGTTTATCTCTAAATACAGTCCTCCCAGCACCCGGGAGGCTCAGTTGGTTAAGCATCTGCCTTCAGCTCAGATCATGATCCCAGAGTCCTGGGATCCAGCCTGCGTCTCCTTCTACCCCTCCCCCAGCTTGTGTGAGTACGCACTCTCTCTCCATCTCTCTCAAAAATAAATACAATTTTTTAAAAGTTATTAAAAAATATAGTCCATTTTCTGAGATATATTAGGGGTTAGGACTTCAATACATGCATTTAGGGGGAGGTCAGAGTTGAGTTCCTAACAGCCTCTATGACCAGGAAAGAAAAGATGCCTCGGAAGTAGAGCAGGGGCCTGTGGCCCAGACCTGGACTCCCCGAGGCCTCTCCAGAAGGAGAGCTAAGCTGCTCACCGAAGGATGCGGCTGGCAGCAGGGGCTGCTCTTCTGAAGAAACACTCTGCGAAGCACAGACCTTGTGTATTTCACTTTTTTGTGGCCTCTTGACTTTCCTTCTTTTTTTTTTCTTTTCTTTTTTTTTTTACTCTGGCCTTTGGTAGGAATAACAAAGAGGAACCCAAAAACATCATTCCAGAAGCCAATGTGCCTTGGGCAAGCCACCTTTCCTTTCTACCTCAGCTTCCTTCTTGGTATAATCAAGTAGTTAGCATTTATTATTTCTCAGACCTTAATGTGCCATGATTCTCGGGAAATTCTTAGGTACAGTCACGGTTACTTCTCTAAAATACTGACAATTCATGGGACGCCTGGGTGGCTCAGTGGGTTAAGTTGCCTGCCTCCTGCTCGGGTCATGATTCCAGGGGCCTGGAATAAGTCCCACATCCGGCTCCTTTGCTCAGTGGGGAACCTGCTTCTCCCTCTGCCTGCCGCTCCCTCTGCTTGTGCTCTCTCTGATTAAATACGTACGTACATAAGATACTGACAGTTCAGAAGCTTGGGGAAGGGGAGACCCAAATTCTGCAGCCAAATGCCGTTTTTACTTTTGGAGCCGTATTAAGATCTTTCCCTGTTTTCGACTAAGAACATGGAGATAAAGGGGAGCCTGGTGACAGGAGAAAATCCAGACTCTCCCACCAGCTCTGCGTGACTTAGCTACTCTCGGGAGACTTTCCCTCTGCAGGCCCTGGTGACGACTCAGGCCTTCATCTGTGGGAAGGGAGTACAAAGCTGCAAAAGCAGTGGATGCCCATTGTGAGAAAAAAATGAAACCCAACAGGACACAAAGGTATTATGTGAACAAGTCAACATCCCCCTTTCCTCCCTGCCATCCTGTAACATTGGCTCCCCCGTTTCCCCCAGTCTTCTCACACAGAAATAACATGTGCTTTTTTTTTTTTTTTTTTTTTTACAAAAACAGTATTACACATGACACACAGAAGTATGAGGGCACCTGGCTCCAGGAATCCCCAACAGACCAGGCTCAGCCCATCGCCACTAATAAAATCCAAAGGCAGAGAAACAAGTGGTGGTGGAACAAGAAAGGAATTAAAAAAAAAATTTTTTTTTTAATCATTTATATACCCGGACCTGGGGCTCAAACTCATAACCCAAGATCCAGTGTTGCATTCTCTTCCAACTGAGCCAGAAAGGCACCCTGCACAAAAAAGGAATTTCAAAGAGGCCAATAGCAGAAAACAAGGGTGCGTTCCCTCTCAGAAATTATGGCCAAAAAAGTGGAACGACTTCCAGGTTTATATAAGGAAAAATGTGGTGCAAAGGTGGGCGGGTACCTACAGGTAGGCTGAGAAGGTCAAAAGGATCATTGTCCTGGAGTCAGTCCTGGGTGGGGTCTTACGGGCTCAGCCCCGTCCTTATGGCTTCGGGGGGGTAGTTTTGGTTCGCTTCTAGGGATGGTCTTGCCCTCCAGGTCTTCTGACTGAGCCTAGAGACAAACTGGAAAGAACCCAACTAGAAAGTTGAGGTCAAAACCGAGGCAGCCCAAGTCTTCTTTCAAATAGATCTGTGACTGTCTTTTACTCAGTAAGGTGGTCTAGACTTTCTTCTGTCTGTGTAGAAAAAGTACTTCTCTTTCTAAAGCCTGTGTAGTATGCCTGGCATGTGTCATTTATTGAGCAGGTATTCAAATCACCTCCCATTTTTTTTGCAACATGAACGATCGATCCTGCAGTAAACAGACTTGCAGTAAACAGACTTGCAGATGTAGCTTTGGTTGAGTATCTCCCCGGGAAGGAGTCTTAGAAATAGAATCACTGGTCCTCGAGTTCATTTCTATGAGGTGTTTCATTATATAGAAAGATTTTTAGGCAGGTCAACTAAGACCAAAAAAGATGTATCTGTATGTATATAATTTCATTTAAAGGCTCTTTTGATCCACAGCCTGAAATCATTTCTTAAAAACCGGCCGGTTACTAGGAGAGTATGTCTTCTTTTTCTTCTTTTTTTAATGGGCACCGATTGGCTGGGAAAGCGGCCTCCCTTTACTCCCTGCTCCCTGCCAGTCACAGCTGTGTGATCAGTGTGGGGACTCCTGACTGCAGGCCCTTGGGCGCCCCTCTGGGCTCGGGGGCGCTGGGCCTGCGATGCCTCCAGCCAGCACTCTGGGCTTGGGATGAGCTATAGTTCAGATTGGCATTTGTTTTCTCAAGGGCTTGAAATTGAGAGAGGGATTGCAGTGATTTTCACTCTTCCTAACATTTCTTTTTGCAAAATCCTATTGTGCAAGCCAGATATTCAGCTAAAATCAGATCTTAATGGCTGTGTTGGGTACTTAAAATCGCAAGCTGCTATAAATTATTAAATAGTCCTTCCACGCAGAAGAACTGCCCAGCACAAATTCTCTGCAGCATTTTCATTCAGAACTTAATCTTTTCCCCCATGTTGGGTCGTTTACCTCCTCTGGATTCCACTAAAGGTAGGTCTCCCCGCCCCCACGCCCCAGCACACAAGGGGTTAAACTGAACTCCCGGAGCCTAATTTCCCAAACAAAAGCCAGTTTTACAAGTTAGTTTTCAAGGTGTGTCTTTCCATGAGTTCTATTTAATGAAGTTAATACGTGTTCCCACTTCCCTTCTTTTTTTCCTTCTTACTTTTCTGTTGTCAGTATTCATGGAATCTGGATCTGTCAGCTACTTCTGTTTGAAGTGGAAGAATTGGCAAAATTATACATCCAGCAGGCAAGAAATAAAGTGGAAATGTCTCACAAGTAACAGTGAAATCTGTTGCGTTGTTTTAAGACTTAACCACTGAGGGGGGAAAAAAAGCCCTACTAAATATTGTCTTGGCAACTATAAATATATTTTAGCGATGATAAAAACCTTTAGAATAGCAGTTACAAGATAACTGAAACCTAATGCCTGTCTGTCTGCCACTCTGAATTATATATATTTACATTATGTATATATCCCATTCTTTATTAAAGGCTGTGCAATTCTCCTTTTGAGTTGGTCTAGTGTTTTGTGTGAATCCTTTGTATGGTCAGGGAGCCCATCTACCTGCTGCTTCTGACTCAGGTAAGATTGGAAATGAGCTCCTTAGATCAATTGCAACAACTCTAATTTGAAAACTTGAAAAATTGCATTTCTAAGTTCTAATGCAAAGAAAACTTGCATTTCTAATTAAGGAATTGCCAATCATGCAGATATCTAAAACTCAGGGATTTATTAATTATTTTATTTTTAAGGTCTTTACACACATCCCCATGAACCAGGACCCGGCGTCACTCCTACTGACTTTGGGTTGTGTTGGGCAGGAATTGTTTTTTATACGTCATTCCTCTCCCCATCTTACTCCATGTTTATTCATCTTTTTTTCAGAAGGCATTACTTTTATTTGCATGCACTTTCAGATCTATTATTTTTTTTTCAGACCTTTTATTTTTTTAAGCCTCCAAAATACAAGTTAGATTAAACTATTCCAATGCAGCTTTGGCTGTTGTCTTCAACTTCATATACTATTTTCCCTTATGAAACAAAACAAAAAGAGCATACAAAACCATTTGAAGGTAGGTCATTTCCTAGATAGCAATAATTTCCTTTTTTGTTAATAACTTATTTGGAATGAACAGCTTTGTTAAGTAGATTGATCCAGTTATGCAAATTAAGATGTGTCATTTATAATATTCAAGGTCACTCTCATTTCTCTAAGATGTTTTAAAAAGTCAGCGGTCAGGTAAGCATGCTGTTCGCCTGAGATGCTATTCATTAACAAAACTACTATATTTGACAAAATTCTTGGTTTCAAACACAAGGAAATGTTGGTTTCTATTTTTATTTGAATTGTTTTATTAAATTCCTCTCTAAACACCCCATTTGTTACAGTAGAGGGCCGGCTAAAGCTATAGATCGTCACAACACCTATCTCATCTAATCCCCTTTGTAACAACGTAACAAGGTCATTTTACATTTTTAAACCACTTCTGTAAAGTGGTTTAAAAATGCAAAGTGAGCTTAAATGCTACTCTTAACTCTTCCTAACTCTTCTACTGGGAAATCCTAGAAAACTGAACTAATGAAATGCAATTTATACTCTTTAAATTCTAATTATAACTGTCACATTAAATTGGAGGTGAGACTAAAACTGCTGTATCTGTTAAGTGAGTCAAGCGATATACCGTATTATACATGTTATTTAATGTGTGAGTGTAAAAGTCAAGTTCCCGGCAGAAACCGAAGCGCCTCCATTCCGTCTTCTGGGAATGTATAAATTAACCATTCTCCCCCAAGCGGTCCTCCTCCCTTCCTCCCTCCGCCCTATTTTAAATGTAGATAGGGCGTCTCAAGTCTTTTGAATTTGAAGGGCTGCTATCTCGGCCCCATTCTTTTCATCATCCTGTTTTGAATGACACTGAGCACGTATAGATTCTTTTATAAAAGCACCCCCTGGATGCAGAGCTCGGTTCTCCCCGAGGCTTGCTAATTTTGCATAGCAATTAGTACTGACTTCTCAAAATGGGCTATCCAAATACAGCCTCCAGAATGTTCCACGTAGTTCCTCAAAGGTCTTAGATAACCGTGCGCCTTTTGATTTCAAACCCGAAGGGAAAGAACTTGCATAATTACTAAATTCCCATTTGGAGGGGTCCGGAGGATACGGTAATCCAGACCTATACGTTAATTCAAACCCTCCCCGCAACTGGGCAGCAAGGAGCCAGCATATGCCTTCTTTTAAAATCTATTCTACCTATTCACTGACCGCGCAGGGCTGGGCCACATGGCTCGCTCCTGCAGCCAGTCAGCTGTGAGCAGCAGATGGGATCATTTGCATTTTTCTTTTTATATTTACTCCGACCGGCAAATTAAAGGATTTTTTTTTTAAAATCTACATTCTCATTGTTTGCCTAAAATGTAAACGTGGTTTAACTGTTGGATTGGGCTTCCCTGACCTTCACCCGCCACACCCCTTCAAGTCATTGAGACTTAATACCCGAGGGGTAGGTTTTGTATTTATCAACTTGGAATCTACAGTCCGGGAGTTAGGAGTAGAAAGAATCAACCTTTATTGAACTGGTGACTCGTGTTTTTCTATTTTAAGCGCTCGGCGCAGATACCCCGTGGGTTTGTCGGTGGCATGTGGGTCTGCGAGCGCGCGCACTTCTGAATGTCTTGCTCTGTAGCCTCAAACCCCAAAACTTCGGGTTCCAAGTAAAAGGGTGACTTTCCGCTCCGGCTCACAACAGAGGGCGGCCACCCTGCCGGGGGAGTGGCCAGAGCCTGCGTTTCCCAGCGCCCGGGTCGCTCTCCCGCGCCCCGCCGGACTCCATGCCGGCTTCGCGGGGGCCCCGGGAGCCACCCGGGTCCCGGCGCCCCGAGGTCTTTGTGCGGATGGCGGCGCGGGAACACCCCGCCCGGGGTGGAGGGGTGCGGGGCCACGACCGGGATGCCAAAAACTGGGGAGAGACGCGGGCGCGAGGGGAGGAGACGACCCGCAACAGTCGTCGTCCCGCGGAGGAAAAAAAAAAAAAAAAAAAAGTGGAAAAAGAGGCTTTTCAGGTCAAACTCCTCGGGGCTGAGCAACCACGTTTCAGAGCGATGACTCGCGGGGGGAGAGCACACGGCGTGCAGGGGACATTGTTAGGCAGCGCTGCCCGGGCGCGCCGTGGGTTGCGCGGCCGCCGCCCCCCGCCGGGAGCCGCCGGCGCGGGCCCACGTGGAGCGGCGCGGCGCTGGACGAGCGCGCAGGGCCGCCCGGGTCCCCGGAGTGCGCGCCCCAGCTCCCCGCCGCGGCCGTTCACGCCCGAGCGCCGCCGCCGGTCCCGCGTGTGCCCCGCTGAGGGGGAGGGGCGGGCCAGGGGTGGGGGCGGAGGGGTTGTGGTTCCACTGCAGCGGGGGCTCCTGTGTCCTTGTGCGGAAATGACACACGGAGTCCCGTCACGTCACGCGAGAGCGCAGCGCACGGACACACACAAAGAGAGGGGAAAATACACGGCGCCCTCCCGCCGCCCCCAGCAACTCCCCGGGCCGCCCCGGCCAGGCCCTCCGCGCGCGGCCCCCACTCCCCGGCCCCGCGCTCCCCCACCCCCCCACGTGGCGCCCAAACTCGGCGCGGGCCCGCTCTGCAAAGTACACAACTCGCGTCCCAGGTAAGTGCGGGGCGGATCAAGCCGGCCGCGCGGTGGCGGCTCCGGGGCAAGACGGACGGGCGAGTGGCTGCAACATCCATGCCGGGGTGGGGGCGGGAGCAGGGGAGGGGACGCGAAGGGGGGCTGCCCTGAGCGCGCCCGCCGGGAGGAGCGCCCACCCCCGCGCAGGGCCGAGCCGCCCGAGCTGGCGCCCAGTGCCCACGGGCTCGCCGCGCCCATTGTGCCGCGCGCCCCTTTGTGCCCGCTCGGAACGCGGCGGCTCCATGGCGTTCCGGGGAGCACGCGCGCCGCGCGGGGGCGGGGGGGGGAGCGCGGAGTGGAACGGTCCGCGCCGCCGCCGCCCGCCCGCCCCACTCGCGCCGTGCGCGGGCCCCGCACCCCCGCCTGGCGCTGCGATGGAGCGGCCGGGGCCGCCGGAAGGCTCTGCGGAGCCCGCGGTGGGCTCGGCGCTCGCGCTCGGCCGGGCTGCGGCGGGGCACGGCTCGGCGTGTACGAGGGGGTGTCAGAGCAGGAGCAGGGGGCGGGGACTGGAGGGAGATGCCGAGCGGGGAGCTGGAGGCCGGAGGAGCCCCCGTTCGGAGGGACGCTGCCTCCGGAGTCTGCAAATGGAGCTAGGCAGGCCGGCGGCGGCGGCCGCCGCCGGAGCGGATAGGGAAGGGCCCCGCCGCCAGGGGGCGCAGCGCTCCCTCCCCCGCTGTCCACGGCGCGGTTCACGGTTCCCGCTGCCCAGGAGCTGGAGGCGGGCCCGGCGCCCTGGGTGTGCACCCGGCCTGGCGCGGGGCCTTCTCGGCCGGCAGCAAAGCTGCAGCCCAGGGCGCTCGGCGCTCCTCGTGACCGTCCGCCCCCTTTCCCTCTTTATTGTAAACGCGAGTTCCCACGCAGACTTTGCCCTCGCCTTATCGGTGAGCTGTGCTGCAACGCTGGTGAGGGCCTTGTGTGTCGCGGCTTAGTTTTTTACAAGGTGTTTTTACGGGGGTGAGAGAGTTTGATTGCTCAGGTGGCCCGGCTGGAAGAATTGTACACGCAGAGGCTAACCAGACGAGGGGGCACGGAATAGAGCTAATAAGCACCTCGCAGTTGGTAATGTTCAACTTCTTAAAGTGACTTTTGACTGTTCACCGTGCCAGAAAGCTGTGGCTGCAGGAAACTGAGGCAAGGAAGTGAGCTCTCTGGCTTGCTGGGTATGTGAGAGAGGGATGGAGGAGATTCTTCTGTTAATCCGTACCCCAGCCCCCTTGGTTTTTGTTCTGTTTTGTTTAATCATCCGTCCCTAGTTCATGGTTTCATATCACCATACAGGACATTGTACATAAAAGTTTTATGCCCTTCCCTTCCCCCACCGCGCACAGCAGTAGTTCCAGCAAAGAACAGAGACCAGTTAGGACCTAAGAGACAAGATCTTCATCCCAGTAACCTATTAGAGGGTATTGTGTTGCCCACACTTAACTAGTACTGCCCCTTTTTTTGGTGGTGCCCTTCTAGGTTCCAGAACATCCTTTACATGAGCAGAGGAACTGCAGAATGTTTAATAATTAGGAAGAGAAAAATTAGAATCAACCCTGACAGATTTGGTGAGGTGAAAATTTAGTCTCCTGCAGAATGTCCCACCTGCCACTTTTTCAAGCTAAAAAGCCCCTGAAGCAATGAGGAAGGAAACAAGAAGCTTTTATGAATTGAATTGACACCGTGATGAAAAATCTGGGGATGTGTCTTTTAAATACCGCAAAATTGTATAATGTAGAAACACATGAAGGTTGCTAGCCAAGCAGCAAAAATAACTTGGTGTTCGTGGATGGGAGGCTGGGATGTAGCCTTTTTTTCCTGGCACCTGGTTGAGATGAAAGGTGGTGAATTATGGGGGCCTCCCTTATTATTCATTGTGCCCCTTACTGGCTAATGTAAGTTTGGGGGAATTATTTGCAGAATTAATCTTCTGGCTGATGGAACTTTTCTGCCTCCTCCCCCTCGGTGGTTACAGGGGTGTATATGCATGTTCTTTTTCATGGAACTGTGTACCCCCCCCCCCCCGAGAGTGAATCTTACCGTGTGATTTTTTTTTTTTTTTAAGATTTTTTTTTTTTTTATTTGACAGAGAGAGAGATCACAAGTAGGCAGAGAGGCAGGCAGAGAGAGAGAGAGGAGGAAGCAGGCTCCTTGCTGAGCAGAGAGCCCAATGCGGGACTCGATCCCAGGACCCTGAGATCATGACCTGAGCCGAAGGCAGTGGCTTTACCCACTGAGCCACCCAGGCGCCCCTGATTTTTTTTTTTTTAAATAAAATATAAAGTCACAACACATGTGCCCTCCAAATGGGGTATTTTATTAAGTGCTTTGTGAGCATCGTTCACTCTTGCTCTTTCTTTCCCCCTCCAGATTGAACAGTTGTTCTTGTCCCTTCTTATGCTCCGGTATTTCTTGCAAGATTATTTCAGCTCCGGGCTCTTGGGGCTTCTGGAACAAGCCGCCACACATGACCCCCACATGTCCTGCTAAGAGTGCTGCTTGCTTGGCCTCAGGCCTCCTGGGTGTCAAACAGGAGAGGCGCTGTTTCGCTGGTAGCTGTACTTAATGCCTGGCATGTTAGTCATTGAATGATCAGATCTGTTACAAACCAGCCCGGTTTTTCTCAGCAGCTCACCTGGTAGGGTGACCACCCCTCCTATTCAATCCAACTTGAAACATTGTATTTAAAATAAACCCTCTCAGTTCTTTGTTCTCTACCAATGGCCCTGCTCTTCCCTCTCCTGTTAGGTTTTCAGTGGCCAGTGAAACACAGTTGCATCAGTGTCCGTAATTGCATTGATTGCTCAATTTGAATAAATTACTCATTGGCCTTTTTTTTCTCTCCAAGTTTTTATTTATATAAGTAATCTCCACACCCTGCGTGGAGCTCAAGCTCACGACTCCGAGATCGAGAGTCGTATGCTCTTCCAACAACAGCCTGTCAGGGGGCCCCGGTCTGCCCTGGGTGTTGGGGAATGTTGGTTTGAGCACGGAGCTAGTAGTGATGGGAAGAATGGAGGCATGGGGGTGGATGGGGGGTGCTTACAGCCGACTGTGCCCCAACTCTAATTAGCTCATGTGGTCACAAGACGACGTACTCTGAAAAAGTGGGAAGTACAGAGGAAACTCAGCTTGTACCTCCTAGGAAAATTAGTCACCACTGTACAGTCAGGCAGTCACATGGGTGACTGCTAGGGTGTGCTGGCCTTTTTTCCTCCTTGAGCCCCAGCATCTGGGTGCCGAGATTAAAGTTACAAGTCCGGCAACTTTCCCCATTGATGTTTTTGGAAGGTAGCCCCTCTTGGCCTCAGGAAGGCTTTGAGAGTGTGGCTTAGACGAGGAGGAGGACATCGTGCTTCCTCAGGTTCAGACAAGGCAGTCTGAAGGGTAAGACAGCAGCTTGCAGGCGGGCCAGCCTGCCGGGCGGAGGTCGCGCTTCTTGGCCTTGCTGGAAGATGCGGTTGTCCTCCGACTGAGTAAGGAAGGCAGCAGCAATTACAGCTTTCGAAAACTCGGGGGAAAATTGCCCTGGTTTTTTGTGAGGACTGGTATTTTTCAAACTGCATTTGCAGATGTGTCTAAAAATAAAAACAAATTGCAAACATGTCCTACAAGTCCCAGGGGCGGGATGCCAGTGCCAAGAGGGCCGGGTTCCGAGAGCCGCGGGACTCCCAGCTGATCCCGTAAACGCAGAGCCCCGCGCCCCGCAAGAGCAGATGGCATGGGAACATTCTTTCTGTCCTTAGGGAGAGCATTTTATTTGATTTCACCCCCTTCCAGTTTGTTTCGTTTCTTTCGTTGACAAGAAAAGTCACTAAGCTGTCAAACGCTTTGGCATATTACTTAATTTTGTAGTTTTAAGAACTATCCAGTATTACGGTGACTTTGAAAATCTTTATTTATTTTAAAGATTTTATTTATTTGACAGGCGGGTGGGGGGTGGGGGGGAAGCAGGCTCCCTGCTGAGCAGAGAACCCAATGCGGGGCTTAATCCCAGGACCCTGAGATCATGACCTGAGCCGAAGGCAGAGATTTAACCCACTGAGCCACCCAGGCGCCCTGAAAATCTTATTTAAAAAAGCCTTAAAATGGATAACATTTACTAGGTGCTATGTGCCAGTCACTTTGTCCTTTATAATTTTCACAAAAATTCCTTAGATAGGGTAGTGTGTTCGACTCCATTTTACAGAAGAAAGAACCGAGGGTGGGGAAGCCACTTGCCCCGGGTTAATAAACTGAACAGTAGGGGGACCAGGGTTTTAACCCAATTCTTTCTGACCCTGAAGTTCGGTAGGTTTTTCTCGATTTTCTTCAAGATCAGCTGCACTCGTCATTGCTCTGGTGGTCCAGAGCCCGGATCCCGGGCTGTCCAAGGGGCCCATGGACCAGGTGACTTCTGCACCAGAGCCCACCTACAAATGGGCGCTCGGCGGGAAGGGAGGAAGCAGCGTGGCGCACTCATGCCCCACTCCTCAGGCTCTTCTGGAAGGCTGGAGTGAGGCCCCGGAGCCTACCTGGGGCCCTGCTCTCTGTGATAACCCCACACCCCAAGTGAGGCACGGACTGCGCTGCCCTCCCTGGTTCTCTGCCTGCCAAGTCCGAGGGCTCTTGCAAGTGGGTTCACCTGGGGAACGGACTGCCCGCTGGCCTTCCAGAATGTGAGCTGCTGCCCTCCTTTTCTCTGCTTAATTTTTAAAATCGATATGACAGAGAAGTATCACAAAGTCTGATGAGTTGTGGCAGTTGTGAAAAGGATGAGGTGAGTTTTTGTTAGGTCTTTACCTTTTTGAAATCCCGAGGATGTTTTATCAGGAACGGTCCGAGCGTATTTTCCCCGCTTTACCCGTTGCATGTGGCAGCCGGCACAGGCCCCAGCTCCCTGGTCCCAGGTTCTAAAGACAGTGCTCTTCTGGGGCTCCCGCTCTCCAGCAGCCCTTCCTGTGGTGAGAGTTTGCGTCACTTTGCATTTGAGAACGTGACTTGGGAAGGAGGAAGATCTGCCCCCGCCGCGTGGCGTGAGGAGGTCAGGGCTGCTGGGCCTCGTCTTCCTGGACTGTACCTCAGCCTGGTGGCCGGTGCTAAGTCCAGTGGATGTTTCCGATTTAGTGGGCTAGAATCCTGAGTCAGCTGGCTGGGATTTGAACCTCGAGGTTTCAGGAAGCCCAAGTACTTCCCATTTCGGGGCCTGCTGCTGGTCCTGGGTGAGTCCTGGCCAGCCACAAGCCCCTGGTGCCTCAGATTCGCATCACACTGCTCTCACCAAGGGGACTGGTCTGGCTGCCCTCTCATGAGCACAGGTTCTCTGGAAAGAACTTGATGAGAAGACCCCTGGCCACTCCTAGCCCCCTCTGAGCAGCACTGGAGAACTTTGTCCCTTGGACACCCGTGGGACACTTAGGGAAGAGATCCATGACCCTGGGAAGGCAGTGGGCATTGGCAAGGAGTCACCACACCAGGTGATCCCTCCTTTCCTTACTGTGGTCTGGTCTTCAGCTCTCCACAAGGAAAATTCCCCACGACAGGTTCTGTGTGACTCCTTATTGCCCACTTGAACCAGTCACCTCACCACACCTTCCTTTTTCTGTGTGGTCCAGCCGTTCCTCAGGTCCGCAGACCTCCTGACCGTCCCTCTCCCCACTACCTCCTGCTGCTGAACGCAGGAGCCAGGCCCCTCAGAGCAGGCTTCTGCTTGCCCAGCTGGGGCCAGTTTTGAGGAGTCAGGGAAGGAGGGCCCCAGAGGCGGGTCAGAACATCTCCCAGACATTTCTTCACAAGAGAACCCTGAAGAAAGGACCACATTGAACAGTGGTCATTCAGAATACGGAGACCCAGAAAGCAAGGCCTCTGCCCTGGCAAGTTGTTAAGCTTCTGGCCAGCCACAAACCCTCCGGTGACCCCGCCTTCCATCCCTGATCCAGAAGACTTGCTCTCATTATTTTAAAATTTTGTTTTGTTTTTTCCTGCCACGAAATTTGCCTTATTTTGAAAATCCTTCAAGAATCCGGCAAGTGCACTGATAGAGCCTATGATGTACCCACCAGGAAATGACATTTCCTGATGGTTCAAAAACCAATCTCTTCACCTTCTTATTCATACCCAGGTATATGAGCTGAGACTTTTTCTGATCTCTCTTTCTCCCCACACTGAGGAGCATTTTTGACCTTCAGAGTCAATAATTCAGAGAATGATATGAAATGAAAGGCCTTTCCTAGTTTGTCAGTTGTTACATTGTTTCTTAGATTATCCATATGTTAAATGTTTAAAAATTGAATGTTTTGATTTTACAAAATGAGTATGTTGCTGTCTGTGGGCTTAAGTGGGACTATGGCCTGGCTCTGTTCTATATTCATATTTTAATACTTCTTATTTTCAATTTTAAAATACTTCTTTTTCATTTTCAAAGAGTTGCATGCCCACTGTAGAGTATTTGGAAACAAGAAGGAAATATTAAGGGAAAAAAATCATCCATAATCCCCTAATTGGAGGTAATTAACATTTTGGCATATTTCCTTCCAGCTGCTTTATGGCATTTTTTAATTATGCAGTTGACATCTCCCCAGCAAACTTTGAAGTAGGTTATTATTGACTGGATAGCCCTGTAATGAACAATTGATTTTGAATCTTTACACATAATTTAATGCTCAGCTCTTTCTGTCAATAGAGGTCTTCAAATTCACGTGTTGAGAAAATGTGTTGAAGTTGACTTCCTAACTTTGTATAATGGAAATAACGATAGTGATCAACGGGGATCTCAACCTAGGTCCCATTCAGTTTGATGCCTCCTACTTTCTCTGCAGCTTTTTGTGAAATTGATCAGTGAATAATAATAGCTCAGGGCCGCAGAGGGCTTCTGCACCAGGATTTCCTCCCTGAGTCTCTACTCAATTCCTGCCTGTGCTTAACCTGAGAGCCTCTGCCCTCTGCCTAGCCTGGTAACTGTGTATTGTGACACTCAAGGGTGGGAGACTCCGTAAAGGACAAAGATTTGGTTAAAGGTCCTTATAAGCTCAAAGTGATGAGGAAGATCAAGATTTGCTCATCTAAGCACTGACAAAGTTATTATTATTTTTTTAAAGATTTTATTTATTTGTTTGACAGACAAGAGGGCAGAGAGGCAAGCAGGAGTGTGGGGGGGGGGGGGCGGGATGCGCGCGTGCGCAACCGTGCAGGAAGCACGCTCCCTGCTGATCAGGGAGCGGGATGCAGGGCTCAATGCCAGGACCCTGAGATCATGACCTGAGCTGAAGGCAGAGGCTTAACCCACTGAGCCACCCAGGAATCCGACAAAGTTATTTTCAAAGTAGATTTCTTTCCCCCTAGAATAGTGTTATTTCTTCCCTCCAAAGAAAAAAGTCTGATAAGTACATACCAGTGCTTGAAATTATTTATATCCAGGTCACAAAATTGTAAGCGTTGGTGGTCTTCTGCACAGCTGTGGCAGGCAGCCTGTATTTACTGGATTTGAGTTATGGTTGTTATAGAAACCCTAATGTAATGTCTCCTAACCTTGGGGTTCTGAGTGCTCTTTCCTTCCTGTTACTTTTATCTCATGCTGTTTACCCATCTTCCCCTCTGACAGAGGTTCCCAGAGTCTCATCTTCATCCTCCGGGTCCTGCATCTCTGCTGCTGTTGGTTGTGATCAGTCCTTGTAAGTCAGCTGTCTGGTCAGTCACCCCCTGCACAGAGGACGGTCCCCCCACTGGCACCAGCAGCTCCCGTGCGCGGTCGGGGAGTGTGGTCACTCCAGCACTGGGCAGGGAAGCCTCAGCACGTTCCCAGCCTTTCTGAGCCTTGGGTCCTGTACCTATAAAAGGAGATCACCTCTGAGGCCCCTTTTGTTTCCAAAACTGTGCCTCAGTTTCCTAATGTGTAAAATGAGACTAACAAGAGTCTCTACCTCATAGGATTGCTGGGGCAGTTAGTTTCTACACAGCATAAGCTATTGTTTCTGTTGATTGTCCGCCAAGGGCGCAGAGCACGGACAGTGAGGTGAGGAGTCCCAAGGGAACAGCGGGGCAGTCGGGCCGGCCTGTTGGACTCCTCCGCTGGTGCCCTCAGCATGGCCCGCAGACAGGGAACGCCTTCCTCCACGGAAGGAAGCCTGTTACCGTGACCTTGACTGTCTCCTCCCAGAGAAACTATTCCGGAGCCTTGTCTCCCAGTCTGTTTCTGGGGGAAACTTAAACTAAAAAAAAGAAATGATAGAGAAAATTCTATGATCTATTAAGTGAAAAAAACAAGGAACAGGATCTTAAACCTTCCAGTTTCAGCATCTCTATATGCTTAAAAATTATTAAGACCCCAGAGAGTCTTAGTTTATATGGTTATATCTGTCAGTATTTACTGTGTTAGAAATTAAAACAGAGGGGTGCCTGGGTGGCTCACTTGGTTTGTTGAGTGTCAGGGACAACCAGCTCTGGTCATCATCTCCAGGTTGCGCATTTGAGCCCAACGCCAGACTCCATGCTTACCTCAGAGGCTGCTTGGGATTCTCTCTCTCTGCGTCTCCTCCCTGCTTGCATGCTCTGTCTCTAAATAAATGAATCAATAAAAATCTTTAAAAAAATTTTTTTAAAAAGAAATTAAAATGGAAAGGTGTTTGAATTTTTTTTTTAAAGATTTTATTTATTTATTTGACAGAGCGAGATCACAGGTAGGCAGAGAAGCAGGCAGAGAGAGAGGAGGAAGTAGGCTCCCTGCCGAGCAGAGAGTCGGATGTGGGGCTCGATCCCAGGACCCTAGGATCATGACCTGAGCCGAAGGCAGAGGCTTTAACCCACTGAGCCACCCAGGCGCCCCTAAATATTTTTTAATTTATTTTAAAACAACCATAATAAGTCCACTACAAGGTAGTATCAGTAGTATTTTAATGAAAGGTAATTATTCCCCCACCCCCCAAAAAAATGTTACTGAAAAGATTGGTATTGTTTACATTCTTTTTTATTTTAAGTTTTTTTTTTTTTTAAAGTAATTTCTATACCCAATGTAGGGCTTGAACTCCCCACCCTGAGATCAAGAGTTGCAGGCTCTGCCAACGGAGCCAGCCAGGCGCCCCTATGTCGTTTACTTCTTGCATCTCTCTTTAATATCCGGCTCAAGAGAAGGCCGCTGAATTTTCCTGGTTGCCTCTGTAGTCAGTCTTTCACAAAATAACACTTCATGGAGCGTCTGGAAAGCTCTCCTACCTGCCTATGAGAGAAAAGGGGCAATACTACCTCAGTGTTATAAAAACACTTTTCATCTCATAGAACCCTTGAAAGGCCTTGAATATACTTGTAAAGTGGTTCCCCAAAAAGAGACAAAAAAAGCTGTTTGTAAAAGTGTCCATTTCCAGGGTATGAGTCCGCCCGGAGCTGGGGAGGGACGTACAGGCTGTGCACACGGGGACGAGCCAGCGCTGGCAACCGCTGGACACGGTTCATGCTCTGAGAGCCGCTGACCCCGAACATCTGTGCAAAGATGCACGAGAAAACTGCCTCTCACAGAGTGACTGGGGACGGGGCGGGGCGGGGCGGGGGGAGGACAGTGGGTGTTTTTTTTTTTTTTAAGATTTTATTTATTTATTTGAGAGAGAGAGACTGAGAGAACGAGTTGGAGAAGAGCGGGGGGGGGGGGGGGGGAACTCCCCGCCGAGCAGGACTCAGTCCCAGGACCTGGAGATCACTGACCTGAGCCAAAGGCAGACGCACAACCCACTGAGCCACCCAGGTGCCCGACAGTGGACTTTTAAACCAAATCTCCTCATTTATTTATTTATTGATTTATTTATTGATTTATTTATTTAAAAGATTTTATTTATTTATTTGACAGAGCGAGATCACAAGTAGGCAGAGAGGCAGGCAGAGAGAGAGGAGGAAGCAGGCTCCCTGCTGAACAGAGAGCCCGATGCAGTGCTCCATCCCAGGACCCTGAGATCATGACCTGAGCCGAAGGCAGAGGCTTAACCCACTGAGCCACCCCGGTGCCCCCAAATCTCCTTTTTATACTTCATGAGTTTTCTTTCTCGTGCGTGCATTTTCTAGTCAAAAAAAGGAAAAAAAAGACCCTAAGCATCTTCCCTTCTTAAAATGAACTCCAAAAATAGACATTGACCTGTAATTTGTAAATCTTTTCAACGTTTCCATTTCTTTGTGGCATCTCTGAGAACTGATTCTTTCTCAGCCCCCATGAGAGATTCTCACCGTCTGCCTCCCCTGTCATTCCTCCTCCCGGACTTTCTTCCCGCCAGAGGCAGGAGCTTGCTGATATTCAGGCATCAGATTTAGGCGCATTTCAGCGGGAGGCACGGAGGGAGCGCTGCCAGTGACTGCATTTATGTAGCCAATTTAAGCAACTTAGCCTTTGTAATTTGATATTTGAGTGGCTAAAGCATCTTGTTATTTCTGAACGTTTGGGATTACCCTCCCTTTTGTGCCTTTTGTAAACGGAAGGCTTTTCTGATGACATTCTAATCTTCCCCCGCCTGTGTGCCCTGCATGGAAAATTGAACATTGTCTGTCTCGCTCCGTGCAGAAGGATCGAGACTATTAGGCATTTTAATAAAATCCTATATACTCTTATGAGCTCTGCAACATTCAAACCTTTCCGTACCCATGACAGTCATTTACCCTGAGGCTTCCTAGGCTGTTTGGTTAAAAAAATATAATAATAATAATAACTGAACATTTTCAGTTACTAAATTAACCCCTGGAGATTGGTCCTGTTTGAGAGTCCCCTCCAAGAGCTCATGGGCATTGTAGAGCCTGCGATATTTTCGATATTTTCGTTAGAGGCAGCAGCAGGCTACATGGGTCTCAGTGACCTTTGTTCCCTTCATTTGTTTAAGCATTCCTATGGGCTTGGCCTGGGATTTCTGGGGGACATGGAACAGCCACCCCTTGGGGGAGAAAGCTGATTCTCAGGAACACGTGGGTGCATACTTTGGTGGTTTCACAGCTTGCGAGACGGGTGAGAGCAAGCCCCAGCGGGCAGGAGCCGTGGTGGTTGGTAACTATAACCTACAGTTCCTGCGGCATGCTCGGCCTCTGGGCGCACGGTGTCCACCCCCAACGGGCAGGCTTGTGACCTTCATCCGGGCAGATGACCAGGAAGTGGAGGGAGCCATGTGTGGAGGTGGCAATGTGATGTCCCTGTCCTTTCTCCCACTGTGCTGTCACTGTGTCAGTACGGGGAGGCTGGGAGTCCCCCTGGACATCTCTTCTGCCCTGTGGAGTGGAGTCTGTGTCTAAGCACGGAATAGACAGATTTTCCAGGTAGCTCCGTGCAGACGGAGGGAGATATGGGTGTTCTAGCTGCCGTTGGACAGCCGGATGCAAGGTTGGAAACTGGCCCCCGTGTTCACCAGAACCACCTTACTGGACGAATGAGGATTCTGTGATTTCCGCCCCAGGGGGCTGACTGAAGAGAGACAGAGACTAGTTTTGAATGCTAGTTCTGCCACCGAGCAGCTTGGTGACCCTGGGTCAAGTTACCTGCCCTGTGTTCCCTTCCAACCCCCCCCTTCCATATGCAAATATTGTGTTTCCATAATCAAAATACTATAAATATAGTTTTTTCTCTCTTCATTGGGGTAGAGTTGACAAATAAGAATTGTCCAGATTTAAGGAATAATGCCCTTGGTTTCTTTATTGGTAAAATTGGGATTCAGAGAGCTCGGGGCAAGATGGAAGTGTTGGTGACTTGGCCGTGCATCCGGCTTGCTGTGGGTGGGCTGCGGTGTTGGCTGAGGACCCTCACTCCTGTCCCCAACACACAGTCAGATGCAGTTGTGGGTTCTTCTGGCTTTGCCAACGCGAAATTCCCCAGCTTCCCATGGAGCGGGGCGGCTTGGCTGGCTGGCGGGGGGAAGGGGCCTACTGTGCTGGGGTCTGGGTCACTTCCGTGCTAATCTAGCATCTGTCACTGGTCTAAGGTGACACTGGTTCCAGAGCAGATGCCCTCGGGGTGTCTTGAGTGCCCAGGACGGGGGCCACTGGGAGCCTTCCCAGCCCCCCTTCTGGCTTTCTGCCCCCCACCCCCCACCCCAGTCGCAAGAGGCCAGGTGTGTGCTCTTCACCGTTTTCCTCACCAGGTGCTTGTATGCCTGCGCTAGTGTCACACGGTGTGATGTAGAAAACACCCTTCCTGCCTCCTGAGTCCCCATCCCGGCCAAGTGTACGCCCAGCAGTGGGCTGCAGCCCCACTGGTCTGCCCCAGCCCCAGCCCCAGCCCCAGCCTGCGCCCGCGCCCACGCTTGCCTCCCCAGCTCCCTGCTGCTCTCCGGGAACAGCTGGGCAGATAACATGTAGATAACTGTGCTGGCCTTGCTGGGCGCTGTGGTTCTGTCTGCTGTCTTTTTTTCACCAACACCTGTTTTCTTCCAGGATTTGCTTGTCCTTTTAATGTCCTCTGCTTAGCGTCTTTGAGTCTTTGTGGTTTTTCTTCCACCTTGACCCTTTCTCTCCCCCAGTGAGCCATCCACCTCCTCCTCCCTTTCCCACCGCGTCTCCCAGTTATCTGTGTCTCACGCTGCGCCCTCTCTGAGACTCACTCAGTCCTGCCCATCTGTTCTGCTTCTCACCTCTGCTCTGGATTTCCGTGACCGTGGGGCGGGGTCTCCCAGGGCCCTTGGCATCAGGCAAGGCCTGCAGTGCATTTCTGTATGAAGCTCCCCTGCCTGGGCTTGAACTTCTCCCCGGTGTGGGCTGCCTCGCGGCGTGCAGACTGTTGTTGCCTACCTGCCTGTGCTCCACCCGCCCTAACTACTCCCAGCGCCTCGGGGGGTGACGTCAAAAGTGGGGTTTTTTCCCCTTGCAATTCAATGGAAATTATATTTGCTAAAATTCACCGTTGGTACTCTTGACTCTTAAATTGGACTTATCATCTTCCCTCAACACCATCTTGTGTGTTACGTTTTTCAGATAACAGATACTTCGGTAAATAGGAATTATTTTCAGTGTAATTGCAGTTTCAGATAAATCTTGAATTTTTTATTCATTTCTCTGAAAATTAGTAATACAGAGTTGGAAAGAATTGTGCCTGTCATAAAGTTATTGTGACATTCTGAGGATAGCACATCGCATCATAAGCACCATACGCATGTTGCTATTATTAGTGAATTTTTTTTTTTTAAAGATTTTATTTATTTGACAGACAGAGATCACAAGCAGGCAGATAGGGAGGCAGAGAGAGAGAGAGGAGGAAGCAGGCTCGCTGCTGAGCAGAGAGCCCGATGCGGGACTCGATCCCAGGACCCTGGGATCATGACCTGAGCCGAAGGCAGAGGCTTAACCCTCTGAGCCACCCAGGCGCCCCTTATTAGTGAATTTTGAGGCTATTAACTGTGTACATAGTTTACCTAGATTCACTCCATCTTTCTTGCCTCCCCGCCAACTAAAACCGAGAATCACACACCATTCTATGGCTATTTGGTAAGTAGTTTACTGGGCTTTGTAGATAGCATTGTTCTTCTAGAAATTTCTGAAAAGATACTTCTTAGTCCTGCTCTCCTCAAAGGGTTAATCAGAATGGGAACTCAGTATTTGCAGTCGGCTTAATCAGTTGTTGGAAGCACAACTCAGTGTCAGTAGTACAGGCCATCAGTGTCTTCTTTTCCAGCGTTACTGCCTCATGTACACCTTATTCTGTTTATGGATGCTGTTATGTTGCTTGGGGGGGAATCTCAGAGATTTAATGCTACTTCTAATCATGGTGTCTGTTCCATCTTGGCGCAGGCAGTGGGAGTCAGGGGCCCCGCACCTGCCCCTTGCAGCCCATACAGTGCCCCTTACTCTTGTTCTCTCCCCACCCCACCCCACCCCCCGCCTTGTTCCCTCATCAGTAAAAAGAAGGGTTTGGGCCAGATTCTGTGGCGCTCCAGAGCTTTAAAAACCCACACTGCATCTTCTTGCTGCTTTGGAAGGAAGGGCTAGACCAGCACCATCCAATAAAAATAGAATGCAAGTCATTTAAGTAGTTTCAGATTTTCTAGTAGCTACATTAAAAAAAAAAGGTGAAACTAATTCTAATAAAGTTTTATTTAGCCCAGTGAATCTGACATTATCGTGTCAGCATGTAATCAACATAAGTGTGATTAGCTATTTTACTTTTTTTTCCCCTCCGCTACATCGTTGAAAGCCAGGGTGTACTTCCACTTACAGCACGTCTTCATTTGGACGAGCACCTGGAGTCAGTCCTGTGACCTGCTCGTGTCCCAAGGAGCCACCCCCTACATCCTTAGTCCGCCTTTTCAGTCTGTGGCTGGAATTTAAAGCAGGGACTAAAAGGAGATCCTCTGAACTTGGGTCTTTCGTAAGACTTGATTTTCTCAAATAATGTTCCCCCTCGGTGTGAAAGTGACTCAGTCGATGCTTTAGGACCCATTCTGCCCACGTGGAGTTCTGGAGAAGCGCTCCCAGAGGGTATGCAGAAGGCCTGGCTGCTTCTAACTCAGAGGATGCGGCTTTCCATGATGTTAGGGAACAGTGTCAGCTCAGCTTCCATGACCCAGAGCCAGAGGGGGGAGGGTGAGGGAATTTCTCATGGGTATGGAAAATTAAGAAGTAAGTCAAGCAATAAATCAAGACTTTGTCTTTGTCTTTTCATTTAGTGGAATAGAAGATGAACTCAACTGAATTCAGTG